>NC_134355.1:574528968-574901468 GCF_048569485.1 Anomaloglossus baeobatrachus
CCAGTCCTCAAGGCCCACCAACAGTGCAGGTTTTTGGGATTTCCTTAGTATTGCACAGGTGTTAATGTAATTACCTGCCCAGGTGCTGGTTCCAACAGCAGTGTAATGCTAAGGAAATCCTGAAAACATGCACTGTTGGTGGGCCTTGAGGACTGGAGTTGGGGAACCCTGCTTTAACTAACTGCAGTGAAATTGATTGTCAATTATCTTCAATCCCTGTCATCAGAAGATGCTTCTGTTTAGGTGTAAACTTCCATGATTGGCTTGGATGTCTGTGAAATGATTGCAGTTCTATATTTATTCTATTTTACATTACTTCTGCTACAGTATTCTGACTGATAAGTAAAGCTTTGCTGGTCTTCTTGCAGCACTCACCTTTCTTTCTCAGGTCTTGTGACATTTCTCTTCCGTGTAGTGCCATGGCTGATAGCATGAAATGGGAATGGGATTTCTTTGTAATTTAATGCCATGTATTTTTTTATACATGTTGTCCTACTCTAAGCTGTATAGGCTTGAGAGCCAACTACCAATTAAGTAAATCAGGTGATGTGCATCTCTGTAATGAGGAGGGGTGTGGTGTAATGACATTAACACCCTACATAAGGTGGGGTTAATTATTAGGCAACTTCCTTTCCTTTGGCAAAATAGGTCGGAAGAAAGATTTGACAGGCTCTGAAAAGTCCAAAATTGTGAGAGGTCTTGCAGAGGGATGCAGCAGTCTTGAAATTGCCAAACTTTTGAAGTGTGATCATTGAACAATCAAGCGTTTCATGACAAATAGCCAACAGGGTCGCAAGAAGCGTGTTGGGCAAAAAAGGCGCAAAATAACTGCCCATGAATTGAGGAAATTCAAGCGTGAAGCTGCCAAGATGCCATTTGCCACCAGTTTGGCGATATTTCAGAGCTGCAACATTACTGGAGTATCAAAAAGCACAAGGTGTGCCATATTCAGGGACATGGCCAAGGTAAGGAAGGCTGAAAAATGACCACCTTTGAACAAGAAACATAAGATAAAACGTCAAGACTGGAAAAAGAAATATCTTGAGACTGATTTTTCAAAGGTTTTATGGACTGATGAAATGAGAGTGATTCTTGATGGGTCAGATGGATGGGCCAGAGGCTGGATCAGTAAAGAGCAGAGAGCTCCACTCTGACTCAGACGCCAGCAAGGTGGAGGTGGGGTACTGGTATCATCAAAGATGAACTTATGGGACCTTTTCGGGTTGACGATGTAGTGAAGCTCAACTCCCAGACCTACTGCCAGTTTCTGGAAGACAACTTCTTCAAACATGATTTTCATGCAGAACAATGCTCCATCACATGCATCCAACTGCTCCACAGCGTGGCTGGCCAGTAAAGGTCTAAACGATGAAAAAATAATGACATGGCCCCCTTGTTCACCTGATCTGAACCCCATAGAGAACCTGTGGTCTCTCATAAAATGTGAGATCTAAAGGGAGGGAAAACAGTACACCTCTCGGAACAGTGTCTGGAGGCTGTGGTGGCTGCTGCACACAATGTTGATTGTAAACAGATCAAGCAACTGACAGAATCTATGGATGGTAACCGGCTGTTGAGTGTCATCATAAAGAAAGGTGGCTATATTGGTCACTAATTTTTTGGGGTTTCGTTTTTGCATGTCAGAAATATTTATTTCTAAATTTTGTGCAGTTATATTGGTTTACCTGGTGAAAATAAACAAGTGAGATGGGAATATATTTGTTTTTTTATTAAGTTGCTTAATAATTCTGCACAGTAATAGTTACCTGCAAAAACAGATATCCTTCTAAGATAGCCAAATCTAAAAAAAACCCACTCCAACTTCCAAAAACATTGAGCTTTGATATTTATGAGTCTTTTGGGTTGATTGAGAACATAGTTGTTAATCAAGAATAAAATAAAATCCTCTAAAATACAACTTGCCTAATAATTCTGCACACGGTGTATTGTCAACCGTCTGTTGAACACCTGTTTAATGAATAATTTGACTAACCTGTGGTGGAATTCTTATTAATTAGAATTTTGTGATATAAACTTTAGTTTTCCTTCTTAGGCTAAGTTCACACATCCTGTGTTTTGCATCAGTCACAATCCGTAGCCTTGAGGAATTACGGAATCCTGCAAAATATTTTGCAGGAATCCTGTATTTCCCCATAGACTTCTATTAGTGACGGATTGCGACTGATGACCCTGCGTTGCATCCGCTGCGTCGCGGTCCGTCGTTTTTGACTGACCGCCGAGCGGGGAGCAACGCAGAATGTAACGTTTTTCGGGCCGTCAAAATTAACGCGCCGCGCAGGAATCCGTCGCCATCCGTCAAGCTTGTAATGCATGTCTATGGTGCTGGATTCCGTCGTAATCCGTCTTACAACGGAATCCAGCGCAGGATTCCATCATGCTCTACTGAGCATGCCCAGCATGCTTGGCACGCCCACTGGGCTGTCCCAAACACAGACGGATCATGACTGATCCGTCAAAAAACGGACGCACAGCGGATGTAACGGACGCAACTGATCCGTTTTTTCACAGGATTCCTGTGAAAGGAATCCTGTGAAAAACACATCAGTTGCATCAGTTGACATCTTGAAAATGACTGATCCGTTGCTGACGGACCTGACGGATTGAAAACACAGGATGTGTGAACTTAGCCTTAGGCTAAGTTCACATTTCCGCTAAAATCTATCAGTCACAATCCGCTGCTCTTGTAAACAGCGGAATCCGTTTAGCGGATTCCGCTGCTCCCATAGACTTGTATGAGCAGCGGATTGTGAGTGATGATGCTGCGTTGCACCCTCCGCCCGACTGATCAGTCGTCGAACGACTGACCGCCGGGCGGGAGGAACGCAGCATGTAACGTTTTTTGAGCAGCGAGATCCGTCGGATTTCGCTGCGCATGCTCTCTGGCTCCCTGCACACGTCACCAGCTTTGGTTGGTTACCCGATATTTACCCTGGTTACGGTGCAAGGAGCCAGCGCTAAGCGGTGTAGGCCCGTAACCAAGGTAAATATCGGGTAACCAAGGTAAACATCGGGTGCTTTGCTGTTACCCGATATTTAGGCTGGTTACGTTTGCAGGGAGGCCGACACTTCCCCGCTCGGCCCCGCCCCCTCCCGCACTCCGCACATGTATGTACACACACACACACACACACCTGTCCCCAGCCATGCAGACAAGCACTGACACCCTCGTCTGGCCCCGCCCCCTGCTCGGCTCCGCCCCCTCCCGCACTTTGCATGTGCACACACACACATACATACATACATGCACATACACACACTCACTCACACATACACTCACCTGTCCCCAGCCATGCAGACCGCAGCACTTCCACTGACATCCTCAGCGCCTGGCCCCGCCCCCCGCTCGGCTCCGCCCCCTCCCGCACTTTGCATGTGCACACACACACATACATACATACATACATACATGCACATACACACACTCACTCACACATACACTCACCTGTCCCCAGCCATGCAGACCGCAGCACTTCCACTGACATCCTCAGCGCCTGGCCCCGCCCCCCGCTCGGCTCCGCCCCCTCCCGCACTTTGCATGTGCACACACATACATACATACATACATACATACATACATACATACATGCACATACACACACTCACTCACAGATACACTCACCTGTCCCCAGCCATGCAGACCGCAGCACTTCCACTGACATCCTCAGCGCCTGGCCCCGCCCCCCGCTCGGCTCTGCCCCAGAACTCCGCCCCCCGCACACAACGGAATCCGACAAAGAATTCTGTTCTTTGTCATCCGTTGTACAGCGTTGAACAGCGCATCAGTCACATGCGTCAAGCGACGCATGTGACTGATACAAATCAACGGAAATGTGAACTTAGCCTTACCTGCAAAATATTTTGCAGGAATCCTGTATTTCCCCATAGACTTCTATTAGCGACGGATTGCGACTGATGACCCTGTGTTGCATCCGCTGCGTCGTGGTCCGTCGTTTTTGACTGACCGCCGAGCGGGGAGCAACGCAGAATGTAACGTTTTTCGGGCCGTCAAAATTAACGCGCCGCGCAGGAATCCGTCGCCATCCGTCAAGCTTGTAATGCATGTCTATGGTGCTGGATTCCGTCGTAATCCGTCTTACAACGGAATCCAGCGCAGGATTCCGTCATGCTCTACTGAGCATGCCCAGCATGCTTGGCACGCCCACTGGGCTGTCCCAAACACAGACGGATCATGACTGATCCGTCAAAAAACGGACGCACAGAGGATGTAACGGACGCAACTGATCCGTTTTTTCACAGGATGCCTGTGAAAGGAATCCTGTGAAAAACACATCAGTTGCATCAGTTGACATCTTGAAAATGACTGATCCATTGCTGACGGACCTGACGGATTGAAAACACAGGATGTGTGAACTTAGCCTTAGACTTTCTTTGGGGTTTACTAAATTTTGCAACATTGTTTTGAATTAATTTGTTAGGAAAATGTGGGAGTATTTTGTAGTATAGTATACCTTAGAAAACTAAAGGCATTCTGACAAATCTACTGGGGTATCGTCAGAATCTACATACAGTACACTGCAAAAGTTTTAGGCAGGTGTGAAAAAAATACAACAAATTAATTTAATAAAATTGTTAACTGTTTAGTTTTATCAATTAACAAAATGCTAAATTATTGAACAAAAGAGAAATCTAAATCGAATCAATTTGGTGAGACTGCCCTTTGCCTTCAAAACAGCATAAAACCTTCACTTCTCCTAGGTATACTTGCACACAGTTTTTTAAGGAACATACCAGGAAGGTTGTTGGAGAACTATCATCTTGAAGAGCTAACCAGACATCTCATGTGGAGGCCATTTCATCACTTGCAAGCAGTGGCATACTTACAAATCATGAGGCCCCATAGCACAAGTTCTAATTGCCCCTCCCCCCAAAAGAACATATCACAACTTTGCAGCCCTTACAAAGTAATTTTTCTCCTATTGAAGCCCCTTTCATTGTGCTCATAAAGCATGATGCCAACAAAAGTGCCCCACAAACAATCTATGACACCCCCACAATGAATTCCTCCATAGTACCCTCCACACGCACAGTAAGATGACCCTACTGAAACCACTCTCAACTATCCTGGCAAAGTATGGAGATTCTAACACAATATGATCCCCATCCCCAGCTGTGACCTTTACACAACCCTCAATGCAGTTCTTGGGTCTACATACGGTATAATGGCCCCCACACCTCTTCACGCTGTATAACGACTCAGACTAGGCTCTAAACAGTATTATGGGCCCCAACACAGCCATCTGCACATTATTATGGATCCTACACAAACCTTCACACAGTATAATTGCTTGCATACAATATAATGGCACTGAAATAGCCCTCCATAAAGTATAAAGGCTCCATCATAGTCCTGCAAATAGTATAATGGCCCTCACATAGACTTTCATATAGTATAATTGGCTCCACACAGTCTTCCATATAGTATTATGCACCTCCATAGTCCTACATATAGTACAATGGGCCCCACATTGCCTTCCATATAGTACTAAAATGCCCTCCATTGTCCTCCATATAGTATAATTTGTCCCACATAGTCCTCCCTATAGTACACTGAACCCTCTTAGTCCTCATTATATTATATTACACCCCATAGTTCTCCATGCTCTCAATAGTCCTCCATATATTATAATGCACCCCACAGTTCTCCATATAATATAATGTACCTCACAGTTCTTCATATAGAGTATTATAATGCACCCCCATAGTAATCCATATATTATAATGCAGTCCCATAGTCCTTCATATAATATTATGGCCATTGGCCACCAGTGTGCTCACTGATTTAAAAAAAATAGCTGCAGTGCCATCATCATGTCCTTTGCACTGAGATGTCAGAGCCAGTGGCGTAACTAGAATCAGATGGACCCTGGTGAAAGATTTGGATCTGGCCCCCCCATTCCCACCCCTCTGCATATTGACCAGATGTTTGGGCCTTTGCAGCTTTCCAAATCCTATAAACACATGTGTTGTCCTCTCCCCATTATGTACGAATGTCTTCCATCCTGTACTAATGTTCCTTACCCAGGTATATATGTCCCCTATCCTGGTATATATGTCACCCATCTTATGGGATATATATGTCCCCCATACTGGTATATATTTTCCCAATCCTGATATAAAATTTACCCATTCTTGGCCCCATCCTTGTATATATGACCTTATTTTGCTATATATGTCCTCATCATGGTATACATGTCCCCCATACTGGGCCCATTCTGGTATATATGTTCCCCATCCTGGTACATAAATCGCCCATCCTAGTATATATGTCCCCCATCCTGGTATATAAGTCGCCCATCCTAGGCCTCATCCTGATATATATGTCCTCCATCCTTGTATATGTGTCCACCATCCTGGGCCTATCATGGTATATATGTCCCCATCTTGGTATATTGTACTCATCCTGGTATATATGTCCGCATCCTGGTATATATGTCCCCCATCCTGGTGTATATGTCGCTGATCCTGGTACATATGTCCCCATCCTGGTATAAATGTCCCCATCCTGGTATATATGCTCCCATTTTGGGCCCATACTGGTATACACGTTCCCCTTTCTGGGCCGATCCAGGTTCCCATCCTGCTTTATATATCCCCCATCTTGGCATATATGTTCCCCATTCTGGGCTCATCCTGTTATACATGTCCAATATCCTGTGCCCATCTGGTATATATGTCCCCCATTCTGATATACAGTATATGTCCCCTAACCTGAACACATCTTGGTATATATGTCTCCCATCCTGGTATATACCAGGATGTGGGGCATACGTAATATATATCAACTATCCTGGTAAATATGTCCCTGATTCTGATATATATGTCCCCTATTCTTGGCTCATCCTAGTATACAGTATATGTCCACCGCCTGGTATATATGTCTCCATCCTGTGCCTATCCAGGTATGTTCCCCATTTTGTGTAAATAATAAAAAAAAACCATTCTACTTACCTTTCTTTGCTCTCTCATCACCAGGGTTGGCGTCAGCACCAGGCACACCTGGGCAAATGCCGGGGGGTGGCCCACTCGCCATCTTCAGTCCTGCGGGCCTCGAGCTGAGTTCAGGGGACTGCAGTACTTGGCCTGGCAGCTGCACTATCCTGGATCCTGGATAATGCGGTTGCTGGCCCTTTAATCCACACTGACACAGCATTCATTGCTGAATGCTCCGTGCTCCTCCTGCATTGAAGTTCATCTGTGGGCAGAGCTACCATGCGGTGTGCTCCAGTCTCACAAATGATAAGGAGCCACAGAACAGCTCCAGCCAGCGTCCCCCAGCACACTTAGCATAGCATATGTCCTCACCCACTGTATGCCCCTTCTTCACCTGAGCTGTATGTTCCACACACCCCCTTGATCTGTATGGGGCCCCCCTCCACCTGAGCTGTATGTTCCACCCCCTCGAGCTGTGTGGGCCCCTCAATTCTGAGATGTGTGGTCCCTCTCAGAGCAGTAGGTGCCCCCTTGAGCTGTATGGGACCCCCAGAGCCATATGCGCTGCCACCCCAAAGCCATATGCGCTGACATCCCAGTAATGTGTGTGCCCCCCAGAGTTGTATACTACCCCAGTAAAATCAATGCCCTCCAGTAATATGCATGCACCTCAGTAACATGTATGCCCCCCAGTAATGTCTATGCCCTCAGCCCCTCCTCTCATTTATATACTGTAGCCCCCAGCCCCTCCTGTGATGTATATACAGCAGTGTCAGTGTGCACTGTGTGTGCCCCTGTCTGTTAAGGCCCTGTCACACACACAGATAAATCTGTGAAAGATCTGTGGTTGCAGTGAAATTGTGGACAATCAGTGCCAGGTTTGTGGCTGTGTACAAATGGAACAATATGTCCATGATTTCACTGCAACCACAGATCTGCCAAAGATTTATCTCTGTGTGACGGGGCCTTTAGTGATGACCACCAATCAGCGCGGCACAGCCCACATGCTCAGGAGGAGCTGGATGGGAAACAAGCCGGGGAGGTGAGTCAGGCTGCTGCCGGCTTCCCCATATTAATAATACCTCTAATGTGTCTGTGTGTGCATCTATGATGTGTGTATCTATGTATGTCAGTGTATGTGCCTGTGTGTAGATTTGTCTGTTTAAATGGATTTTTTGTGAATTTGTCTTTTAATATGTGTATATATATATATATATATATATATATATATATATATATATATATATATATATATATATATATATATATATATATATACGTATGACTGTATGTGTATGTATTTGTGTATGTGCATTTCTATGTGTGCATGGGGCCCTTTCATGAGACTCTCTCGTCATGCAGTGTCCTTTTCTACAACCTACACAGGGGAGCCTGCAGCTAACGTCAGGGTGCCCGTAACTAGCATGACGTCATGCGTTCCAAGTCAAGGGCAGGACAACGTCGTGCATAGCGATGTAAGGACCCGATGGATCCCTTGCATTGCTATACACTTCAGATGATTGTGCATCCAGCTTAAGTAGGTGCTGGGATCGGCGGGACCCCTGAAGCATGGGCTTGGTTGCAATCTCTTAAAGGAAGTTATTTTATAAATGCAAGTAGAAAAAAAACGGCCTAGGAAAAAATGGTTAAGAAGATATAAAAGTGACACTGCATGAAAAACTATTGATGGTATTTTGCCTGAAATTGTCAGCAGGTACACCGACATCTAAAGGACGTTGTGTGCACATACCCTAAGGGCAGTTTCACCCACAGGGAAAGCAACACAGTTTTGGAGTAGTTTTTTCAGTTTTTGCAGCAAAAGCTAGATGTGACTGTAGCACAATTCTTTATATTTCCTATTTACATTGAAGCCCCCAAACTTCTAAGTTTGACTTTGCCTAAGTGATATTTTAGTTATATAGACAGAAATAATTGCTGCATTACAAAGGTCAAAATCAAGGAGAAATGATTGACGTTTTTATGTAATACTGCAATAAAACATCAGATAGTTTTTTATGGGCATATTTTTTCAAATGATTAAGATAGTTTTATAACTTTACAATATACTTAGTCTAAGGGGCACTTTGCACGCTGCGACATCGCAGGCCGATGCTGCGATGCCGAGCGCGATAGTCCCCGCCCCCGTCGCAGCGGCGATATCCTTGTGATAACTGCCGTAGCGAACATTATCGCTACGGCAGCTTCACATGGACTCACCTGTCCTGCAACCGTCGCTCTGGCCGGCGACCCGCCTCCTTATTAAGGGGGCGGGTCGTATGGCGTCACTGCGACGTCACACGGCAGGTGGCCAATAGGAGCGGAGGGGCGGAGATGAGCGGGATGTAAACATCCCGCCCACCTCCTTCCTTCCGCATATCCTACGGAAGCCGCAGTGACGCCGGTAGGAGATGTTCCTCGCTCCTGCGGCTTCACACACAGCGATGTGTGCTGCCGCAGGAACGAGGAACAACATCGGGCCGTCGCGTCAGCGTAATCATGGATTACACCGACGCTGCACCGATGATACGATTACGACGCTTTTGCGCTCGTTAATCGTATCATCGGGCCTTTACACACTACGATGTCGCATGCGATGCCGGAAGTACGTCATTTTCAATTTGACCCCACCGACATCGCACCTGCGATGTCGTAGTGTGCAAAGCCCCCCTAATATTTATTGCATTTGTCACTAGTTGTTTGAGTATTCTGTACCTCTGAGATCGCACTCAATTCCTTCACAAGTACAATCAGGGCTGGGGCTGAACACTCTGAACTGTTTTAGGCCCTTTTATTTTGGATTAAGAAATACCTAAACAGATTAGGCTCAGCACTTCTGCCTGGAGATATATGGTGAGTGTCTGTCATTGGGAAGCATTGTGCAGTATAGATACTTTTTCACCTTATATAGTGGCTTTAGAAAGTGTCAAAACCTTTAATGTAGACATAATGCAGAAATGTCAGATTTTTGTGAAAACTTAATGACTGTGTGTGATATTTTGGTAAGCAGAACTGTACAATATAGAGATTTTGTGAGAATATATGAGAGAATGAGCATATACAATGCCTTACAACTGTTATATAATTAGGTACATTTACAATAACTAAAAACTTACAGAAATCTGCTAAGTGAGGATTTAGCTTTCCAGCGTTGTCTTGACCTATCAGAATTAGGGCTCATTCAGAAGAGCATATTATATGGACATGTCTAAATAATATTCGGACACCACACTGTCCAATGTAATTCAATGTAATTCAATAAGGCAGCATACACTAGGCTCTTCCAAGTCTCCAATGAGTCTCAATCAATTCAAGTCTATGGGTGCGCAAAAAAAAAAAAATCTGGTCCCACACAGAACATCTGTGTGGCATCTGATTTTTACACATACTTTCCATTATTAAAGGTTTTCTCTGGATCCAAAGGTGAATTTAATACTAAACGGCTATCTATTTAATTTAATAATCTAACCATTTCCCTAATATAGTTCAATTAAAAATTCCCTCTTTACTATAACATCCACTCCAATTGGCAAATAGGACATCATGCGGGGGCTTGTGCTGCGATCACTGCTCCACCAGCTGCTGTTATTTCCTGGAACTAAGAGTCATCAGTGACATCTTTTTCAGGGGTTGGGCTAATTTTTGCTCTACTAAGCATGTGTCGCGGGCGGGGAGGAGGATGGCAACGCTGCGTTCACCCCCTGCTCGGGTCTGGCCGCTGCTGCTGCGGCTGCTGCTCGGCGGTGGCTCGAGCGGTGGGCCGGATCCCTGGGTCTCGAGCGGCGCTCCTCGCCCGTGAGTGAAAAGAAGGTGGTTTGGTTTTGGGGATATTGTCCGTGACGCCACCCACGGTTGTGGTGATTTTTGGTGACACCACCGCTGCTCCGGATGGGGATCCCGGGGACGGTGACAGGGAGCAGCTTTGGTTGTTATTCTCTCCTCCGTGGGTAGGGGGTTTGGTTGTCCCGGGGCCCAGTGATGGGGTAGGGATGGCTGGCAGGCGGGTTGCGAGGCCTGATGAGGTGCAGGGTCGCAGGGGCAGCGCTGTGCCGCACGGCACGGAGGTACTCACTCAGCCCAATGATGATGACACAGTTCACGGTAAAACAAGCGGCTAGCTGGACGGGTCCCTCGGACGGCTGCGGTGTTGTTGTTCCCTGCAAGTTAGCGATGACTGTCTTTTCCCTGCACCTATGTACGGTTGTTGGTATCGATGGGTTCCCACCGGTAACCCGCTCCCTGACCTGGATATGGGCCGGAGGAGCCCCGTTTTGCCCGCAGGCGCTGGCCCTGAGGAACTGGTGCCTTGGCGGTGGCGGTGTCCCTCTCATTCGGTCGGACTGTTGCCTTCAATCTGGATTTAGTTGTTTGGAAACCCAGGAGGTCCCCTTCACTGACGGATTTGGCAAATTCACAGCGACTCCAAGCCTTGCTGGGGTCAGAAAGGCCCCTGCCACTGGTGCTGGCTTCTCTTTGTGCACCGGTCCTGTACCGCCGGGCCACCACCCGTCCGCGGTCGTTACGGTAGACTCCAATAGGCCGCTCCTGCAGACGGTCACCGCCGTCTGCCAACCTTGCTGTCTCGCCCGGGGCACACACCCGGACGCACTTCAGACTGTTAGCTCTACTGCCACTTCACTTCACTCCTTCCACTTTCCCCTCCAACACTAATCTGCCTGGTTTTCCCGCCTCCAGTACTGTGAACTCCTCGGTGGGTGGAGACCAACCGCCTGGCTCCACCCCCTGGTGTGGACATCAGCCCCTGGAGGAGGGCAACAAGGGTTTTGTTTGACCTTGATGTGCCTGCAGGGAGTATGGGGTGTGTTGTGGTGTTGTTCTCTGTGGCCCCTGGCTTGTCCAGGGCGACACACATGTGCCAGTTGTCCATTCCGACATATGCTCAGTATGCACTGCTGAGCTATATGCTTTTGAGAATATGTAGGGGATTGCCCGTACAAAATGGTTTAGGGTGTTATGAGTTTAAGAGGCGGTGCTTCCCTGTTTTTCTGTTTGTTATGGACTGGCCAGTTCAGCTTGCACTTCCCCTCTGAATTGCAGACTTGGACTAACCCGGGAGCAGCTTTGAAGCCTAAGAACACCTTCCCAACTGTGAAACACGGGGGTGGCAACATGTTGTGGGGTTGTTTTACTGCAGGAGGGACTGGTGCACTTCACAAAATAGATGGCATCATGAGGAAAGAAGATTATGTGGCAATACTGAAGTAACATCTCAAGACATCAGCCAGGAACGTAAAACTTAGGCGGAATTAGTCTTCCAAATGGCCAGTGTCTCAAAACATACTGCCAAACTGGTTACAAAGAGGCTTAAGGATAACAAAGTCAATATTTTGGAGTGGCCATCAGAAAGCCCTGATCTTATTACTATTGAAAATGTACAGGCAAAGGTGAAAGGGAAGGTGCCAGCAAGACGACCTGCAAACATGGCTAGTTACACCAGTATGTCAGGAGGAATGTGCCCAAATTCTCACCAACTATTGTGAGAAGTTTGTGGAAGGAGATCAAAACGTTTCACCCAAGTCATACAGTTTAAGGGCAATGGTACCAAATACTAATGAAATGTACATAAACTTTTGACTTTGCATAAAGTAATAAAAATGCCTTAAAACATTCTTTCTCTCATTATTCTGGCATTTGGCAAATATAAATAATTTTGGTTCCTAACTGACCTAAAACTGGAAAGGTTTATTCTGATTTCATGTCAGATAGTGAGAAAAACATGCAGATGTGTCTTTATAGATAGTGGATGGAAAATTCTGGTTTTAATTCTGTAATTCTAAGTTGAGTGTTATATACTCTTTAATAAACAAGCAATATTGCAATCTGCTCCCAAGAGCTTACAGTCTCATATAACAGAATATACCACCCACCTGCTTCTACAATTTAACTTTGCTACTCTATTGGTGCACATGATCATTACAGATTTTTCTAGACGATCTGTCACCATATTTCACAAAACAAATAGCATACATTATGCAAACGTTCTTTAAGACTTAATGAGGCTGGTGTACTTACATTGAAAATCTATGTCACAATGGTTGTATAATCCAGAAATAGGCCAGCAGAGAGCAACTCAATTTCATCACATCACTTGTTGTGTAGTAACCATGAGACTAAAGGGAGCATGTATATTGGCTGCTGTTCGTAGGGCAAGCCCTCAATGTTTTCTTCTAACGGAGGAAATATACCCAAATCCAATATGTGGACTAGTTATATTTTTCTTTTAAAGGACAGATTTTAATTTTAGAATCTCATAATCTAATTTTAGTCATTTTATGTAAATATTTTGGCTGAAAATATCAGTTTTCCACAGTGATATAATGATTTCTTACAGTCGGCTGACCACCTTGCAGACGACCCTGTCGCTTCAGCAGAAAGCCCAATCCAGATCTTTTCTATTACTGTAGGAGGTGGTGAAACAGCTTCCAATGGGTGAATAATGTTCTATAAACATTCAATTCTTAAAGCATGCAGGTTTTAACATTACAGAAGTCATTTTACGTTGATCTGTGTAACGCCGTTACCGGCATCCCCACACTGTACTAACCCCCTCCCACGGCGGGAACGCGGCACACTCACCCTCCTGGACACTCAGCTGTGGCTTCTGTACCTTTTGGTCCTTGCCGCTGCCTCCCAGGGCCTGCGCACGACATTGATTCCTGGGAGTGCACTTAGGGCGCATGTGCACCTATTCTTAAAGGGCCACCAAGCCCTATCCCGGAAGTACCTCTCAGACACAGGCTAAGAGGCACTAGATGTTTAAGGCATCCTCCTACTATGTGAGGTGCTTGTGAAACGTGGTCTATCTTAGTAAATCATTGCTTGCTGTTCAGGTCCCTTACCCAATTGCTGCTCCTTCTACTGTATCGCTAACACTTGTCTGTTCCTTAATACCTGCCATACACAATGCAGCACACCTGTACCATGCATACCTCCGGTACCCCCTGCTGCATTTATCTTTACCAGCCCGCTGTACCAGCTGTACCTGCTGCACTTGCTGTGCCTGCTGTATCAGCCGAATCCTCCATTCCTGACAGCCCCTGCCTTCCATCTGCAACAGCCTTCCTGTACCTGACCATCAGAGACTGTCTGTATCCCTACCCCATCCCCTGGGGTTAGCTGTCACAGTACCGTGTCTTCCTGAGCGGCACCTGGCGGCTACTGACAGCCAGTTCATCATCACCATCAGGGGCTCTGGTGGAAACCTGATGTGTGCCTAAGTTATGCTCCTTCAGTACTGCGGCCCAGTGGGTCCACTCCTGCGAGCATCCGTGAGCATTACAATTTGGACATAAACAGTTTAAGCTAAAATAAAATGAATATGATCTACGCATAAGCCCTATTCACTAACATTAAAGGAAGTCTGTCTGGAGGTTTTTATTATGCAATCTGAAGCCAGCATGCTGTAAAAGTTAACACGCAGTTTACATCCAGCCATCTCTTATCTCAAAGTGTGTTTTTGTTTACCTGCAATGTTAGTTTACGCCTCTTAACTTTATCACCAGAGCTCTGCTACATGTTAAAATAATATATTTTACTGTGTCAGAACAGCTGCACCCAGTAATCTAAGTGATGCATCATTGGATTCAGGATCTCTTTGCCTACATCATGCTGCTCTTAGATGAGACAGCAAAGATCTGCTGACAGATTCCCTTTAAGGTGGATGACGATAGTGATAATGATGAAGAATAGTTTCTATGATACTGTTGTGGAGAAGTTTGCAGTCATGAATTGCAATTAGAATCTACGGCTATTAGCAAATATTACAATAGAGTTGGCTATACTCACTTATAATGATGCCTCTTATGGTCACGCATGTGTTTAAATAATAATGGATTTTAAGGTAAAACCAGTCATTAGAAAACATTTCTCTTACAGACTGTTCAAAAATTTGTAAGAATTATTCTTCTTCCATTTATTCAGGTAGATGGTATAAATCCCATTTTTACACCAAAATTTGCCTTCACTTTGGCTTTTTTTGTTTTTTGGCTCCTTGTGACTTGTCACTTTAAATGATTGGAACAATCAGCCTTGTAGACACCTGTAAGGAACACAAGAGTTAATCATATGCAGATCTGTTCCATTTTTTGCTAAGGAACAGTCGCAAGGCAAAAGGGAAGCTGTCACTTGATCCTGCAGCCCAAACCGCCGGCATCATGAACCAGACTCTGGCTGCCAAGTCTTCCAGGTATAGTTTTCTCTGAAACGCACCGGTGCTGTTCCAGGTGATTGCCAGATATCTCCCTGAGAGCACATGGGAATGACCTGTCAGTCATGTAGAACGGTGAAGCTGGAGAAGCCGGCCAGCGGTGATGCCAGATTATTCTGGTCTCTCTCTATGGTCCTTGGGCAAGTTTTCAAATTATATTTGTTTGAAATATATACTGCAGGTAGAATAAATCTTCATTTTCTCTCTGTAGCTGCACTTCCAGTAAGCCAGCTACAAAGGCTTATAACACTAGTTACCTGCAGATAAACCCTATAGCAGAAGGTAATTAGGATTTTGCGAAGTGACCGATTCCCTTTAAACTAGATTGACATGGAAAATGTAAAAAGAAAGAATTGCCAGGAAGGTATTAATAAAAATGGTCAACATAAAAACATCTTCCTTGTTATTAAAAAGCTTTGTCGCATCAACATTAGAAAATTCCTGTGCTATGGTGAACTTTACCGAAGGACAAAGAAAGAAAGTGTCTTGTTAACAAAATCACAAGTGTAAATGTAACAGCTGCTCTCAGTCCATGGAGATGTAGTCCGACGTCTATCATCAAGCCAGCGATTACAGAAGACAGCTCCCCTGTAATCTCCAGTGAGAGGGACAGGATCTGTGGCAAATCCCGATCCAAGAATATGACACTTCTAGGGTTACACTATTTACTCAGGATAGAATGATGGACTGATGATATGTGCTTGTTTTGTGTTTGTTAATTAAGACTATGTTCTTTTACAACCACTGGAACATGTAATCTTCCATTCTACACAACTCAATGCTGGAGAGCCACAACCAGTACTAAGAGAAAGCAAAGTGTGGGTAACATTCCAGGAATCGTACAGGAGTAGGCGGCATATTCAATGTCATGTTCATTAAAAGTTATCCCCACTGCTAAGAACATCAGTGTGCACAGTCACAAGATCGGAATAAGATAAAATCACCATAGTAAAAAATATCCAAATCATAGCATACAATATGAGCATCACCACAGCATGCAATAACCATGTAATTGGTTGCTGGCAGACCATGCCCTCCCCCTATGTGACAGCATCTGTAATTGCTTGGAATCACACACGCTGTCTGAAAAGTGGTGTAAAAATAAATAATTTGGCATAGGGTTCCCCCATATTATGATACCCAGCTCTGATAAAGCCTATGGCACCAGGCTGCAGCCCCCAGCCGTGTGCTTATCTTGGCTGTGTATCAAAATACGATGGAACCTATGCGGCTTTATTTTTATTTAAATAAATAATTTTACAAAATGGCTTGCTGTCAGTGGTGTACCGCCAATAGAGGCAGGCCACACGAGTGCTATGGGGCCCATGAGTCAGGAGGGCCTAGTGCCAGTGCTGACAGCGGTCCCCCACCGAGGATCGCACTTTCAATTTTATTGGCATCTCAGAAGGAGTGGAGTGCTCCCTCTATCTGATAAGAGGGGGCACACAGAGCCCTCTCTGTCAGCATGCCCACCATCGCCTCAGCAGCTTTGAACTGCTGGTGCAATCGCGCTAGCAGTTCAAAGTTGTGTCGAAGCGGAGGAGACATTTCTCCTCACTCTGTCACTCCTTTCCTAGGCCGCAAGCCTTTAGCCTAGGAGACACCGGGAGGGTCATTAAGCCCTATGCTGTCACGTAATGAAGTCTTGTGGACCCATGGGAACTGAGAGCCCAGCAGCGAGCAGCGGTTGTCGAACAGGTGTTGGAAGGTGAGTATGCTATTTTTATTTTTAACTGTGTCCTGCTGTACCAGGATGGGGGAACTGCCAGGATGGGGATCATGGGGATAATGCCTCCTTTGTGTTCCCATACAGAATTGAATACATCTATGCCATATAGTAAACATGTCCCCCTTTGCAGCCGCATACAACAGTCAAGTCACCATTTGCTGACAATAGTAAACATCTGTTTCCATGCACACACCTGTCGGCCGTACTGCTTGCAGCTGTTAAAGGCAGATGCTGGCTGTATTATATAGCCAGCATCTGCCCAGTGTAGAGTGAACTCTGCTTCTGAACCTGCTCCAAAGTCCCTGACACACTTCATGAATGATGTATCTGCCATAGGGTATAAAGGTGTTAATTATCATTCTCATGTAAGTGTGAAAACAATTAAAAGCAGTACATGCCCAGGAGTCCAATGGGCCCTTTTCCATCTGGGTCTGGTTGTGGCTGCACCCCCTCTGCGACCGCAACCATTACAACACCCCTAACAAAGTCCAATATCATCGTTGCTGTACACAACTACGTGTTAGTGCACTATAACATCATGACGGCACACTACTTTTGCTACTTTTTCAATTCAAGATGGATCAGTTGACATGCTTGTATACGATAATGCCATTGCTGTAAATGCATCTTTATAACAACAGGAGCTGACTTTATATACTGTATAATATAATAAAGCGTCAATATGACAATGAACAAATGGAGGAACCAGACTGGAAAGAATACACCTAATATTGATTTGCAGATTGAGGTTCCATGGTTGCCCTTGCTGATTTTGTTGTGCTCTTAGTTTGTAGATTCGCTGATAACTCCCCGTCATTTAGTCTACAGAAATGACTCCTATACCAAATAGATGTACAATGTAACCTCTATTTGCCCTGAGGTGTGTATACCAGCAGTGCACTGAATAATTCCCGTACATTTCACAGCACAAAAATGATGAAGTACATTCCTAAATGCCCTCATGCTGGTGATTTCAAAGGCATCACTAGTAACGTTTCTGCACCCTGTGTTCCTCATGCCCATGCCTGACTTGTAAAATATCTTGTTCTTCAAAGATTATCTGTCAAGTGATAAATCATTACAGGTCCATACATTGAAATCTCAGACTTTGGGTTCCTTTGCAAGTTGCAAGAGCCCAGGTGATTTGCAGAAGAACCCCAATAAAAATGGTAATTTTCATTGCTGTAATGATGTGGAGAAATCAAACATTACTTCCATTCAAGTCAATGCCATGATTAGAGATGAACAGACCCGTGGAAGTTCAAGTTCGTTAGGTTCAGCTGTACTTTATAAAAAAGTTAAGTTCGAGACCCCGACTTGACCTGAACTGAACCACAGACCCCGAACCCCAAGAAAGTCAATGGGGACCCGAACGTCTGTGCTGTAAAATGGTCATAGTGAGGGTTAGGGGGCTGCAAGCAAAATTGGGGCAATTACCCTAAAAACCAATGTGAATAGGAAATAAATTAAGAAAATGACGTGGAGTCCCCCACATTTTTGATAACCAGTGCAGGTAAAGCAAACAGCTGCAGGATGCAACCCTCAGCAGTCTGCTTTACCTTGGCTAGTTACCAAAAATATAGGGGATCCCAAGCCATTTTTTTTAAATTATTTAAATAAAAAAGGCATGAGCTATGCACTATTGTTGAAAAACCAGCCAAGATAAAGCAGACAGCTGGGGGCTGGTATTATCAGACTGGGAAGGCCCATGGTTATTTGTCTCTTCCCAGCCTAATAGTAGCAGCAACAGCTGCTCCATAGGTGGCCCATCCATTAGATCTTGCTGATGCGACACAAGGTTATTATAATAATAAATAATAATAATAATAACCTTGTGTCTCGTTTCTGTGCTTAATTTTGTCATGGTGTATGAGTTGTGACATGTAATTGTATTTCACAGCCTCACATTAGTAGCAGAGTTTTACTGTTCCTCACCCAGCTGTAAGCCTCTTTTCTGTTTAAGTCAATGACTGTGATTCAATCTACGTGTGAAATTATTTATTATCACCTCTGTGTTAAATTCGACTATAATCCTACAAAATCCTTAACTTTGTGTAAAGAGTACCTAGATTAATTAATGCTGATTTGAAGCTAAAGGGCGGTCAAACTAAATATATATTTTATTTAGATTTCTCTTTTTATTTAATCACTTTGCATTTTCGTAGTTGATAATAATAAACAATTAACATTTCTATTTTTTATACTCTTACATTATAGCATTTTTTCCACCCCTGATTAAGGCTTTGGCCAAATATTGTATATGTATGGTACAATTTTTGAAATTATCAAAGGGTTCAGGAGTTATTCTAGAAGGCCTACTTAAATTAAAGCTGGAGATATAGCATTGCTTATTGATAGGCACCCCATTGTAAGTTATATTTGAATCTTCTACCTCTCTATGTACTGCAGAACAATTACGAAACTTTCCAGTGTAGATGGAGGTAATAGTAGTGTTTATTATGATCTCTCATGTTCAATCATATAATAAAAGAATGATATTTACTAAGACGGAGCAGCAGGAGATTTATAAGCCATTCACATTAAACTATATAAAGCATGCAGGCATCCTAATTTTGGGCAATAATGCTCTCCACCCAGCCACTTTGAGCATTCTGGGAAATATTACAGTCACTCTATTCCAACTTTGGATTTAAGAGCCCTACTCTCTGGATTGTGGGTGTTCCAGCCGTCGGACCCCCACAGGTCCACAAGATGTCCAAAGCTAACAGACAATCCTTTATACTCCTCCTTCTAGATTTGTCCTTTGCCTTTGATACTCCCTTCTACTACTACCTTCTACTACAGATCCTATCTTCCTTTTGTATCAAAGGCCTTGACTCTCCTAGATATCCTCATACTTTTCCAACTACACTATAGTACCTCCCTCTCCCACACTGTCTCTTCATGTCGCGCTGTCTCTGTTGGTGACCCTCAAGGCTCTGTCCTAGGACCCCTACTATTCTCAATCTTTACCTTTGGCCTGGGACAACTCAAAGTCTCATGAATTCCAGTACCACCTACAGTGCCTACAAGTAGTATTCAACCCCCTGCAGATTTAGCAGGTTTACACATTCGGAATTAACTTGGCATTGTGACATTTGGACTGTAGATCAGCCTGGAAGTGTGAAATGCACTGCAGCAAAAAAAAAAAATGTTATTTCTTTTTTTTTTTTTTAAATTGTGAAAAGTTTATTCAGAGGGTCATTTATTATTCAACCCTTCAAACCACCAGAATTCTGTTTGGTTCCCCTAAAGTATTAAGAAGTATTTCAGGCACAAAGAACAATGAGCTTCACATGTTTGGATTAATTATCTCTTTTTCCAGCCTTTTCTGACTAATTAAGACCCTCCCCAAACTTGTGAACAGCACTCATACTTGGTTAACATGGGAAAGACAAAGGAGCATTCCAAGGCCATCAGAGACAAGATCGTGGAGGGTCACAAGGCTGGCAAGGGGTACAAAACCCTTTCCAAGGAGTTGGGCCTACCTGTCTCCACTGTTGGGAGCATCATCCGGAAGTGGAAGGCTTATGGAACTACTGTTAGCCTTCCACGGCCTGGACAGCCTTTGAAAGTTTCCACCCGTGCCGAGGCCAGGCTTGTCCGAAGAGTCAAGGCTAACCCAAGAACAACAAGGAAGGAGCTCCGGGAAGATCTCATGGCAGTGGGGACATTGGTTTCAGTCAATACCATAAGTAACGTACTCCACCGCAATGGTCTCCGTTCCAGACGAGCCCGTAAGGTACCTTTACTTTCAAAGCGTCATGTCAAGGCTCGTCTACAGTTTGCTCATGATCACTTGGAGGACTCTGAGACAGACTGGTTCAAGGTTCTCTGGTCTGATGAGACCAAGATCGAGATCTTTGGTGCCAATCACACATGTGACGTTTGGAGACTGGATGGCACTGCATACGACCCCAAGAATACCATCCTTACAGTCAAGCATGGTGGTGGCAGCATCATACTGTGGGGCTGTTTCTCAGCCAAGCGGCCTGGCCATCTGGTCCGCATCCATGGGAAGATGGATAGCACGGCCTACCTGGAGATTTTGGCCAAGAACCTCTGCTCCTCCAAAAAGGATCTTAAGATGGGTCGTCATTTCATCTTCCAACAAGACAACGACCCAAAGCACACAGCCAAGAAAGCCAAGGCCTGGTTCAAGAGGGAAAAAATCAAGGTGTTGCAGTGGAATAGTCAGTCTCCTGACCTTAACCCAATTGAAAACTTGTGGAAGGAGCTCAAGATTAAAGTCCACATGAGACACCCAAAGAACCTAGATAACTTGGAGAAGATCTGCATGGAGGAGTGGGCCAAGATAATTCCAGAGACCTGTGCTGGCCTGATCAGGTCTTATAAAAGACGATTATTAGCTGTAATTGCAAACAAGGGTTATTCCACAAAATATTAAACCTAGGGGTTGAATAATAATTGACCCACACTTTTATGTTGAAAATGTATTAAAATTTAACTGAGCAACATAACTTGTTGGTTTGTAAGATTTATGCATCTGTTAATAAATCCTGCTCTTGTTTGACGTTTGCAGGCTCTAACTTATTTGCATCTTATCAAACCTGCTAAATCTACAGGGGTTTGAATACTACTTGTAGGCACTGTATATGCTGATGACACTAAGATCTACCTCTCTGGCTCAGACATCCCCTCTCTGCTCTCCAGAATCCTGGAGTGTCCATTAGCCATATTCTCTTTCTTCTCATCACACTTCCTAAAGCTTCATGTGGTCAAAACTGAACTCATCATTTTTACACCATCTCACCTAATTTCCCTATCTAATCGTTCTATCCCATTAAATGGCAGCATACTGTCTGAAGTATCGGAAGTCAGCTGCCTCAGAGTAACCTCAACTCTATCCTGTCCTTCAAACCGCACGTTCAAGCTCGTGATGCCTCCTGCCACCTCCAACTCAAAAGTATTTCCTGAATCTGTCCTTCCCTCAACCCTGAATCTATTAAAATATTAGTGCAGGCCCTCATCATCTTCATCCTCGATTACTGCAACATTCTCCTCTGTGACCTCCCTGTTAACACGCTCACACCTTCCCAGTCTGTCCTGAAGTGTGCTGCCAAACAGATTCACCTCTCTTTTCGCTATTCCTATGCTTCTCCACTCTGCAAATCCTTTCATTTGCTCCCAATTACCCAACGTATCCAGTTAACGCTACTAACATTGACCGACAAAGCCATCCATAATCTGTCTCCTCCATATACTGTATCTCCGAACAAATCCCATGATATCTCCCAACATGTAATCTCTGGTCCTTCCAAGACCTGTTCTCTACTCCACACTTGTATGTTCCTCACCCAATTGCTTAGAAGACTTCTCCTCCATACTCTGGAGTTCTGTGCCTCAACAGATTCTATTATCTGCCCCTCTCGAACTTTCAGGTGGAACTTGAAAACACATCTCTTCAACAAAGCTTACAGCCTGCAATGAACCCTCTGCCATCTCATCACCACCAGGAGCTGCCGAAAGCCCCACTACTTACCGTCTCCCTCCCCATTATCCTGTAGACTTTAAGCCTGCAAAGGCAGGACCCATTTATTTCTGTAACAGTCTGTCATTGTTCATTTTCTCATCTACAGCACCATGAAATTAATGGTTCTCTATAAATAAATAACTAATAATAATATCATGTATCCTTTTGATAGGGGATATCTTCTAATTATGGGGATAATCCAGTGCAGTGTCCAATCGCAGTAGATAGCGCCCATCATTGTCCCTGGTCATTGAACTTACATGATGGTCTCAAATCTCTGTTTAAAGTAGTAGTTACTTTTTTTCTCCATGGAATATAAGAAAAATCACTTAGAAATCAATTGCAAATTTTAGTATAAAGTAACTATAGGAATTCTATCTTTTATTCTATCTTTACCAAAATCGAAAATTTACAATATACAAGAAATGTTCTTTTCCCTATGCATGAGCTGCTTCATGAGTGAAAGACATCTATTAGCACCGCCACGTCGGATGTATTTGATATAAATGTTTATAGTATTTAGAAAACTCAAGTTAAAGTGTTCCTCATCATAGACACATCAAACAGAGCAGTAACACCTCCTGAAAAAACTGAACAAGGAACTGAAAACAAATTAGTATATAACAAGAAACTCAGACAGTGACACTGAGAGCGCTGGGACTCGCAGATATCATGCATGCCTGGTGCAGAGGTATCTCCTCTTTCTGCGGGCACCCGCCCCTGCCTTGACCCGGCCAACGGTATGTAAACCTTTCACGGTCTGTAGGACTCGAGGGAGAGTCTTTGGCAAAGAAGAGAGAGTGGAGAACTTCAAAGGGTCAACACACCTTCAAAGTGTGGATGCCAGCATAAAAATGTGTATTGTATTTGTCAAAGCAGTGGCTGACCCCCTGACTTCGTGTAATGAGGGGCAGGCTGAGACATTTCAAGGTTCCATAGTGTCTTTATGCCAATTAATTATGGGATAGATGGCTCCAGGTAACCTGCAGTGCACCAATATCTTCTAAATCAGTCGTATCCATGAAATCAATTGTGTCTATCTATTCTATCAAAATTATCAAAATATAAAATAAATTAATCTGTATATTAAAGAGAAAAAAATTACAGCACCAGAGATTTTTTTTTTGCATCTTATCTCTGTAAAAAACTAAAATAAAAAAATATTCAAAACCTTATATACACTCCAAATTGGTATTAAAAAAATGTTAGCTTAACACACAAAAACAAGCCCTCATGCAGATCCATTGAAGGAAATATAAAAATGTTATAGGTCTCAAAAAATGTTTTCACACCAAATGTTTTTCTTCATTCACAGAAAAGATCTATGCAGGGGCATAACTACCACGGTCGCAAGGGTCGCCACTGCGACCGGGCCCGAGACGTTAGGGGCTTGCGGCCGTCCGGCAGATCAGCAGCCAGCTCCTTTCTGTGAGAGGAGCTGCGCTGTTCTGCCACAGACCATGCGGCCGCTATATGACCCGGTCACCACCGCTGACACCAGGCCCCCCTGCCTGGTGTCAGTGGCAGCAGCAACAGGCCCCCGTCATCGTACACTGCTATGATATTGCATAGAGCGGCCGGTGCCACTCTATGCATCATCATTCTTGCCCCGTGCTTGCGCGGTGACGTCACTCCTGTGTGACTGCCGTGTGTGGTGAGAGCACAGAGCGCAGGACAGTAGGACACTGACCGGAGCAGTGGGGGAAAGAGGACAGAGGTGAGGATGAGCAGCGATGAAACAAGGAGTGGTGAGGACAGAGCAGTGGTGGAAGGAGAAGAATAGTGAGTACTTGTTTTTTTATTTTTTTTCATAAATCAGTGAGTACATGGGGAGGCTTGCTGCAGGACACATGGAAGCCTTGGTGGGGGGGCTGGCTGCATGACACATGGAGACCTTTGGGGGCCTGGCTGCACGATATATGGAGGCCTTGGGGGGAAATGGCTGCATAACACATGGAGGCCTTGGGGGGAATGGCTGCATGACACATGGAGGCCAGGCCTTGGGGGGGGCTGGCTGCATGACACATGGAGGCCTTGGGGGGGTCCTACCTGGCTGCATGGCACATGGAGGCCCTGGGGGGGCTGACTGCATGACACATGGAGGCCTTGGGGGGGCCTGGCTGCATGACACATGGTGGCCCTGGGGGGGCTGGCTGCATGACACATGGAGGCCCTGGGGGAGCTGGTTGCATGACACATGGAGGCCCTGGGGGGGCTGGCTGCATGACACCTGGGGGGGCTGGCTGCATGACACATGGAGGCCCTGGGGGACTGGCTTCATGACACATGGAGGCCCTGGGGGGCTGGCTTCATGACACATGGAGGCCCTGGGGTGCCTGGCTGCAAGATACATGGAGGCCCTGGGGGGCTGGATGCATGATACATGTAGGCCTGGGGGTGTTTTCTGCATGATACCTGGAGGTCTATGGGGCTGCATGATATGTGATGCCCTGGACTAGTGAGGTCGTCCCAGGTAGTCACACACAACACCACACCCCCTCCCGATTAGGTGACATCAGTCAAACGATAAACCTTGTCAACACCCTCCAGGTTTGATGTCTACACCAGGGGGGCGGAGCCAGGTGGTTGGCTCCACCCACCGAGGAGTTCACGGGGCCTGGAGGTGGGAATACACGGAGTCAAGTTCTAGTTCTAGAGGAGATTAGTCTGGAGGAGGGAGAGAGCAGTCAAGTTCACGGGCAGTCCTGTGTCCAGGCCTGCCAACAGACTACTCCAGTGGCTGGGTCGGAGCCCAGTCACCTTTGGCAAGGAGGCAGACGGTGGTGGCCACCTGCAGGAGCTGGGATTACAGCGGGTGGAACCGTAGGGACCGGGGTCGGGCGGTGGCCCGCCGGTACCGAACCGGGGAACCGATTGGAAACCGGAGCCCTAGGAGGGGTACTCAGACCCAGTACAAAGCCCTGAACCGACAGGGCCGAGTCGAATCAACTGATTGCGGACTGGACTTTAGGACCTATCCAACACAAGACCCGTTAGAAGACAACAGCCCAACCATACAGGGTAAAGCCACTGCCAAGACAGAGAGACCCAAAGGGCCAGCGTCTGCGGGCAAACGGGCTCCTCTGGCATATACAAGTCGGGGAGCGGACTACCGGTGTCGAGGCATAGGAGTCAAACATTTACACACAGAGGTGCAGGAGAAAGGCGGAAACCACCAACCTATTCTGGGAGAAGCTGCAGCCAGCTGCGGGCCCCGTTCATCAGTCCGTTTGGTTTACCAGAGAGTTCAGTGTGTTGTGTCAGAGTGAGTACAACAGTGCCATCAGGCACCGCACTGCACTGCACCGCAACACTTCACCCTGCACCCCGGCCCTCGCCAACCGGGCCCTGGGACCAACACCCACTACCCACGGAGGGGTCAACACCTAGCTGCGCCATTACACCGCTCCCGGGAGCCCCCATACCTTCACCGCAGCGGTGGTGTCTACAATCACCACAACCCGTGGGTGGCGTCACGAACTTACATCCCAAACCAAATCACCGCGGCCCCGGCCGTGGGACTCCTTACCCAAATCCCCGCGTGTAACGCCAACATCCTTGCAGAGCGATGTGACCCCCGGGTCCGTGAGAGGCTCAAGCCACCACCCGCAGTATGAGCACGGATCCGAGTGGCTCGGCGGTCGCAGCCGAGCCCGCGGGGCAGTACAGATACACGGAGGTCTATGGGGCTGCTTGATACATGGAGGTCTATGGGGCTGCATTATACATGGAGGTCTATGGGGCTGCATAATAAACATGAAGGACACCTTATACATGGACAGTAGGGGTGCATTATACATGGAGCAGTATGTGGCTGCATAATACACTATGAACATTTATGGGGCTGCATTATAATACATATATGACAATGGGGGCAACATTATAATATATGGAGGACTATGGAGGCTACCTTATACATGGACTATGGGGGTGCGTTATAAAACATGGAGGACTATGTGATGCAGTATAATATATGGAGGACTATGAGGTGAATTATAATACATGGAGAACTATGCGAAATGCATTATAATACATGGAGAACTATGGGGTGCATTCTAATATATGAAGGGTTATGTGGGACCCTTTATACTATATGCAAGGCTATGTGGGGGCCATTATAGTATTTGGAGAACTATATACAAGTAGGGACAAAGATACAAGCATGGGATGGGAATGTTTTGTGCTGAGCAAAAAAGGCTCATTCCCTCAGCACCCAGCTTCCCATGCCCTGCTGTACATCTTCTTTCAGCACCCAGCTTTCCCATGCTCTGAAATGGGAAAGCGTGGTGCTGAGGGAAAGATGTATAGCAGAGTATGGAAAAGCTGGGTGCTGAGGACAAGATGGATATCAGAACATGGGAAAACAGGGTACTGATAGAAGGATTTCAGATCATGGGAAACCTGGGTGCTGTTGGTCAGAGCCAAGTGTCATGGTCATTATCCTATACCCTGAGTGTCAGTGTCATTATCTCATACCTTCTAAGTGTCGGTGTACGTGGAGGGGGGGCCCAGTCCAAACTTTGCACCAGGGCCCATCAAACTCTAGTTACGCCACTGGATCTATGAAATTTAATATTGCTGTAATCACACTGAAGAATTCTGTCATTTTTACCATAAAATGAATACGGTAGAAGCGAAACCCCCAAAACATTGACAGAATTACGTTTATTCATGGCAAATCTATACTGCACTGCAGTAGGAGCGCCATTAAAGTTTTTCCTCAAGCATTAGGAAAGCTAGAACCAGCCGCCGATTCATCTGTGGATCACATTACTGCATGTCTCTTCATAAGTCTGTGGGGAGGATAAATATTCCGTAGCTTCACCATATTATTCTGAGGATGAATGTCACTCCCTAGGACCCGATCATATGAAGAGATCTTGGAGTAACAAGCTAGGCAAGAGGATATATGAGGAGGTTGGAACTTGTTACTTGATGTGGGAACACAGATAGGCATGCCTGAAAATACAGTTTAAAGGGGGCTTTACACGCTGCGACATCGCTAATGCGGAGTCGTTGGGGTCACGGAATTTGTGACGCACATCCGGCCGCATTAGCGATGTTGCTGCGTGTGACACCGATGAGCGATTTTGCATCATTGCAAAAACGTGCAAAATCGCTCATCGGTGACATGGGGGTCCATTCTCGATTATCGTTACTGCAGCAGTAACGATGTAGTTCGTCGCTCCTGCGGCAGCACACATCGCTATGTGTGACGCCGCAGGAACGAGGAACCTCTCCTTACCTGCCTCCCGGCCGCTATGAGGAAGGAAGGAGGTGGGCGGGATGTTCCGGCCACTCATCTCCGCCCCTCTGCTTCTATTGGGCGGCCGCTCAGTGACGTCGCTGTGACGCCGCACGGACCGCCCCCTTAGAAAGGAGGCGGTTCGCCGGTCACAGCGACGTCGCCGAGCAGGTAAGTATGTGTGATGGGTCTGCGCGATGTTGTGCGGCACGGGCAGCGATTTGCCCGTGTCGCACAACAGATGGGGGCGGGTACCCACGCTAGCGATATCGGGACCGATATCGCAGCGTGTAAAGTAGCCTTTAGCATAAGGTTAAATATAATGATACACCAGGAAAATAGGTGTGAACGTAAGAGAGTGGGGACTGAAAGAAGCACTCCGTTAACATCTTACAATAGCTACAAGTGTGTGAGGGTGCACGGGGCAGCAGTCGCAGGCAAGGCACAGATGTCAATCGCCCCAGTACCCCACAAGTGGTTGTGGTCGTGGCTTTTTGCGTGGACTTATTTGGTGCAGGTCATACCTATTCACACGCCGCTTGTCACCATTGCTTCTGACGAACCAGGATAAATCCGCAGTGAAGACAGTACCAGATGCCAACAGTTCTTATTAAACAGTTCTTTACAGAACAGCTTCAACAGTTCATTCAACACAACTTCATACATGAGACAGGAGGCACATAGTGTAACTTAAGCACAGTTTCCAAATCTGAAGGTATCATTGGACACACTTCCTTCTTCCTCTCCTAAACTGTTTCTTTTTCTCATTTCCAGTCCTTCCCCTGTTAACCTGCCTCGCATCACATTACCATACACAAAAGTCATCCCAGTCCACCCATGGTTCTGCATCCTCCCAACAAAAGGGATTCAAGATGCTTTCAGATCTGCCGCACTGGACTTCTTACTTGTTTCACGTTCACTCCTGTTTCGGTCCGTTCCCACTGAGCTGTGAGCTACACCAGTCCTTTTGCTAAGTGTCCTTCTCTAGATCTTTCCTACAGTCGTTGCCCCATTCTCAGCCACAACTATATTTAGATGCCGACCTTCCATGTGCCCATCAATTTCTTCAGAGGTATCTGTCTCACTCCAATCTTAGCTGTTGTATTTGCCATGAGTCATCTACTAATTGAGGCCTTTAGCACCTATTTGACTTACCCATCTGTACTAGTCACTAGCTGTTCCCTATCTCCCTTCTACCAGGAAAAACGGACACTTTTCTAAAGAACTTACCCCACCCATTGTGAGCTAGTCCCACTCTAAAGCGGGCTTTACCCGCTACGATATCATTAATGAATTATCGTCGGGGTCACGGTGTTTGTGACGCATCGGCGTCATTAACGATATCGCAGTGTGTGACACTTATGAGCACTAGCGCTAGCGACATCGCTATGTGTGACACCGCAGGAGCGACGAACATCTCCTTACCTGCCTCCACCAGCAATGCGGAAGGAAGGAGGTGGCCGGGATGTTACGTCCCGCTCATCTCTGCCCCTCCGCTTCTATTGGACGCCTGCCGTGTGACATTGCTGTGATGCCGCACGAACCGCCCCCTTAGAAAGGAGGCGGTATGCCAGCCAGAGCGACGTCGCAGAGCAGGTATGTGCATGTGACGCTGCCGTAGCGAAAATGTTCGCTACGGCAGCGATCACATAATATCGCACGTACGACGGGGGTGGGAGCTATCGCGCTCGACATCACTAGCTGATGCTAGCAATGTCGCAGCGTGTAAAGCCTGCTTTAGGCCTAAGCCACACGGCGAGAAAATCGGTGCGAGTGTAGTGCGATAAAACATCGCATTCCACTCGGACCAATTCTAGCCTGTGTGTCAGCGCACATGAGCAATTATTTTCTCAGTCCTAATCGGACCGAGAAAACAATCGCAGCATGCTGCGATTGTAATGCGAGACTCTTTTCTCTCGCACCCATTCAAGTGAAAGGGGCGAGAAAAAAAATCGCACTGCACTCGCAGTACACCGGTGTACCGCGCATGCAGAGCGAGAATCGCAATAGCCGGCTACGGAGGAGAGAGGGAGAGAAATCCCTCCCTCCCCTCCGCAGGCCCGCCCCTCCGCAGCACTGGCCCGCCCCTTCTGAGAGTCGGGCTGCCCCCCACAGCTGAGGTTCACTTGCACAGTCGCACCGCAGTCGCAGGGATACTAGCATAACACTCGGCTCCTGCTGTGCTGTACTACATAACATTGCTCATCACATGCTACTTTATAATGGTGCAAGTGGTGTTTCCAGAGGCAGGAACACGACCACCTAGGCTACCCTCCTACAAGTGAATATTGCTATCTGCTGATTGAAATGGGCAGGCATGAACTGAAAAATAGAGTGTATGTTTCCTTGCGAGAAGAGTTTATAAGAGACGCCAGGCCATGTGACAGTTGTGCCGCAGTTGTTTAATGCAAAAGCCCGGGATGGCTAAGGAGAGGTGGAGTTGGCACCAAGACTTGAAAGGAAGCAGATTTGTGAGCAGTAAAGCAGGTCTATAACCGCCATTGCCATAGAAGTACCAGTGAGTGACCTGATCCCAGAGAAGACCTGAGTTGTACCGAGGACCGAGTAACGAACACCAAATACCGAAGATCAACCACCGAAGACTTAACACCAAAGACCGAGCACCAAAGACAAAGCATTATTCTCAGAAGAGGATTTGCATGAGCCATTGCTTCTTCTTTAAATGTATGTTACTCAATAAGGGGAGTTACCCACTAGAAGCTAATTTTAATTATCTCACATAGTATTGTCATATTATCAGGGGCGTACATAGAAAACATGGGGCCCCTTAGCAAAGCTCTAATTGCCCCCCCTAAAAAAAACAATAATTGGATGGGACATATCAGAACAGATCTAACAATTTTACAGCCCTTACAAAGTAATTTTCCTTCCATTGAACACCATAGATTCCCCTTTCATTGCACCCTTAAAGTATTAAGCTAATAAAAGTGCCCCACAACCACTGTATGATACCTCACAGTGAATTTCTCCACAGTACTCTACACAAGCACAGTATGATGACCCTACTATTCCCTTCTCAACTACCCCGGCAAAGATAGGGGGATTCCTACACTGTATGATTCCCAACTATCACCACCACACAGCCCTCCATGTAGTATAATGTGCCTACATGCAGTATCATGGTCCCCAACACCTCTTCACACTGTATAATGCTCCCCAACACAGTCCTCAAATAGCACTCCATAAAGTATAAAAGCTCCCTCACAGCTCCCAAAAAAAATAACATCTCGCACATATCCCTCAAATAGTATAATGACCTACATATAGCCCTCAAAATAATATTATGGTGTCCACATAGCTTTCTATATAGTATGTGTTCCCACACATAGTCCTCCATATAGCATTATGCATCACCATAGTCTTCCTTATAATATAAAGAGCCCCACATTGCTTTCTATATAGTATAATTTACTCCATGTCCTCTATATAGTTTAATGGTTCCCACATTGCCTTCTATATAGTATATTCCACCCCACCATAGTCCTTCATATAGAAGAATGCAATCCTCAGAGTCCTCCATATAGTAGAATGGGCACCCCATAGTCTTCCATACAGTATAGTGCACACCATAGTCCTCCATATATTATAATGCACTCCCATAGTCCTTCATATATTATAATATACCATCTATAGCCCTCCATATATTATAATGCACCCACATAGTCATCCATGTTATAATGCACCCCATATTGCTCTATATAGTATAATGAATCTCCTTGATATACTTGATTTACCCTTGGCTCGGTGGTTTAGGGCAATTCTATAGGTTTTCATTATTTCTATATATCGCAACTCTTCTACGGCTACTGTAAAGCCCGATCTGTCAATCAAGGAAGAAAAGGGTGAAAATATCAGCAAAAATAGTAGATAGGAAGGAGTAGAGAACTGTTTGGTCATGCCATGGATGCATGAAGTGTCTGTGCTTGGTTTGAACAGTTATTTTGTGTTGACAGTCTCCCCTTTAAAAACGAGACCTTTAAAACACTTTACTTCCCAGTAAGCCGATCATTTAGAATACTAAGTCTCATGCAGGTTTATAGCATCAGTAACAAATTTTCATCTGTACAAATCGGGGACTGAGTAAGGATATGGTCTCATTCGATCTGACTGATGTGACTCCCTTACTTTAGCTTCTTAATAGGAAATGTCCCACAACCAAGCAAGGCTGCCCGTTGTTCGTTAATGTGCATTTCTATTGCAATTTAGACATTTATTGTCTTTCGGTTGGAAAGCTTCACTGCTCGTCTGGCCCATATTATCCAGTCAGATTCTATTATTTGCTCAGAACAAATGAAAGCAAACATATGCTTTTCCTTTCTACCAATCTTGATAAATGTCACCCAGTATCTGATGGATTTCCTAATCTAGAGGATAGACCATGAAAAGAAACAATTCTGTACCTGAGCTTGGGAATCTTGGCTCTCAAGTTCATTTTCTTAGACATTTCCTTGGCAGTAGGTTTAGCTCAACGTTTTTTCTTTATATTATCTGTGTTGTTTTCCTGTGCACATTTCATCTGTAGAATTGATGCTTTTATTTCCATATGTTCGTAAAATCCTAATATAAATAAGGAGTTCTACAGAATTTCATTTTGCAAAACTGTGTTTTTCCAAAAATAAGCCCTCCCCCAAATATAAGCCCTAGCAGGGATTTTCAGCATTTTTGCAGCAAGGCTTAAATATAAGCCCTACCCCGAAAATAAGACCTAGTTGCTTTTCAATAATGAAGTGTCCATGCAGCTAAAAAAACTTAAAAAATACTACAGGACACTTCATTATAGACAGCGGACACCCCGCAATCATTCTCACGAGACACCGAGAGGGAGAACCTGCAGTGATCGCACCCCCACACACAAATCTTACACCTGCACACATCAGATCGCACACACAATCACCCATCAGATCACACACACACACACACACACACACACACACACACACTCACCACATCCAATGGTACCGATTTGTTCTAGCCGGCAGAATACTGAGATGCAGTGCGGTGGAATGCAAGGTCCTGTAACTGCAGATGGAATGCTTACAGGACCTGTGATACGTAACTTCATCTCATCCTTCCCTGTGGCCGGAGGCATTCTTTACCGCTGCATGTGGTGAGTGATTATTGACTGTGTGTGTGCGATCTGATCAGTGATTGTATGTGGATGTGATCTGATGTGTGTGTGTATGAGTGTGTGTGCGATCTGATCTATGAGTGTGTGTGCGATCTGATCTATGAGTGTGTTGGCCAGAAGCAGGAGTGGACCGCGTTCAGCATACCTGTTGGGAGTGCCTGTCAAAGATCGCAGGACCTGGGAGCCACACAGATGTCCGGGGTCTGGTAAGTAGGTTCTCCTGGGAAGGGGGGGGGGTTCTGCTTTTTTGAGCGGGTAAAATTTACCCCCAACCATGTTTCTCCAAGAATAAGATCTACTCCAAAAATAAGCCCTAGCGATTTTTTGGGGGCAAAAAAAAAGTACAGTGGAACCTTGCTTAATGAGAACAATCCGTTCTTGGACTGTGCTTGTTAACCAAGTTACTCGTTAGGCAAAGCAAGATTTCCCATAGGAAAGCATTGCAATGCAAATGATTCGTTCCACAACGTGTTAAATGTCTCATCCTGGTCCCCTATTGCACCATTCCTCACACGTACAAACACACACAAACACGTACAAACACACACAAACTCACACAAAAACACACAAACACACACAAACACACATGCAGGTATGTACACGCACATATTATATGCTCACCTTACCTTCCGTTCCATCGCCGGTCTCCTGGGACTTGCTGTTCTCTGGTACGGGGCTGGGCAGTGTATCGCGTTACCATAACGACGAGGGAGAAACTTTCTGGCCAGAGCGCTGACGTCAAGGGCAGAGCTGCTTGCCTCTGATTGGCCAGCGCGCTGCCTTTCTGTAGCAGTGACAGGAAGTTCCTGCCTCGTTGCTATGGATGTCGATACACAGCCTGGAGTGGAGCGGCGAACTACAGGACACAGGAGGCCGACGATGAAACGAAAGGTACACATATTATGTTATATTATATGCTCACCTTACCTTCCGTTCTATCGCCGGCCTCCTGGGTCTTGTAGTTCGCCACGAGGACTTCGCAATGTACCCGGGAACTACAACAACCATGAGACCGGTGATGGAACGGAAGGTAAGGTGAGCATAATACTGTATGTGCGTGCGTGCGTGTGTGTTTGTGTGTGTTTGTGCGTGTTTGTGTGCACTGCAAGTGCAGGTCAGTGTACGGTGGATGGACGGAACCAGAAGTGTGTGCAGTGAGGATTTCGCTCGTACAGCAAAGCTTTCTCGTAAAGCGGGTTACAAATTTACAGAAAGCTTTGCTTGTTAAGCAAAATTCTCGTTAAGTGGGTTACTCGTTAAGCGAGATACCACTGTATAAGAGAGTGTCTTATTTTTGGAAAAACACGGTATGAATTTTATGGAGCACATTTCAAAGCTGCGGACCAGAAACTTCAAGTGATGGAAATTACTAAACAGAACCAAAGGGGCTTGGGTCCTCTTATACTTTCATCTTTCCTGAACATCCTATATATCATGGTGTCACATCAAGAATAAAGTGCTAATTTCTTGGGGAAGATAAGGATTCTATGGCACTTTGCTGAATTGCCCAATGTCTCCTAATGCTGTGTCCAAGGATGATGACTACATTCAAACAGAAATGTATTTGGCCTGGAAGTGTTCTTTAAAGCTCCCATTGTGACAGTCGTCTACATGGTGTGAAGTGAACATACATTGTTTTGAGGAAGCTGTCATCAATATTGACAAGACTTGTCACTAACTCTGCAAATATTATTCTACACACTTCCAGTTCCGGCTCAGTTTGTATAACATGAAACAAGACACTAATGATCATTGTATATTCTATATTAAGACATAATTACATGGACAGAACCACTAACAACTACATAGGTTTATTAGAAGAGGATATGGTGAAAAGTTTGATTAATTTCACTGTTTTTAAATATTGAATCTGCCCAAAAATTACTCGCAAAATGGATTAAAATAAAGCTCTGTTTTACAGGAACTTTCCATCTGTATTTTACTTTAACTTTAAAACATTGAAACTATTAAAAATTAATATGACAAAAACTACATCACACTATGCAAGTATTGACTGATTCACTTAACCCTTTCATGACCAAGATATTTTTAGTTTTTTTGGTTACATTTTTCCTCCCCTTTTTCCAATAGCCATAATTCTTTTTGTTTTTCTGTCCACATAGCTGTATGAGCATTGTGTTTTTGCGGACAAGTTCTACTGTCAAATGACACTATTCATTTTACTGTGTGATCAGTAGCATAACTACCGTGGTTGCAAAGATTGCCACTGCGACCGGGCCCGGGGGTGCAGGGGGCCTGCTTGCCCTAGCCCCTGATTCAGATGGATGTGTATCTGAGGGCTATAAACCAAGATGAGGGGGCTATATAGCATGATGGGGGCTATATATCAGGATGGAAGGCTATATACCAAGATGTAGGGCTAAATACTAGGACAGTCATGGTGAACCTTTTACAGGCCGAGTGCCCAAACTGTAGCCCTAAACCCATTTTTTTTCCAAAGTGCCAACCAATCCTATTATGTAAATAATTGATTTTAACCTTACCTTTGCACTTTTCTCTTCTCTTCAGCAAGGGGCATCACGCTCATGCCCTTTCCAGACACAGCAGTTGGATTGATCTTTCTGGAAAAAATTGCAGCATATTAGACAGAGATTTTAGCATGGAATCAGATTTCACCTTGTAATCCACATCTACATTTCAAAGTCTGAACATCTTGAAATCCCATAAAGACGTACGAGTTACTCCCCTCCCCCTTCATTGTGTAGTTATGTCCCCCTTCCTGGGCCACTTCTTGGTAAACATGTCCCCCATCCTGATATATATTTCCTACATTCTGTTATATTTGTCCCCATCATGGCCCCATCCTGGTAAATATACCTCATCCTGGTAAATGTCCTCCATCCTGGTAAATTTACCCCATTCTGGCATGTTCCCCCATGCTGGTAAATGTACCCCATCCTGACATATTGCCCATCCTTGTAAATGTTCCCCCATCCCGGCATGTACCCCATTCCTGGTAAATGTTCTCCATCCTGGTAAATGTTCCCAATTCTGGTTAATGTACCCCCATCCACGTAAATGTACCCTCATCCAGGTAAGTGTCCCTCTTCCTAGCATGTACCCCCATCCTGGTAAATGTCCACCTTCCTGGCATGTTCCCCTTCCAGGTAAATGTTCCCCCATCCTGGTAAATATTCCCCATCTTAACATGTTCCCCATCCTGGTAAATGTTCCCCTTCCTGGTAAATGTACCCTATCGTGGCATGTTTCCTCCATCCTGGCATGTATGTTTTCCCCATCCTGACATGTATGTTTTCCCCATCCTGGCATGCATGGTTTCACCATCCTGGCAAGTATGTTTCCTCCATCCTCGCATGTATGTTTTCCCCATCCTGGCATGCATGTTTCCTCCATCTTGGCATGTATGTTTTCCCCATCCTGCCATACAGGTTTCCTCCATCTTGGCATGTATGTTTCCTCCATCCTGGCATGTATGTTTTCCCCATCCTAGCATGCATGTTTCCCCATCCTGCCATGCATGTTTCCCCATCCTGGCATGCATTGTTCCCCATCCTGGCATGCATTGTTCCCCATCCTAGCATGCATGTTTCCTCCATCCTGGCAACTATGTTTCCCCCATCCTGGGATGCATTTTTTTCCCATCCTCGCATGCATGTTTTCCCCATCCTGGCATGTATGTTTTCCTCATCCTGGCATGCATGTTTTCCCCATCCTGGCATGCATGGTTTCCACATCCTGGCATGCATGTTTTCCCCATGCTGGCATACATGTTTTCCCCATGCTGGCATGCATGTTTCTCCACCCATCCTGGCATGCATGTCCCCCCCCCATGCTGGTATGCATGTTTCCCCCCATGCTGGCATGTATGTTCCCCCCCATGCTGGCAGGTATGTTTTCTCCCCCCCATGCTGGCATGTATGTTCCTCCCCATGCTGGCATGCATGTTCCCCCCCATGCTGGCATGCATGCCCCCCCCCATACTGGCATGCATGTTTACCCCCCCCATGCTGGCATGCATGTTTCCCCCCCCATGCTGGCATGCATGTTCCCCCCCCCATCCTGACATGCATGTTTCCCCCCCATCCTGGCATGCATGTTTCCCCCCCATGCTGGCATGCATGTCCCCCCCATGCTGGCATGCATGTTTCCTCCCCCCATGCTGGTATGCATGTTTCCCCCCATGCTGGCTTGTATGTTTCCCCCCCATGCTGGCATGTATGTTCCCCCCATGCTGGCATGTATGTTTTCTCCCCCCCATGCTGGCATGTATGTTCCTCCCCATGCTGGCATACATGTCTCTCCCCCATGCTGGCATGCATGTTTATCCCTCCCCAAGCTGGCATGCATGTTCCCCCCCCATGCTGGCATGCATGTTCCCCCCCATCCTGGCATGCATGTTTCCCCCCCATGCTGGCATGCATGTCCCCCCCCATGCTGGCATGCATGTTTCCCCCCATGCTGGCATGTATGTTCTCCCCCCATGCTGGCATGTATGTTTCCACCCCCATGCTGGCATGTATGTTGCCACCCCCCCATGCTGGCATGTATGTTTCCACCCCCATGCTGGCATCTATGTTTCCCCCCCATGCTGGCATGTATGTTTCCACCCTTATGCTGGCATGTATATTTCCCCCCCATGCTGGCATGTATGTTTCCACATCCATGCTGGCATGTATGTTTCCACCCCCATGCTTGCATCTATGTTTCCCCCCCATGCTGGCATGTATGTTTCCACCCCCATGCTGGCATGTGTGTCCCCCCACATGCTGGCATGTATGTTTCCCCCCCATGATGGCATGTATGTTTCCACCCCATGCTGGCATGTATGTTTCCCCCCCATGCTGGCATGTATGTTTCCACCCCCATGCTGGCATGTATGTTTCCACCCCCATGCTGGTATGTATGTTTCCACCCCCATGCTGGCATGTATGTCTCCACCCCCATGCTGGCATGTGTGTCCCCCCCACATGCTGGCATGTATGTTCTCCCCCCCATGCTGGCACTGCCCCTCCCACCTTGGCACAGCCGCACACAAGTTGTAAAAAAAACCCCCCAAAAAACACACAACTCACCTTCCAACACCCGCTTCCCCGCTGCGCGTCGCTGGATCCTCAGTTCCCACGTGGCCAGAAGACGTCATTACGCCAGCACCACTTACTGACGCTCCTCCGTCTCCTAGGCAACAGACCTGCAGCCTGGGAGAGGAGGAGTGTCAGAGCGAGGAGAAATGTCTCCTCCGCACCAAGACAGCTTTGAACTGCTGGCGCCACCAGGCCAACAAGCAGCAGGATGAGGACACAGCGCGCGTGCCAGCAGAATGGGCTCTGCGTGCCCCTGGTGGCACGTGTGCCATAGGTTCGCTATGACTGTACTAGGATGACGAGGCTATATACCAGGATGGAGGGCTACATACCAGGATGAGGGTGCTATATACAAGGAAGAGGAGGCTATATACCAAGATGAGGGGGCTATATACCAGGATGGAAAGGCAATATACCAGGATGAGGGAGCTTTATATCCAGGAGGAGGAGGCTATATACTAGGATGAGGGGGCTATATACCAGGATGAGAGAGCTATATACCAAGGTGGTGGGCTATATACCAGGATGAGGTGGCTATATTAGAGGATATAGGCATAATGGGGGTCATACACCAGGATGGGGTCATGTTGGGCACATTTACCATGATGGGGACATATATACCAGGATGGGGCCATGATAGTGGACATATATACCAGAATGGGACCATATATAACAGGATATAACCATGATGGGGTCATACACCAGGATGGGGCCATGACATGGACATATACCAGGATGGGGCCATGATGTGGACATATACCAGGATAGAGGACATATTTACCAGGATGGAGGACATATTTGCCAGGAAGTGGCCCAGGATGGGGGATATTAACAAACAATGAAGGGGGCAACTTGTTTGTCTTTACAGGATTTAGAATGCTACAATGGCCAATACAGCTGACAAACATGTAGCGCCCCACAGGGCCTCAGGGGCTACTCAGCACCGGGCCAGTGGTTTTGTGGGGTTCCTGTGACTGGCCTGACCCGGCTCTGTGGCTCCGTTGGCTACATGTAAAGGACAAACGAACGGGTGTCCGGTGTAAAGGGGGATGGAAGGAGGGTGAAGGGTCCCTGGGAAGCGTATCACCGGTTGCAGTGGTGACGGGTCTCCTGGCCTTCTCTGCCGCAGACCCTTCCTACGACTTTTCCTCTTCCAGGAGCGGTGTTGGATGGGAATGGGGAATGCTTTGCAGCGCTACCCGTGGTGCGCGGCCAAGAAACGGCCACCGCTGCGAGATGCTGCTCTCCTCCGGGGCTGATGTTAATGTAGCCCAGATAGTCCAGCTCCCCACAGGTGGAGCGAGCCCCAGAAAGGATGAGGGCGATGGTGATGGCTGATGGCGACGAAGCGTGGGGCGGCAGCGCCGGCAATGACAAGGACGACTCCGAGGCTGTGGTTCAAAGTTCCTTTTACTCACAGTTCTTAAAGCTCACCGGTGGTGCCGCTTTTCGCCGCCACGGATGGACTCCAGCCGGTCCCGGGTGAATCGGAGGCAATCACCGTTGTCTGTGGAAATGTGTGAGACCTTCCTCTTTGTGCTTGGTTGTGGATCCTCGTGACTTGAAGCAACTTGGGGACCCCGCTGTCCATGTTAAGTGTGCAGGTGACGAAATTCCTTGCCATGGGGCTTGGCTGTAAACCCAACCCCGGATCCTATATGTCACTCTGCTCCTGGAAAGTGGGTGGTGGGCGATGGGACTTGGAATCCCCGTCCCCTGCAGATTCTGGCAGACAACATAGATTATAATCTGCCCTAGGGCTTCTGCACCCTGTCAGCGCTGGCACTGTGGGAACTGTTAGGCTCGACCTCAGCTACCATGTCTCCTGTGTCTCATCATCTCCACCGGTCGCCTCTCGCCCTATTCCAGTCTCGTTCCTTCAGACTCAGTGCTGTGTTGTGGCCCCTAACTTTTGGTGTTGCCAAAACTAGCTAATAAAAATCCTAGGAACACTCTGCACTACACCCACCAGACACACCAGTGGACGGCCTGAGTGGAATAGGGTCGCTCACTTGGGGGATTGGTAAGGGGAGGTCAGGAGTGTCAGGAGTAGGCCAGTGTATTGTTGGAAGTGAAGGAGAGAGGTCAGGAGCTGGGCTCCTTGGAAGTAACTAGGTGGCAGACGGTGGTCTGGGCCTAGTAGCAGCTGGACCCCCAGTTGCAGGGGATCGTGACAAGGGGCACGATATTGTCGCGGAGGACAGCCGGCGGCCTTGTACCATCACCGGGCTGGGACCAGGGCACGACGGGGTACGTAGACCCTAGGTCAGGGAGTAGCAACAGGCAACCTGACAATTCACCTGACGAGAATGGAACTCCGCTCTCCACCCGCTCCAAAATCGGGGTATTAGCGCAACGAGGGGGATAGGACTTTCCACTAAAACGGTCCAGGAAATCCCAAGCATGAACCCAGAGAGCAAGCTCCCTCAGTTAGCCATACTGGGGAGCGGGACCCGACTAGTTTCAAGCTACCGGGGCCAACTAAGAAGCAGACTAAGTGCCAGGGAAAAGGTCACAGATCATCAGGACCCAAATCAGGATCGGGACCCAAACGTGCTCCCATCAGCGGCAGCGGTGTCCAGCCTTTGGTTTACCAAGTTGTTGGTATCAGCTTTATGGACTGAGTGAGTACACAATTGACCCTTTCACCCCCAATGGCACTCCACGACAACACCACCGAGGCCCGGGGCATCCCCCTACCCATGGAGGGTCGCAACACCTGGCTGCCCCCTGTCATCACCCCGGGTACTCCACAACGGCAGCGGTGGTACTCCAACCTTACCACACACCACGGGTGGCGTCACAAACTGTAAATACACCATCCCCTGTAAATACCCCCCTTCATTTGAGTGGCCGCACGACCCCCGGGTCCGGACATCCCTCGAGCCACTGCGGATCCGGATCCGAGCAGCTCGGCTGCTGACACGAGGGCGGCACATATGCTTCATATATGTAAGCTCTATCTACCCTACAAATAATAAACTGACCAGCCTCTACGGCTCACAGCCAGAGGGACTCCATGGTTTATTCAGACTCCCGTCACTCCCTGGACTCACTTATACAGCCCACCAGCATGTTCCACGGTGACTGAAAAGGTAAAATCCCCTTATCAATTTCACAGCAGGTATGATGGTCTCACATTCATTCACTGCACATGTAGCACCTACGGGGCAAGGGGTTAAATACTTGTCGCTGGGCCTGGTGATGTTGGGTCTGGGGATGTCATGGGGTGGCCCCTTTCGCCTGGTTTCGTGGCCCCGAGGTGTACAATAAAGGAGGGGGTGGTAATGGAGGTTTGATGTCATGACTCCACCTGCGGTATGCGGCCAGGGAATAGCCGCCGCTGCTGTCGCTGTCCTCCGGGGAAGATGGTAGTGGCAGCCGGGATGTTTCTGCTCCCCCCAGGTGGAGTGGGCCCCAGGGAGATGATGGAGGTAGTAGTGGTGCGTTGGGGTGCAGGGCTGAGGGCGCCGACAGTAACCAGACAACACAGATTGGTAGTTTCCTTTTAGCTTTACTGGTAACAGGTTGTAGTCCCGAGGTTACCGTGGTCCAGTGAGCCTGGTAGCAGGGAGGAATGTCTCCATGCCAGGTACGTTGGAGGCCTTCCTTTATGCGCTTTGGATGTCAGATCCCCGTGGCTTGCAGCTACTTGGGGACCCCGGTTCTTGGTTGCTGCTATGTCCCTCTCTGACGGGCAGCGCGATCCAGATATGGGGCCTGCGTGTTCATCCATAGTTCCACACACAGTATGATGCTCCCACAGTTCCCTACACAGTATGATGCTCCCATAATTCCCCACACAATATATATTGCACCCACAATCCTCTAATAGATTATGATGCCACCACAATCACCCACATAGTATGATGCTATCACAGTCATCCACACAGTATGGTGCCCCACAGTTCCCCACACAGCATGATGCTCGAACAGTCCCCCACACACAGTATGATGCTTCCACTGTCCTGCACAACCAAGTATGATGTCTCCACTGCACGAGGGAGTTATCCCTCTCGTGGTATCAGCCACAAGCTAGTGTCATGTGTTTCAGCTCTTTTTATACATCATAATGCTCCAAAGACATCTAGTGACAACCAGTACTATTGAAGGTAGACTTACAATATACAGGGTTCCTTACTAAAGCCTACTTTACACGTTGCAATTTGTTCTGCAATCACGTTTGCGATGTGACACGCCCAGATCGCATATGTGATCTAATGAGATCGCACATAGGTCGTTCATTTGCTGTCACACGTGCGTTAGTAGTCTATGTTAAATTGATCAATTTTGTGTGCGATCCTTTAGATCATGTGTTCTGTGACGTATGCATTGGGCACCCTTTTTTTTTTTTTTAATTTATTGACTTGCCAAGCGTGTGTAATGTGTAGGGAGGCGTTTTTACTATGTCATCTGCCATTCAGCTCTGCTACATTGCCGCTGACAGCAGACACAGACAGCCATGTACCAGAGCTGAATGGCAGATGACAGCAGATACAGAAAGAGCTGCACGATCAGAATGAACTCGGGTTAACTTCACCCAACTTCATTGTCATGCTGTGGCTCTGTCTGTGTCCTGATTAACGGTCACCAGTGAAGGACTCACCGGTGACCACTAAACTCCTGAGTAAATGAATTGAGCAGCCCTCTCTCATATACTCACCGATCCCCGATGCGGCGCTGCACGGCATTCACACTGCTCCGGTGGCTTTTACTATTTTGAAAAAGCCGGCCGCTCATTAAACAATCTCATATTCCCTGCTTACCCCGCCCACTGGCGCCTATGATTGGTTGCAGTGAGACACGCCCCCACACTGAGTGACAGGTGTCTCGCTGCACCCAATCACAGCAGCCGGTGGGCGTGTCTATACTATGCAGTGACATAAATAATTAAATAATTAAAAAACCCGGCGTGCGGTCCCCCCCAATTTTAAAACCAGCCAGATAAAGCCATACGGCTGAAGGCTGGTATTCTTAGGATGGGGAGCTCCACGTTATGGGGAGTCCCCCAGCCTAACAATATCAGTCAGCAGCTGCCCAGAATTGCCGCATACATCAGATGTGACAGTTCTGGGACTGTACCCGGCTCTTCCCGATTTGCCCTGGTGCGTTGGCAATCGGGGTAATAAGGAGTTATTGGCAGCCCATAGCTGCCAATAACTCCTAGATTAATCATGTCAGGCGTCTCCCCGAGATACCTTCCATGATTAATCTGTAAGTGACAGTAAATAAACACACACACCCGAAAAAATCCTTTATTAGAAATAAAAAACACAAACATATACCCTCGTTCACCACTTTAATAAGCCCGAAAAAGCCCTCCATGTTCGGCGTAATCCAGGATGGTCCAGCGTCGCTTCCAGCTCTGCTGCATGGAGGTGACCGGAGCTGCAGAATACACCGCCGCTCCTGTCAGCTCCACGCAGCAACTGAAGACAGCCGCGCGATCAGCTGAGCTGTCACTGAGGTTACCCGCTGTCACTGGATCCAGCGGTGGCCGCGGGTAACCTCAGCGCCGCGCTGGTGATTGGGGATCGGTGAGTATGAGAGAGGGGGTAAGAGGGATAGACTGACATGGACAGAGAGAGAGGGACAGAGATAGTGACCGACTGACAGAGATTAGTGAATGACAGACATTGTGAGGCGCTTCAGAACGCAGCTTTTCAGCTGTGCTCTGAAGCGGACCTTTTTTAAGCTGCGGTGCAGAGCGCACACCTGCGCACATAGCCTCAGACATCAAAATCGTATGAGGGATGCCACACGTTTCAATTGACTAGGTTCGTACAACAAAACGTCCAATGTATGAGGAATAAACGACGTGTATGCGATCACCGTATTTTTGTTCAATCTTGATCGCACGTAGGTGTCACACGCAAATACGTCACGAACAATGCCGGATGTGCGTCACTTACAACTTGACCCCAACGACGGATTGTGAGATATATTGAAGCGTGTAAAGCGGGCTTTACAGAATCAATTGAGAGCACATTTATATTAACAAAAATATTGCAATAAGTCCACAGAAATCTAACACCAGTGTTTTATATAAGGTGGGCATGGGGAATCTAATAGTTTCACCCCAATATCACTAGATTTCAGCACCTCAGTCAGTGTAACATAGGGAGTAGGACACAGGAAGCAACTGTTACCTGAAATCAATTTTTAGGTTGTGAGTAGTGGTAAAATATTTTAGAGTATTAAATACAGGCACTAATACTTTTTCATTGAATAGAGTTGGAGGCAGAAGGTTGCTGGGCTGTTCTCACGCACACCTGCATGCTTGTTGGCTTGCGCTCGTTCAGCCATGTCACATACTCATTACTGTGCGGGTTTGTGCTACACGCATTTCACACACACTGTGTAGTCTTTTAATGTCATATCAAGTGTTCTCCTGTACAAATATGTGTGTCCTGGTCCATAAATGAATGTACTGCAGTATGTCATAGACCTCTATGTCCTGGGTGTTTATTGCTATAAGCAGACTAATAACAGGATGACAGGGTCACTTCACACTAAACTATCTGAATGTTATAAAGTTTAGTCTATGTACAAATGTGTACATTTATCCACTTTATTAGCATGTATCATAGGCAAATAAAGAGATATATATTAAGAAAACAAATATAGAAAAAAAATATATATATATGTAAAAGTTCCCAAAGTGTCCACATATTTCTCTGTGTTGAGGTGCTAGTCTCACGATATATGTTCATAAATTTCAATCAGCTGCGTACATGGAAATCTGGGGTCCTCATAGCAAAGGGATGAATTTAGACTTGCTAATAGGGTTGATAGAGGACCCCCGAAGATGTCTAATTACAGCTGACTCCCCTAGGGCTATGGGGTACTCGGTCTTGGGCCGTATATGTATGGGGATGCTGTGTAATAGGTGTGGAATGGCTGTTGCCCGGTTCCGTAACCCTGGGGGTCGCTTTAAAAAGAGTTTATATACAGGGGAGAGAAAAGAGTTTATGTCGTGATGCCACTTGCGGGTTGCAGCTAACTACGGTAGTTGGAGCTGTCGCTGCACAGTGACTATGCAAGGGGAATACATGTAATAGCAGAAACTGTTTTTTGATTTTTTTTTAACTGCATGAGAGGACACACACAAGCTAGGGACCCCAACGTAGAGAAATACTTTGGCGTAGTGTTGGGGCTCTATTGCATTGATCAATTCAGTAGCTAAATTTCTCTTTATTCATATGTTCATGGCAGTAATGCCAAATTGGGTTTTTCATGTCAGTATTCACACAGCAGTTTCTGCTATTACATGTATTCCCCTTGCATAGTCACTGGTATGCATACCTTATCTCCATATAGTGATTTTTTTTAGGTTTTTGCACTCAATTCAGACCTAGAATGGTGCTGCACAGTTTATGGCTACTGGGGCTGGTGGTGACGGCAGCCTGGATGTTGGGTCCTCAGCAAGTAGGGCTGAGCCCCAGGGGGTAGATGATGGAGTGCGGCGTGGAAAGAACGGAGACCACACGATGGGAATGCAGTGCATCTGTCGTTTACTCACAGCGATGGTAATGCTTGACAGCTGGTTCAGACCCCTGGTCCCTGTAATCCCAGTGCCAGTGTGGTAACCTGGTGGCTTCTTTCCCTTGCACTTCTCAGTTGTTTTGTGGAACCCCATGGATTGGAGCATCTCGTGGACCCCTCCTGTTTGTCACCAGGCTCTGGTCCGTACGGCGGGCAGTGTGAACCCTGTCGGTGTTCTGTTCCAATCCTTGTCTCTCTCGTTACTGCTGGTGCCCCGGATTCTTCGGTCATTGAGGTCCTGGATGGTCCCCTCATTGTGCAGGTATTTGTCAGGCAGCTTTAAGCGTTCACCTAACCTAGGGCCCTGTGCCCCGTCGGTGCTTTTGTGGCGCCCTGAACAAGCCAGGTCGTCACAGGTACTGCAACAACACACCCCACACCCCGAGATAGGCACACCAGTCACACACAAATCCTTGTTGCCTCCCTCCAGGGGCTGATGTCCACACCAGGTGGGGTGGATCCAGGCGGTTGGCCCCACCCACTGAGGAGTTCACAGTCCTGGAGGCGGGAAAGGAAGGCAGAACAGTGAGGGAGAGTGAAGGAGAAGGAGTGAAGTAGTAGTAGAGGAGCAAACTGACCGTGTCCGGGTACGTGGCCCGGGACAGAGCGCAAGGTTGGCATACGGTGGTGGCCATCTGCAGGAGAGGCCGATCGACGCAGAACCGTAGGACCGGGGACGGGCGGTGGCCCGCCGGTACCGAACCGAGGAGCGAAGAGAAGCCAGCACAAACCGGCAGGGCCTGCGGACCCCGACCAGGCTTGGAGTCGCGGTTAACTCCGTATCCATTCTTGGCTGAGTGAGTACCACCGTGCCATCTGGCACCGCGCTGCCCCCCGCGACCCTGCACCTCACCAACCGTACCTCCCCGTCACACCTCAACCGGGCCCCGGGACAACCAACCCCTACCCACGGAGGGGGAAAACAACATCCCAGCTGCTCCCTGTCATCGCGCCCGGGATCCCCGTCACCAGAGCAGCGGTGGTGTCCCAACCTCACCACAAACCGTGGGTGGCGTCACGGACCAACTCCCCAAACCCAAACTACCCCCTTTCATTCACGGGCGAGGAGCGCCGCTCGAGTCCCCGGAACCGGCCCACCGCTCGAGCCACCGAGCAGCGGCAGCAGCAGCGCCGGACCCGAGCGCTAGCGAGAGCGCAGCAGCGACGGCTCCCTCCCCGGCCGCGACACTTTGGTTCCAGGGGTACCACGTCGTACCCTCCCTGGCAACCATTCTCCTGTACCAGTCAGGTCACTGCTACACAACCCCGTCTCGAGACACGCTGTCTCCTACTACTGTCACTCCTGACTAACTTACGGTCTCTCTACTCCCCCCGGGTTGTAGGCTAGTGGACTGGATCGGCTCCACCCCTAGGTGGCCATCCCTTGGTTCCCCAACTAGTCAGTCACCCCTGATTGGACGAGGGAACTGAGGATGTTATGTGTTTTGTAGGTACCGGCACTGGTCTTCCAGGTCCCTGGGTAGGCCCTGCATCTATGAAAGGATGCAGTACCTAGTAGTGCCCTGAAGGGTTCCCCCTTGGTTAAAGTCAGCACGTCCTCAAGCTGCACACATGACACAGTTTATAGTTTTTTACTTTACAACTTTAAAACTATCAATATTCTTCTCGCGCAGGAGAGGCATTGCTTAAATGTTGCAAACTGGAGTACCTCTCCCATCAACCACCACCCAAAGGTCCTGGTCCCCAAAACCCCTAGGAGGAATGTCACCGGTTTCCATGGTGACCGGGTCTCGGCTGCCTCTGCAGCAGACCTTCTGTGCGATGCTTTCCTCTCCATGCTCGTGGTGACAATGGGAGTCCTTGTGGAAAGGTTGTATTCTGGCATTAGGCACAACTGGTGCAACTCAACTATTTACACTGCAAGAGTTTGGGTCATTTCCAGTCCAATGACCAGTGGTCCATATTTATCAAAAACTATTGACTGGTTAAAGGCAACATTTCTCACACACTTTTAACATTATTTACATTTTTTAACTCTATTTACATAAGGACACTGTTTTCTGTTTTACACATTTTCTGTGAACATCTATTCTCTGTATCTAAGTGGCGGCTGACCAAAGTTGCTATGTGCTGCCCCGGCGTAGACCGGGGTGCTTAGATGCGGGGTGGTCGTAGCTCGAGGAAAACGGACCCGGGGCTCGGCACTCACTCCGATCCTTGAAAAGGGATTTACAGGGGAGAAGTTTGTGACGCCACCTACGGGTTGCGGTAATGGGAGTACCGCTGATGCTGGAAGGAGTTCCGGGGCAGATTGTGGGGAGCAGCAAGGTGTCAGTCCCTCCACAGGTAAGGAAGGCCCCGGCCTCTGGGGTTTTTTAGTGAGATGATTGGGAGCGCAGGGTGCAGGGGAACCAGGGTATTCACTGCGGGTAGTCGTGGTGCAGGATAAGGATTATAAAGCAGACACTCACACTGAAGATAAACCAAAGACTCTGTGCATCACAGTCTCTACAGGGGAGCCCGTTCAGGTGTCCGCTCCCACCAGTGTCACTTGGTAATCTGGAGTCGCCTCCGTGCACAAGTTAGTGTTCTGTTGTGGCCCCTTAGCTTGAAGCTGTTGGGGCCCCGCTCACTATATTTTAGTGTAGCTGTGCTCTTGATGGCTGGCACTTGGGATTTAAGTGGGCCGCGTTCCCCGGGAGCTACTACTCCAGCTCCTCACTCTTTGATGGCTCTCAATCAACTCTCCTACTTCCTCCCTCCCACCAGTCTGCCTGACCCCTAGGTGGGGGGTGGCCTTATTTCGCTTAACCAACCCACTGGTGTGTCTGACAGGTCATGATGTGAGGTGTGATTTGGATTTGTGCTGATGGTAGTGACACCGGTTTCTTAGGAACCTGGAACCATGGAGGGTGGGCCCTGCAACCTTTGTAAGGATTGCAGTACCCTTTGGCACCCTGATATATTCAGGGGCGCCACAGCTATGAGTGGATCTGCGTAACCCTGGTGTTTCAGCTGCTCCCTGTTGTGTTCTAGTGTCTAGTGCAAGTGTTTCGCTACTAGTGGTGGGTAGACTAGGCAATTGTCTGAATCTTCTCGGTCTCTCTGTTGAACTAGCAGATGTATTATTTGGAGGTTCCTCTGGAACTGGTTCTTCCACGGGTTCTGTCCTGGGTACGTGATTACTGGCACGATCATCGCTCCAATGTACTGAGGCCAATTTTCTGGAAAGTCTCCCAGTATGGTATGTATTACTCTTTCTCTCTTCTCTGACACTTGAGTTTTACAGGGTTCTTTGTCTGAAGGTTTCAATGGTTCTCGACATTTCTTCAATTGATCCCTTGAAACAGTTGAAGTTTTCCCTTTATCCTTGCTGAGTAAGCAGGTTTTCTTGTCAGAATTAGAAGGTATTACAGTATAGGGTTCTTTTTTGATCATCAAGTTTGTGAATTTTCCTTTTTCTTTTTAGAACTATTTATCCAGGTGTTAAAGAAACAGTGTGTGTTTTCTTGTTATAGTCTTTCTCTTGTTTTTCCCCGACTTTGGTTTAGACTCTGCTCAACATATTCCTGTATTCTTTTGTACTGTGATTGACGATTCAAGTCCCAATCAGCATGTGGTGAATTGGTTTCTGGAATATCTACTTCCAATGGCTGCGGTGGTCCCTCACATTACCACGCACCGTGGGTGGCGTCACAAACTTTCCAAAAAAACCTGTACATATATCCCCCCCCTTCTTTTAATCGAGTGGCCGCGCGACCCCCGGGTCCGGAGACCCCTCGAGCCACCGTGGATCCGGATCCGAGCGGCAGCAAGATCCGAGCGGCAGTGCAAGTGTACAAACCCTGCTGTAATCTAAGCTCTCCCTCCTAGATCAGTTCTCCAATAACTGCTTCCAGAGGACAGTGTGCAGAGCATCGCACCCCCATGTCTGATATAAGACCGAATAATGCAATGCGGCTGGCCAATCACAGTATTGCCAGTAGTGCCAGCAGCCAACATGGCTATGACATTACCGTGTATGGTAGGCAATCCCCGAATCTTGATTGGCTGTCTAATAACTGCAAAACATGTAGGGCGGGGACTCATGCATGGCGCTCAACCACCTGCAATGCTCAGCACAGTAACGAGCATACCCGAGCAACCCCAAGGCTCTATTGAGTATTGAGCAGTGGCGAGCACGCTCACTCATCACTAACCTCCATAAGTCATGATCATGAGAAGGGGTACAAAGGAGCTCTGTGTAAATAAAGAAGTTCAGTAGTGAGCTTGCGAGACCACATTTACTTTAAAGGGACTGATGTCTTTACTATCCTCCTCAAGAAGTGTATTTAGTTTGAAATCCCCTTTAAACAGCTGTAGTAGATGCAATCTGTAGAACTTGTCGGTGCTTATTCTGATTTTCTTGTATAATTACATGGTCAGCCCTCTGCATGTGCTCGGCATTTGGTTTTGAGTGGAATATCCTGTTATTTAAAAATCACCTTTTCTAAAGTTTTCCTCTTATTATCCACTGAAAATCCATTAACACATTTCCTTGGATTTTAAATAACCAGATTTTGCCATTTTGAGACACTGTGATGTGATTTGTGTTTAGTAATGTGCAGTAGCAGAGTCATCAGACACCAGCCAAATGGCTCTATATAAGCAGAGAGGATTTGGTTGACTCTCCCCTCTCCATGTCTCATCTTACACAGTGAAATCACATTAGTACATGCATAGTCTCAAGGGATCTTGTAATATTTGTGTTTTTGTACATGGTTTTTCTAGCCTGAAATTCAGTTTTGGTTACTTTACTAATCAGATCACAAGGACCTACTCAATCCATTAATGTAGAAAGTGTACACAAATGTAGAACATTCAAAAGATAAATGGTCTCAACAGGCACTAAGGGGGAATGTTCTGTGTATTAAAAGCATTGCTCTAAAAAGTAGTGATGATGAGAATATACAAGTGAATCTCAAAAAATTAGAATATCATCAAAAAGTAAATTTTTCAGTAATTCAATACAAAAAGTGACACATGTATTATATAGAGTCATTACACACAGAGGGATAAGTGTTTATTTCTGATAATGTTGATGATTATGGCTTGCAGCCAATGAAAACCCAAAAGTCATTATATCAGAAAATTAGAATATTATATGAGACCAACTGAAAAAATGATTTTAAACTCAAATATTGGTGCCTACTGAAATGGATGTACAGTAAATGCCCTCAATACTTAGTTAGGGCTCCTATTGGATGAATTACTGCATCAATGCGGCGTGGCATGGAGGTGATCAGCCTGTGGCACTGCTGAGGTGTTATGGAAGCCCAGGTTGCTTTGATAGCAGCCTTCAGCTCGTCTGCATTGTTGGGTCTGGTGTCTCATTTTCCTCTTGACAATACTCCATAGATTCTCTATGGGGTTTAGGTCAGGTGAGTTTGCTGGCCAATCAAGCACAGTGATACTGTTGCTATTAAAGGGAACCAATCACACGGATTTTCGCATATAACCTGAAGCCAGGGCTATACTGGCACTATCAGGCTGATTCTCTACATACCTGTAGTGGTCAGCTAGCATACAGTTATGTCCAGAAATATTTGGACAGTGACACAATTTTCGCGAGTTGGGCTCTGCATGCCACCACATTGGATTTGAAATGAAACCTCTACAACAGAATTCAAGTGCAGATTGTAACGTTTAATTTGAAGGTTTGAACAAAAATATCTGATAGAAATTGTAGGAATTGTACACATTTCTTTACAAACACTCCACATTTTAGGAGGTCAAAAGTAATTGGACAAATAAACCAAACTCAAACAAAATATTTTTATTTTCAATATTTTGTTGCGAATCCTTTGGAGGCAATCACTGCCTTAAGTCTGGAACCCATGGACATCACCAAACGCTGGGTTTCCTCCTTCTTAATGCTTTGCCAGGCCTTTACAGCCGCAGCCTTCAGGTCTTGCTTGTTTGTGGGTCTTTCCGTCTTAAGTCTGGATTTGAGCAAGTGAAATGCATGCTCAATTGGGTTAAGATCTGGTGATTGACTTGGCCATTGCAGAGTGTTCCACTTTTTTGCACTCATGAACTCCTGGGTAGCTTTGGCTGTATGCTTGGGGTCATTGTCCATCTGTACTATGAAGCGACGTCCGATCAACTTTGCGACATTTGGCTGAATCTGGGCTGAAAGTATATCCCGGTACACTTCAGAATTCATCCGGCTACTCTTGTCTGCTGTTATGTCATCAATAAACACAAGTGACCCAGTGCCATTGAAAGCCATGCATGCCCATGCCATCACGTTACCTCCACCATGTTTTACAGAGGATGTGGTGTGCCTTGGATCATGTGCCGTTCCCTTTCTTCTCCAAACTTTTTTCTTCCCATCTTTCTGGTACAGGTTGATCTTTGTCTCATCTGTCCATAGAATACTTTTCCAGAACTGAGTCGGCTTCATGAGGTGTTTTTCAGCAAATTTAACTCTGGCCTGTCTATTTTTGGAATTGATGAATGGTTTGCATCTAGATGTGAACCCTTTGTATTTACTTTCATGGAGTCTTCTCTTTACTGTTGACTTAGAGACAGATGCACCTACTTCACTGAGAGTGTTCTGGACTTCAGTTGATGTTGTGAACGGGTTCTTTCTTCACCAAAGAAAGTATGCGGCGATCATCCACCACTGTTGTCATCCGTGGACGCCCAGGCCTTTTTGAGTTCCCAAGCTCACCAGTCAATTCCTTTTTTCTCAGAATGTACCCGACTGTTGATTTTGCTACTCCAAGCATGTCTGCTATCTCTCTGATGGATTTTTTCTTTTTTTTCAGCCTCGGGATGTTCTGCTTCACCTCAATTGAGAGTTCCTTAGACCGCATGTTGTCTGGTCACAGCAACAGCTTCCAAATGCAAAACCACACACCTGTAATCAACCCCAGACCTTTTAACTACTTCATTGATTACAGGTTAACGAGGGAGACACCTTCAGAGTTAATTGCAGCCCTTAGAGTCCCTTGTCCAATTACTTTTGGTCCCTTGAAAAAGAGGAGGCTATGCATTACAGAGCTATGATTCCTAAACCCTTTCTCCAATTTGGATGTGAAAACTCTCATATTGCAGCTGGGAGTGTGCACTTTCAGCCCATATTATATATATAATTGTATTTCTGAACATGTTTTTGTAAACAGCTAAAATAACAAAACTTGTGTCACTGTCCAAATATTTCTGGACCTAACTGTATATAGGTTTTGAAATCCAAGAAAGTGAAGTTTGTAAAATGAGCAGCTTCTTGAGTGACAGTTGCACTGGAGCAGATCATATATTCATAGTTATCCCTTCCCCCTGTTAGAATTAGCATAAGCATTATGCAAACGACTCACTTTGTCTGGCAGGACCTGTGGTGAGGTCATACCCATGTGACCTGGTATCCAACTTTGGGGGCTGAGGCCCCGCCCCTTCTGGTCACATGGGTATGATCTCACCATAGGTCCTGCCAGACAAAGTGAGTTGTTTGTATAATGCTTATGCTAATTCTAACAGTGGGAGGAAATAACTATGAATATATGATCTGCTCCAGTGCATCTGTCACTCAAGAAGCTGCTCATTTTACAAACTTCACTTTCTTGGATTTCAAAACCTAAACATCCGAGCTGACCACTACAGGTATGTATAGAACCAGCTTGATAGTGCCAGTATAGCACTGGCTTTAGGTTATATGCGAAAATCCTGGTTATTGGTTCCTTTTAATCCAGGTATTGGTACTTTTGGCAGTGTGGACAGGTGCCAAGGCCTCATGAAAAATGAAATTTCCATCTCCAAAAAGCTTGTCGGCAGAGGGAAGTGTGGCGCCCTGGACAAGCCAGGACATCACAGGTGCTACAACAACACACCCCACACCCCGGCTAGGCACACCGAAGTCAAACAAAAATCCTTGTTGCCTCCCTCCAGGGGCTGATGTCCACACCAGGGGGTGGAGCCAGGCGGTTGGCCCCACCCACCGAGGAGTTCACAGTCCTGGAGGCGGGAAAAGGAGTGATATAGAGTTTGGAGTTCGAGGAGTGGGGAGGTGAAGTGGCAGTAGAGGAGACTGACCGTGTCCGGGTGCGTGGCCCGGGCACATACAGCAAGGTTGGCAGACGGTGGTGACCGTCTGCAGGAGAGGCTGATTGAAGTAAACCGTAAGGACCGGGGACGGGCGGTGGCCCGCCGGTACCGGATCGGGGAGCAAAGAGAAGCCAGCACCATTCGGCAGGGTTTACGGACCCCGACCAGGCTAGGAGTTGCAGTAAAACCGGTCAAATCCGTTAGCGAAGGGATCCTCCAGGGCTTCCCAGCAGTCAAGACCCGATTGAAGGCAACAGCTCAAACCGTGAAGGGAAATACAGTCACCGCCAAGGCTACAGTTCCCAGGGCCAGAGCCTGCGGGCAAAAGGGGCTCCCTCAGCCTCCATCTAAGCTGGGGAGCGGGTTACCGGTGGGAAGCCATTGGAACCATGAACATAACACAGGTGCAGGGAAAGGCAGTCACCACCAACCTACCGGGAGAACTACCGCAGCCGTCTGTGGGACCCGTCCATCCAGCCGTTTGCTTTACCGGAGACTTTGTGTTCATCATTGGCTGAGTGAGTACCACTGTCCCGTGCGGCACCGCGCTGCCCCCGTGACCCTGCACCTCACCAGGCCCCGTAATCCGCCTGCCATTCCTCCCTCACCGGGCCCCGGGACAATCAACCCCCCTACCCACGGAGGGGAAAAACAATACCCAAGCTGCTCCCTGTCATCGCTCCCGGGATCCCCGTCCAAAGCAGCGGTGGTGTCACAACCTCACCACAACCGTGGGTGGCGTCACGGACAATAAATCCCCAAAACCATCACCCTTTTCACTCACGGGCGAGGAGCGCCGCTCGAGTCCCCGAGATCTGGCCCACCGCTCGAGCCACCACCGAGCAGCAGCCGGACCCGAGCAGTGGGTGAGCGCAGCGTCCCCTCCCCGCCCGCGACAGAAGCATGAAGTGCTCTAAAATTTCCTAGTAGACAGCTGTGCTGACCTTGGTCTTGATAAAACACAGTGGACCTACACCAGCAGATGACATTGCTCCCCAAACCATCACCGATTGTAGAAACTTCACAATAGACCTCAAGCAGCTTGGATTGTGGCCTCTCCACTCTTCCTTCAGACTCTGGGACCGCGATTTCCAAATGAAATACAAAATTTACTTTCATCTGAAAACAACACCTTGGACCACTGACCAACAGTCCAATTCTTTTTCTCCTTGCCCCAGGTAACACACTTCTGGCATTGTCTATTGGTAATGTGTTGCTTGGCACAAGGAATGCGACACTTGTAGCCCATGCCCTGGATACGTCTGTGTGTGGTGGCTCTTGAAGCACTGACTCCAGCAGCAGTCTACTCCTTTGTGAATCTCCCCCAAATTTTTGAATGGTCTTTTCTTAACAATCCTATCACAGCTGTGGTTATCCCAGTTGCTTGTGCACATTTTTCTACCACACTTTTTCCTACCACTCAACGTTCCATTAATATGCTTGGATACAGCACTCTGTGAACAGGCAGCTTCTTTAGCAATGACCTTTTGTGGCTTACCCTCCTCTTGGAGTGTGTGAATGACTGCTTTCTGGACATCTGTCAAGTCAGCAATCCTCCCCATGTTTGTATAGCCTACTGAACAAGACTAATGGACCATTTTAAACTCTTAGGAAGCCTTTGCAGGTGTTTTGTGGTAATTATTCTAATTTTCTGAGATAATAACTTTTGGGTTTTCATTGGCTGTAAGCCATAATCATCAACATTAACAGAAATAAACACTTGAAATACATAACTCTGTGTGTAATGACTATATAATATGTGTTTACGTTTTTGTATTGAATTACTGAAATAAATTAACTTTTTGATGGTATTCTAATTTACTGAGATGCACTTGTATATAAGATATACTGTATATACAAAGGGTGAAATAATTATTGAACACGTCACCAATTTTCTAAGTAAATATATTTGTAAAAGTGCTATTGACATGGATTTCTCACCAGAAGTCGGTAATTATTATTATTATTATTATTATTTATTATTATAGCGCCATTTATTCCATGGCGCTTTACAAGTGAAAGAGGGTATACGTACAACAATCATTAACAGTACAAGACAGACTGGTATAGGAGGAGAGAGGACCCTGCCCGCGAGGGCTCACAGTCTACAGGGAATGGGTGATGGTACAATAGGTGAGGACAGAGCTGGTTGCGCAGTGGTCTACTGGGCTGAAGGCTATTGTAGGTTGTAGGCTTGTTGGAAGAGGTGGGTCTTGAGGTAATAACCCATCCAATCCACACAGCCAAAAAAAATCAAACCATAGATGTCCATAAACTGAGTTAAGTGTAATAATGAGAAATGACACAGGAAAAATGTATTGAATGTGCTTTCTGAAATGTAATTAATACTTCAAACAAAAGCCTTTGTTGGTGATGACAGCTTCAAGGGGCATCCTCTATGGAGAAACTAGTTGTATGAATTGCTCAGTTGTGATTTTGGTCCATAGATCCTCAAAAACACTCTTCAAATCCTGAAGCTTTTGTGGACTTCTATGAACTCTGAGCTTTAGTCACTTCCATACATTTTCTATTAGAGTTAAGCCAGGTGATTGGCTGGGCCATTCTTTGTAGCTTTATTTTATTTTTCTGAAACCAAATGTGTTTCCTTGGCTGAATGTTTGGGATCATTGTCTTGCTGAAATGTGCATCCTCGTTTCATCTTCATCATTCTGGTAGAAGGCAAGATATTTTTATCAAGAATGTCTTGGTACTTTTGTCCATTCATCCTTTCTTCAATTATATGAAGTTTGTGAGTGCTGTATACTGAACAACAGCCCCACACCATGATGTTCCCACCTCTAAACTTCATGGTTGGTATGGTGTTCTTGAGGTGATCTGCAGTCTCCTTTTGGCCTCCAAACATGGTATGTATTATGCTATTAAAAGAGTTTAATTTTGGTCTCATCTGTCCAGACTATATTTTCTCAGTATTTCACAAGCTTGTCTAACTGTTATTGAGCAAGCTTAGAGTTAAATGCACTTGAACATGCTCTTTGCTCAGCAATGGAGTCTTTCGTAGTGAGCGTGCATACAGACCATGGAGGTTGAGTAGATTACATATTGTTTTCATTGAAACAACTGTACCTGCTGGTTTCAGGTCTTTCTGTATCTTTCCACAGGTGGTCCTTGGCTCTTGGACAACTCTTTTGATAATTATTTTCACTCTTCTGTCTAAAGTCTTATGAGGAGCACTTGCTTGTGGCCTGTTTATGGTGAAATTATGTTCTTTCCACTTCTGGTTTATGACTCCAACAGTGCTCACTGGATCTTTCAGTAGTTTAGAAATTCTATAACCAATACCATCATTATGTTTTGCAACAATACAGTTGTGAAGGTCCTGAGACAGCTCACTGGTTTTACCCATCAAGTGATGTTAGCTTGGCACCTTGGTAAAGAGATGCATTTTTTAATCTATGAGTTGAACCAGCTGATATTATTTTTCACAAAGTGGCAGGATTGCTTTCTAAATACTGATACAATTCAGCTGGTGTCATGACTTTCCATTGCTTTTTGCACCTCTCATTTTGCATGCGTACAAAACTTTTTCCCTCTGTCACTTCTCATTACCACATTACCACACATGACTTAATTTATGAACATCTGTAGATTCATTTCTTTGCCCGTGTGAATTGGATGGGTTGGTACAGACATTCAGTGAGAAATTAATGTCAGTATCATGTCTATATATATATACTGTATATTTATATAGACATGATATATATATATATATATATATATATATATATATATATATAGCATGTATCTTAGAAAAAGTTAGGGATATTTGGCTTTCAGGCGACCTTATTGTGACCTACTCTGGACTTTTGAATGCTCGTGTCCAACTGTTTAACATTTCACTACTTTTAGCACACCTTGTTGTTCTCTGCAAAGGAGCTTACTGGCAAAATTCATAACAAGTATTAGATCTATGAATCGCCCAATAAATTTTTGGGTCAATTAGAATTGGTGTTTAAACAGTTCTCCTCATCATGCTGTTTATATTTTCACATGATGAGACCAAGATGACACCTAAAAATTGATCAACAGTACCTCGCCATTGCCAGACTTGCCAGACTTCAAGATGTTTTTAGACGGAAGTGGCCACTGAGCTTAGAGTGTCATAGAGTGTCATCAGCAGATTGAAATAGAGACACAGAGAGACTGGAAGAGTCACAGAAAGACATAGAAGTGTATGTCCTTTGTTCATATCCCACAATGATGACTGCTTCATTCTGAATAATGCCCTTTGAAACCAGATGCCAAATGCCATGTCAGACCATTGAAACTATTTACATGAGCGTGGTCTGCGTGCCAGATGACTTTTAAGTATACCAGATCACATTACCAGGCACAGGCGTCATCATCTTGCTGGATGAGGGACCAGTAGGCCTCAATGTTGTTCTCTGATGAAAGTAGATTCACAGTGAACAGAAATAATGGCTGCCAACAACATTAGAGACATCTAGGAGAGTGCTATGCATCATCCACTCTTGTCACAAGACCAACCTTTGGTGCTGGTGTTGTTGTAGTGAATACATAACTGCCTCATATTTTGTGAGTGGTACAGTGACAAGCCCTTACTACTTTAATAACATTATTAATCTACCTATTGTGCCTGTGCATGAACTACACAGGCCTAATTTCATTTTCATGGATGACAATGCTCCAGCTCATTGAAGTCTCTGTGCAGCTCTGACAGCTGCAATGTACTGCAGGGTTCTATCCCTGTAGTACATTGAAAAAAAGGGAACCAGCACGATCTGAAATTGGCATGCATCATATAAAAAGTGAAAATTCACAAATTTATTCCAACTGTACTATAATAAAAAATGAGATTTTTAGCAAATAATTGATCAATTTTTTGAGCCACCCCTGCCAACGTCACGGCAAATCTCAATAGGGGGGTCCTACTCTACATTCTGTATTTCATGTGCCATGCGGCCTCCTAGATAAAGTTAAAAGCAGAACCATAATGGAGCACACATACCTGCAACCTGTATATAGCCGCTTCCATGTTGCAAAAAAGACACTTGTGGATAGAGACCAGCCCAGGTCCCAGCATGTGGAGCAAGCCCTACACATACCAGGACTATATCAGAACTGATCCTCCCAGTGTCAAACAGCAACCATTGATAAAGGCGGACCAGATCCAAGAATGGTGCTTAATTAGCATTGCCTGTGGAAAGGGGTGAGGTAACTGAGTCTGAACAGCTACCAACAGGAGGAATATATTGCAAGCCAAAATCAGGCGTGCATGGTATGGTGTTGGTCAGGCACCAGATTTGTAGCATAACTACGGTCAAAACAGAGAAAAAAAGGGAACCAGCACGATCTGAAATTGGCATGCATCATATAAAAAGTGAAAATTCACAAATTTATTCCAACTGTACTATAATAAAAAATGAGATTTTTAGCAAATAATTGATCAATTTTTTGAGCCACCCCTGCCAACGTCACGGCAAATCTCAATAGGGGGGTCCTACTCTACATTCTGTATTTCATGTGCCATGCGGCCTCCTAGATAAAGTTAAAAGCAGAACCATAATGGAGCACACATACCTGCAACCTGTATATAGCCGCTTCCATGTTGCAAAAAAGGCACTTGTGGATAGAGACCAGCCCAGGTCCCAGCATGTGGAGCAAGCCCTACACATACCAGGACTATATCAGAACTGATCCTCCCAGTGTCAAACAGCAACCATTGATAAAGGCGGACCAGATCCAAGAATGGTGCTTAATTAGCATTGCCTGTGGAAAGGGGTGAGGTAACTGAGTCTGAACAGCTACCAACAGGAGGAATATATTGCAAGCCAAAATCAGGCGTGCATGGTATGGTGTTGGTCAGGCACCAGATTTGTAGCATAACTACGGTCAAAACAGAGAAAAAAAGGGAACCAGCACGATCTGAAATTGGCATGCATCATATAAAAAGTGAAAATTCACAAATTTATTCCAACTGTACTATAATAAAAAATGAGATTTTTAGCAAATAATTGATCAATTTTTTGAGCCACCCCTGCCAACGTCACGGCAAATCTCAATAGGGGGGTCCTACTCTACATTCTGTATTTCATGTGCCATGCGGCCTCCTAGATAAAGTTAAAAGCAGAACCATAATGGAGCACACATACCTGCAACCTGTATATAGCCGCTTCCATGTTGCAAAAAAGGCACTTGTGGATAGAGACCAGCCCAGGTCCCAGCATGTGGAGCAAGCCCTACACATACCAGGACTATATCAGAACTGATCCTCCCAGTGTCAAACAGCAACCATTGATAAAGGCGGACCAGATCCAAGAATGGTGCTTAATTAGCATTGCCTGTGGAAAGGGGTGAGGTAACTGAGTCTGAACAGCTACCAACAGGAGGAATATATTGCAAGCCAAAATCAGGCGTGCATGGTATGGTGTTGGTCAGGCACCAGATTTGTAGCATAACTACGGTCAAAACAGAGAAAAAAAGGGAACCAGCACGATCTGAAATTGGCATGCATCATATAAAAAGTGAAAATTCACAAATTTATTCCAACTGTACTATAATAAAAAATGAGATTTTTAGCAAATAATTGATCAATTTTTTGAGCCACCCCTGCCAACGTCACGGCAAATCTCAATAGGGGGGTCCTACTCTACATTCTGTATTTCATGTGCCATGCGGCCTCCTAGATAAAGTTAAAAGCAGAACCATAATGGAGCACACATACCTGCAACCTGTATATAGCCGCTTCCATGTTGCAAAAAAGGCACTTGTGGATAGAGACCAGCCCAGGTCCCAGCATGTGGAGCAAGCCCTACACATACCAGGACTATATCAGAACTGATCCTCCCAGTGTCAAACAGCAACCATTGATAAAGGCGGACCAGATCCAAGAATGGTGCTTAATTAGCATTGCCTGTGGAAAGGGGTGAGGTAACTGAGTCTGAACAGCTACCAACAGGAGGAATATATTGCAAGCCAAAATCAGGCGTGCATGGTATGGTGTTGGTCAGGCACCAGATTTGTAGCATAACTACGGTCAAAACAGAGAAAAAAAGGGAACCAGCACGATCTGAAATTGGCATGCATCATATAAAAAGTGAAAATTCACAAATTTATTCCAACTGTACTATAATAAAAAATGAGATTTTTAGCAAATAATTGATCAATTTTTTGAGCCACCCCTGCCAACGTCACGGCAAATCTCAATAGGGGGGTCCTACTCTACATTCTGTATTTCATGTGCCATGCGGCCTCCTAGATAAAGTTAAAAGCAGAACCATAATGGAGCACACATACCTGCAACCTGTATATAGCCGCTTCCATGTTGCAAAAAAGGCACTTGTGGATAGAGACCAGCCCAGGTCCCAGCATGTGGAGCAAGCCCTACACATACCAGGACTATATCAGAACTGATCCTCCCAGTGTCAAACAGCAACCATTGATAAAGGCGGACCAGATCCAAGAATGGTGCTTAATTAGCATTGCCTGTGGAAAGGGGTGAGGTAACTGAGTCTGAACAGCTACCAACAGGAGGAATATATTGCAAGCCAAAATCAGGCGTGCATGGTATGGTGTTGGTCAGGCACCAGATTTGTAGCATAACTACGGTCAAAACAGAGAAAAAAAGGGAACCAGCACGATCTGAAATTGGCATGCATCATATAAAAAGTGAAAATTCACAAATTTATTCCAACTGTACTATAATAAAAAATGAGATTTTTAGCAAATAATTGATCAATTTTTTGAGCCACCCCTGCCAACGTCATGGCAAATCTCAATAGGGGGGTCCTACTCTACATTCTGTATTTCATGTGCCATGCGGCCTCCTAGATAAAGTTAAAAGCAGAACCATAATGGAGCACACATACCTGCAACCTGTATATAGCCGCTTCCATGTTGCAAAAAAGGCACTTGTGGATAGAGACCAGCCCAGGTCCCAGCATGTGGAGCAAGCCCTACACATACCAGGACTATATCAGAACTGATCCTCCCAGTGTCAAACAGCAACCATTGATAAAGGCGGACCAGATCCAAGAATGGTGCTTAATTAGCATTGCCTGTGGAAAGGGGTGAGGTAACTGAGTCTGAACAGCTACCAACAGGAGGAATATATTGCAAGCCAAAATCAGGCGTGCATGGTATGGTGTTGGTCAGGCACCAGATTTGTAGCATAACTACGGTCAAAACAGAGAAAAAAAGGGAACCAGCACGATCTGAAATTGGCATGCATCATATAAAAAGTGAAAATTCACAAATTTATTCCAACTGTACTATAATAAAAAATGAGATTTTTAGCAAATAATTGATCAATTTTTTGAGCCACCCCTGCCAACGTCACGGCAAATCTCAATAGGGGGGTCCTACTCTACATTCTGTATTTCATGTGCCATGCGGCCTCCTAGATAAAGTTAAAAGCAGAACCATAATGGAGCACACATACCTGCAACCTGTATATAGCCGCTTCCATGTTGCAAAAAAGGCACTTGTGGATAGAGACCAGCCCAGGTCCCAGCATGTGGAGCAAGCCCTACACATACCAGGACTATATCAGAACTGATCCTCCCAGTGTCAAACAGCAACCATTGATAAAGGCGGACCAGATCCAAGAATGGTGCTTAATTAGCATTGCCTGTGGAAAGGGGTGAGGTAACTGAGTCTGAACAGCTACCAACAGGAGGAATATATTGCAAGCCAAAATCAGGCGTGCATGGTATGGTGTTGGTCAGGCACCAGATTTGTAGCATAACTACGGTCAAAACAGAGAAAAAAAGGGAACCAGCACGATCTGAAATTGGCATGCATCATATAAAAAGTGAAAATTCACAAATTTATTCCAACTGTACTATAATAAAAAATGAGATTTTTAGCAAATAATTGATCAATTTTTTGAGCCACCCCTGCCAACGTCACGGCAAATCTCAATAGGGGGGTCCTACTCTACATTCTGTATTTCATGTGCCATGCGGCCTCCTAGATAAAGTTAAAAGCAGAACCATAATGGAGCACACATACCTGCAACCTGTATATAGCCGCTTCCATGTTGCAAAAAAGGCACTTGTGGATAGAGACCAGCCCAGGTCCCAGCATGTGGAGAAAGCCCTACACATACCAGGACTATATCAGAACTGATCCTCCCAGTGTCAAACAGCAACCATTGATAAAGGCGGACCAGATCCAAGAATGGTGCTTAATTAGCATTGCCTGTGGAAAGGGGTGAGGTAACTGAGTCTGAACAGCTACCAACAGGAGGAATATATTGCAAGCCAAAATCAGGCGTGCATGGTATGGTGTTGGTCAGGCACCAGATTTGTAGCATAACTACGGTCAAAACAGAGAAAAAAAGGGAACCAGCACGATCTGAAATTGGCATGCATCATATAAAAAGTGAAAATTCACAAATTTATTCCAACTGTACTATAATAAAAAATGAGATTTTTAGCAAATAATTGATCAATTTTTTGAGCCACCCCTGCCAACGTCACGGCAAATCTCAATAGGGGGGTCCTACTCTACATTCTGTATTTCATGTGCCATGCGGCCTCCTAGATAAAGTTAAAAGCAGAACCATAATGGAGCACACATACCTGCAACCTGTATATAGCCGCTTCCATGTTGCAAAAAAGGCACTTGTGGATAGAGACCAGCCCAGGTCCCAGCATGTGGAGCAAGCCCTACACATACCAGGACTATATCAGAACTGATCCTCCCAGTGTCAAACAGCAACCATTGATAAAGGCGGACCAGATCCAAGAATGGTGCTTAATTAGCATTGCCTGTGGAAAGGGGTGAGGTAACTGAGTCTGAACAGCTACCAACAGGAGGAATATATTGCAAGCCAAAATCAGGCGTGCATGGTATGGTGTTGGTCAGGCACCAGATTTGTAGCATAACTACGGTCAAAACAGAGAAAAAAAGGGAACCAGCACGATCTGAAATTGGCATGCATCATATAAAAAGTGAAAATTCACAAATTTATTCCAACTGTACTATAATAAAAAATGAGATTTTTAGCAAATAATTGATCAATTTTTTGAGCCACCCCTGCCAACGTCATGGCAAATCTCAATAGGGGGGTCCTACTCTACATTCTGTATTTCATGTGCCATGCGGCCTCCTAGATAAAGTTAAAAGCAGAACCATAATGGAGCACACATACCTGCAACCTGTATATAGCCGCTTCCATGTTGCAAAAAAGGCACTTGTGGATAGAGACCAGCCCAGGTCCCAGCATGTGGAGCAAGCCCTACACATACCAGGACTATATCAGAACTGATCCTCCCAGTGTCAAACAGCAACCATTGATAAAGGCGGACCAGATCCAAGAATGGTGCTTAATTAGCATTGCCTGTGGAAAGGGGTGAGGTAACTGAGTCTGAACAGCTACCAACAGGAGGAATATATTGCAAGCCAAAATCAGGCGTGCATGGTATGGTGTTGGTCAGGCACCAGATTTGTAGCATAACTACGGTCAAAACAGAGAAAAAAAGGGAACCAGCACGATCTGAAATTGGCATGCATCATATAAAAAGTGAAAATTCACAAATTTATTCCAACTGTACTATAATAAAAAATGAGATTTTTAGCAAATAATTGATCAATTTTTTGAGCCACCCCTGCCAACGTCACGGCAAATCTCAATAGGGGGGTCCTACTCTACATTCTGTATTTCATGTGCCATGCGGCCTCCTAGATAAAGTTAAAAGCAGAACCATAATGGAGCACACATACCTGCAACCTGTATATAGCCGCTTCCATGTTGCAAAAAAGGCACTTGTGGATAGAGACCAGCCCAGGTCCCAGCATGTGGAGCAAGCCCTACACATACCAGGACTATATCAGAACTGATCCTCCCAGTGTCAAACAGCAACCATTGATAAAGGCGGACCAGATCCAAGAATGGTGCTTAATTAGCATTGCCTGTGGAAAGGGGTGAGGTAACTGAGTCTGAACAGCTACCAACAGGAGGAATATATTGCAAGCCAAAATCAGGCGTGCATGGTATGGTGTTGGTCAGGCACCAGATTTGTAGCATAACTACGGTCAAAACAGAGAAAAAAAGGGAACCAGCACGATCTGAAATTGGCATGCATCATATAAAAAGTGAAAATTCACAAATTTATTCCAACTGTACTATAATAAAAAATGAGATTTTTAGCAAATAATTGATCAATTTTTTGAGCCACCCCTGCCAACGTCACGGCAAATCTCAATAGGGGGGTCCTACTCTACATTCTGTATTTCATGTGCCATGCGGCCTCCTAGATAAAGTTAAAAGCAGAACCATAATGGAGCACACATACCTGCAACCTGTATATAGCCGCTTCCATGTTGCAAAAAAGGCACTTGTGGATAGAGACCAGCCCAGGTCCCAGCATGTGGAGCAAGCCCTACACATACCAGGACTATATCAGAACTGATCCTCCCAGTGTCAAACAGCAACCATTGATAAAGGCGGACCAGATCCAAGAATGGTGCTTAATTAGCATTGCCTGTGGAAAGGGGTGAGGTAACTGAGTCTGAACAGCTACCAACAGGAGGAATATATTGCAAGCCAAAATCAGGCGTGCATGGTATGGTGTTGGTCAGGCACCAGATTTGTAGCATAACTACGGTCAAAACAGATGGTTTGCTGTTTGGCACTGGGAGGATCAGTTCTGATATAGTCCTGGTATGGTGCAGAGCTTGCTCCACATGCTGGGACCTGGGCTGGTCTCTATCCACAAGTGCCTTTTTTGCAACATAGAAGCGGTTATATACAGGTTACAGGTATGTGTGCTCTATTATGGTTCTGCTTTTCACTTTATCTAGGAGGCCGCATGGCACATGAAATACAGAATGTAGAGTAGGACCCCCCTATTGAGATTTGCCGTGACGTTGGCAGGGGTGGCTCAAAAAATTGATCAATTATTTGCTAAAAATCTCATTTTTTTTTTTTTTTTTTTTTTTTATTTTTTTTTATTGTAGTACAGTTGGAATAAATGTGTGAATTTTCACTTTTTATATTATGCATGCCAATTTCAGATCATGCTGGCTCCCCTCTCTCTCTGTTTGGTCGTAGTTATGCTACAAATTCTGGTGGCCGGTCACCACCATGCCATGCATGCCTGATTTTGGTTTGCTATGTATTCCTCCTGTTGGTAGCTGTTCAGATTCAGTTACCTCACCCCTTTCCACAGGCAATGCTAATTAAGCACCATCTTGGATCTGGTTCGCCTTTATCAATGGTTGCTGTTTGGCACTGGGAGGATCAGTTCTGATATAGTCCTGGTATGGTGCAGAGCTTGCTCCACATGCTGGGACCTGGGCTGGTCTCTATCCACAAGTGCCTTTTTTGCAACATAGAAGCGGTTATATACAGGTTACAGGTATGTGTGCTCTATTATGGTTCTGCTTTTCACTTTATCTAGGAGGCCGCATGGCACATGAAATACAGAATGTAGAGTAGGACCCCCCTATTGAGATTTGCCGTGACGTTGGCAGGGGTGGCTCAAAAAATTGATCAATTATTTGCTAAAAATCTCTTTTTTTTTTTTTTTTTTTTTATTGTAGTACAGTTGGAATAAATGTGTGAATTTTCACTTTTTATATTATGCATGCCAATTTCAGATCATGCTGGCTCCCCTCTCTCTCTGTTTGGTCGTAGTTATGCTACAAATTCTGGTGGCCGGTCACCACCATGCCATGCATGCCTGATTTTGGTTTGCTATGTATTCCTCCTGTTGGTAGCTGTTCAGATTCAGTTACCTCACCCCTTTCCACAGGCAATGCTAATTAAGCACCATCTTGGATCTGGTTCGCCTTTATCAATGGTTGCTGTTTGGCACTGGGAGGATCAGTTCTGATATAGTCCTGGTATGGTGCAGAGCTTGCTCCACATGCTGGGACCTGGGCTGGTCTCTATCCACAAGTGCCTTTTTTGCAACATAGAAGCGGTTATATACAGGTTACAGGTATGTGTGCTCTATTATGGTTCTGCTTTTCACTTTATCTAGGAGGCCACATGGCACATGAAATACAGAATGTAGAGTAGGACCCCCCTATTGAGATTTGCCGTGACGTTGGCAGGGGTGGCTCAAAAAATTGATCAATTATTTGCTAAAAATCTCATTTTTTTTTTTTTTTATTGTAGTACAGTTGGAATAAATGTGTGAATTTTCACTTTTTATATTATGCATGCCAATTTCAGATCATGCTGGCTCCCCTCTCTCTCTGTTTGGTCGTAGTTATGCTACAAATTCTGGTGGCCGGTCACCACCATGCCATGCATGCCTGATTTTGGTTTGCTATGTATTCCTCCTGTTGGTAGCTGTTCAGATTCAGTTACCTCACCCCTTTCCACAGGCAATGCTAATTAAGCACCATCTTGGATCTGGTTCGCCTTTATCAATGGTTGCTGTTTGGCACTGGGAGGATCAGTTCTGATATAGTCCTGGTATGGTGCAGAGCTTGCTCCACATGCTGGGACCTGGGCTGGTCTCTATCCACAAGTGCCTTTTTTGCAACATAGAAGCGGTTATATACAGGTTACAGGTATGTGTGCTCTATTATGGTTCTGCTTTTCACTTTATCTATGAGGCCGCATGGCACTTGAAATACAGAATGTAGAGTAGGACCCCCCTATTGAGATTTGCCGTGACGTTGGCAGGGGTGGCTCAAAAAATTGATCAATTATTTGCTAAAAATCTCATTTTTTTTTTTTTTTATTGTAGTACAGTTGGAATAAATGTGTGAATTTTCACTTTTTATATTATGCATGCCAATTTCAGATCATGCTGGCTCCCCTCTCTCTCTGTTTGGTCGTAGTTATGCTACAAATTCTGGTGGCCGGTCACCACCATGCCATGCATGCCTGATTTTGGTTTGCTATGTATTCCTCCTGTTGGTAGCTGTTCAGATTCAGTTACCTCACCCCTTTCCACAGGCAATGCTAATTAAGCACCATCTTGGATCTGGTTCGCCTTTATCAATGGTTGCTGTTTGGCACTGGGAGGATCAGTTCTGATATAGTCCTGGTATGGTGCAGAGCTTGCTCCACATGCTGGGACCTGGGCTGGTCTCTATCCACAAGTGCCTTTTTTGCAACATAGAAGCGGTTATATACAGGTTACAGGTATGTGTGCTCTATTATGGTTCTGCTTTTCACTTTATCTAGGAGGCCGCATGGCACATGAAATACAGAATGTAGAGTAGGACCCCCCTATTGAGATTTGCCGTGACGTTGGCAGGGGTGGCTCAAAAAATTGATCAATTATTTGCTAAAAATCTCATTTTTTTTTTTTTTTTTATTGTAGTACAGTTGGAATAAATGTGTGAATTTTCACTTTTTATATTATGCATGCCAATTTCAGATCATGCTGGCTCCCCTCTCTCCCTGTAGTACATTGCAGGTGCAATCAGAATAGTGTAATGTAATGTCCCATATAGGGACCAAGTAAAATAAGTAAGCTAGAAAGTTGTTGTTTTTTATTAAAAAAAAAGTGGAAATATTTAAAAAAAATGAAGTGCCATGCAGCTCAGGGAGTTTAACAATAAACAAACTATAGCTCTCAGAATAGAGCAATGCAAAAACTGGTTTTTCTTCCCTATAAAACAGTTTTTATGGTGGAAAAGCAGCAAAACATAAAAAAAACCATATAAATGTGGTATCACTGTAATCATACTGATCTAAAGAATAAAGCTATTTTATCACTTTTACAGCACGGTGAATGGCATAAAAAAATACTGATTTGTTTCTTCTTCATTCTGCCTCACAAAAAGTGGAATAGAAAGCGATCAAAATTATTATGTGGTCAAAAATGATACCAAGAAAAGCTCTCACTACTTCCTCAAAAAATAAACCCTTACATCACTCTGTCAGCAAAAAATAAAAAACTATAGCCTTCAAAATTCAGTGATGCAAAAAACCCTTTATTTTGTAAAAAAGCATTTTTAGTGTGATAGACATGTAAGAGGGAGCCAAGGAATGGCCAGCAGAGCTCTGCTCTACTACTCTGAACTTGTGCATGTATTCCACCCCAGCCAGTGTTTCTGACACTTACATGAGTGTTCTGGGGTGCGTCCACCACCACACAGCCGGTCACTGTCTGAGACTTAACACATCACACTGAGAGATTCTTTGCAATACAACAAGTGCTTTATTTGACTTCCAATCTTCTGGACAGACATGGCCATACAATCCTATTTTGCTGCTGCTGTTCTGTTGGGTACTGTCCTGTCTAGCCCTCGCCCAGGAATTAGCCTTCCAGCAGCTGAGTGTAAACTTCTGTTTTTCCCTGTTTCTTGGCTTCCCATGTCCTATCACTGCCTTGGATGGTATCAATGTTGCCCAACACGAGGGGAGCCATAGGCTCAGGAAACAATGGAGGATACCTCCGTGACGGACCATAGTACAGAGCTCACACTTCAGGAACCTCTCTGCAGAACTAACTCTCTTCCTGACCTGTCTGGCTAACCAACGTTCTGTCACTCCACCCACCTTATTCTAAGTTTTCTCAGTTACCAAAAGTATCTATCTCTGTGCCTGCTAGAACCTGCATATCACTCTTCCTGTTACTAAAAACTCTATCTATCTTATATCATGTCCTACTTAAGATTCTTATCTTACTCTATTCACTAGCAACACATTGTTAGCACATAAATAATATACTATAAAATAATTTATAGTACGATAAAATGCACGTTATGCAGTAGTACCATAAAAATACATTTATCTTATTAGGTCTCAGCGCTAGGTGGTGCCAGATGCTACACACAATCGGCTCTGCCATGTCGGGGAAACATATCCTCCCGCAGCAGCACCACTCAGCACAATTATAACACCCTATCATAAAATTACAGTGGTACAGTACAATACTCAGTAGGGGTGGGATTACAGTAACTTGACCACCTCCTAAAAAACAATATAAATCTAATATCGCTGTAATTATACTGACCAGATGAATAAAGCCGCCAAATCACTTACACTGCAAGGTGAACAGTGTAAAACATAAATAAAGCTGATTCTTCAGCCACTATTGACTTGTTCATTCTGCCTCTAAAACATCGCAGTACAGTGCGGCTCATATTTATCCTACACTCTGCACTGAATGCTTACACTGGGGAATATGTGTAAGGGTAAATGCCCACAACCATGAATAGCAGCGTTTTGTATGCAGTGTATTTTCACTGTGTTGTACAGTACAAGCACAGTGGATGGGATTTATAGAAATTCCATGCCCACTGTGCTTCTTTTCTCCACAGTGTAAACTGAGATGTTTACGGAGATGCAAGTCTCTGCAGGGAAAACAGCTCGAAAGTCCGCAGTGCCCCAAACCCTGATTGTGGACACAGGCAGCTGTGGTCTCCTGCGGTGAACAGTTGCGTCTCGGCAGGAAAAGACTAGCTGCATTCACGACACAGCATATGCTTTTTGTGGGCACATATCCTAAATCTCTGAAAAGTGTGATTCAGATAAAATTCCCAAAAGAAAATTCATTGTAATCAGGCAGTGGGAGTCACTTTAACCTCATGTCTGGCCTGTGGTCTGGTGGTGTCCATCTTTTTACGCTTGTTTTTAGACATGCACAAAAATGTGGTCATCAATACTTTAGTTCATATTTGAAAAGAAGACAGACACCGCTGAACAGAGGCCAAACAGAGTCCGGAGCAACTCTGCTGTCTCATTAGTGAATAGACCCGTCACTGGTTTCACATGAATCACTTATTTCGGAGATGTAGATGGAAACCCAGACCTAAATGATCAGCATAAAGCACAAGATACATGTGAACTGATCCAAAATGTTCTGTACCAAAATCACCACCAAATATCATTCAACTCAACCCACAAAACACTCAAAAAAAGTCCCCACTCAGTTCTCTCGTCTGTTATTGGAAAGATAGGGGGTTTCCACATTACTGGTTGCACAAAGGCTCTGGAAAAACACTCTCAAAAAAGAAACGCAGCAATATCTGCACTTCCAAAAGCAAATGCCCCCCTCTCTTCTGACTCTCTTCTGAGCCTCGCAATGTGCCCAAACCACAGTTAGCATCCACATGTTTGGCATTATTGTAGTGAGGAGAGCCCACCACAGGGTGCAGATTTCGAGAAGCACAAGCTGTGCACAATATACAGGCACTACAATGTACTGGGTACACCAATATTTGCAATGGTTGATTCTGCAACATTCACTGCGTTTGTCACCATAGGTGTTTTCCAAACACTAAATAGTCTCTACACTCAGATGAATTCCCAAAATGGCTGCAAGTTTCAAAATATGTTCACTTGAGGGGAGTTCTTCTGTACTGTTACATGGAGTTTGCGAACTATTTTAGGAAAATCTGCGCTCCAAAAATCAAATGACGCTCCTTCCCGTCCAAGCCCTGTAGTACAGCCAAACAGTAAAGTCACATGTGGAGTACTGCCACATTCAGGAGAAATTGTGTAACACATTATGGGACCTTTTTTTTACCTATTCCCCTTGTGAAAATTAGAAATCTGAGGTTAAAACATTTTAGTGGTAAAAATGTAATTATTTTTTGTTCACCGCCCAATAGTATAACATTTTGTGACACACTTGTAGTGTCAATATGCTTACTGCATCCCTGTATAAATTCATTGATGGGTGCAGTTTGTAAACTGAGGTCACTTGTGGGGGGGTTTCTGCCGTTCTGGCACCTCAGAGGCTCTGCCAATGTGACAATGCACTCACAAACTATTCCAACTAAATCTGCACTCCAATATGGTTCTCCTTCCCTTCTTCACTTTATACTTTGCCTCAAAAGTAGTTCTCGACCACATATAGAGTATTCTGGTACTCAGGAGAAATTGCACAACAAATTGTATAACACATTGTCTCCTATTACCTTTGAAAAATTTGGGGATAAAGCAATATTTTTGAAGTTAAAAATATATTTTTTCACTTTCACAGCTCAACGTTATAAAATTCCACGATGCACCTGGGGGTTCCAGATGCTCACCAAACATCTAGATAAATTCCTAGAGGATCTAGTTTCCAAAATGGGGTCACTTGTTGGGGAGCTTCATTGTTTAGGCCCCTCAGGGGTGTTGCCAATGTATTATGGCACCCGCAAGCCATTCCAACTAAATCTGATCTCAAAGATGGCACTCTTACCCCTTTTAACTTTGCATTGTGCCTCAAAAGTAGTGTTTGATCACGTACTAGTGTACTCAGAAGAAATTGCACAACAAGTTGTATGATCTATTATGTCCTGTGACCCTTGTGAAAATTAAAGATTTGGTGTTAAAACAACATGTTTGTGGTTAAAAGAAAATATATTTTTTCATTTTCACGGCTCAGCGTTATAGTATTCCGCGAAGCACATAAGGGTTCAAGGTGCTCACCAACCATCCAGATAAATTCCTTGAGGGGTCTACTTTCCAAAATGGGGTATCTTAAGGGGCAGGTCTACTGTTTAGGCATCACAGGGGCTCTCCAGACATGATATGGCATCCGCTAATGATTTCAGCCAATTTTGCAGTCAAATGGCGCTCCTTACCTTTCGAGCCCTGCCATGCACCCAAAAAGTTGATTTCTAGCACATATGAGGTATCAGCATCCTCACAAGAAATTGCACAATAAATTGTATGGTGCATTTTTTCCTGTTACTCTTGTGAAAAAAATTATTTTGTTGAAATAACAATTTTGTCGTAAAAATTTTGTTTTCATGGCAAATTTTATAAAATTCTGTGAAGCACCCGGGGGTTCAAGGTGCTCACCAAATATCTACATAAATTACTTGAGATGACTAGTTTCCAAAATGGGGTCACTTGTGGTGGAGCTCCACTGTTTAGGTACCTCAGGGGCTCTCCAAACACGACATGGCATCTGCTAACGATTGCAATTATTTAGCACCCAAAAGGTGAAATGGCGCTCCTTCACTTTCAAGCCCTGCCGTGCCCCAAAACAGTAGATTTCTACCACATATGAGGTATGTACATATGAGATACTCAGGACAATGAATAGAGATTCTCCTGGATCTCTGCAGCATTTGACATGTTGGATTATCAGCTCCTCCTTACTATGCTCCGCTCTATCAGCTTCAAGGACAACGTTCTCTCTTGTTTCTCCTCCTACCTCTCTGATCACTCCTTCACTTTATCAATTTAAAGCTCCTCTTCCTATCCTCTTCTCCTTAATGTTTAGCCGGTACCTCAGGGTTCAGTCCAAGGACCCCTCACACTTCTTTCTGCCCCAGATTTATTTTTCAGTACCATCTCTCTGCTGATGACACCCAACCCAATTATACACCTCTTCTCCTGACATCACCCCCAAATACTAGTGCTTGTCTGTCTACTTTCTCTAACATTATAGTATGTCCTCCCTCTGTCTAAAACTGAATCTGTGAAAAATGAACTTATTTTCCCCCTCTACTAACCTACCTGGAATTGCCATCTGCGTGTGTGTTTCTCCCATAAATCCCAGGCAGCACTTTCACTACCTTGCGCTTATATTTGATTCAGATCTTTAATTCATTCCCTCTATCCGATCACTTGCTCACTCATATTAAAAACATATCTAGAATTTGACCTTTCCCCACCTGACTCTGAAAATTCTTATTTTTCCACTGATTTTTTTCTCGCCTGTACTATGCAACTCTCTCCTTTCCAATCTATTATGAATGCAGCAACCAGGATCATATTTCTCTCCAACTGCTTAGACTGATGCTGCCACCCTGTGCTAGTCTTCGCACTGGTTGCCTATCTACAGAATCCAATATAAACGTCTCACTCTAAAGGCCCTGTCACACACAGAGATACATCTTTGGCAGATCTGTGGTTGCAGTGAAATCATGGACATATTGTTCCATTTGTACACAGCCACAAACCTGGCACTGATTGCCCACAATTTCACTGCAACCACAGATCTGCTGCACATTTATCTCTGTGTAACAGGGCCTTTACACACAAAGCCCTCCACAGTCCTGCACAGCCATACATCTACTTCCTTATCTCTTTCGACCCTTCCTCTTTGTTCCCCTAATTACCTAGCAGTAACATCCTCTCTAATCTGAAACTCCCAATCCTGTCTACAAGACTTCTCTCATGCTGCACCAGTTTTCTGGAGTGCGCTAACTCAGACATTCTGATTAATTCCCAGTTTCTACAGTTTAAAGCATGGCCTAAAAACACATTTTTAGACAAGTCTATAACCTCACCTCAGTAGTCTAACTTTTCCTTGCTCTACCTTCCATGCACTTGATACCACTTTGTACCTATACTTGAACAGATACCGGCTGGTGACTGGGTTATACAGCATTATTTCAAAGCCCCTATTTATTATATTGATGGCTAGACCTTACATGACAAGTAGAGATGAGCCAGCCTCTAAAGCCTCGAGTTTGGTTCGTCGAACGGAGGCTGCGTACGAGTTCGGTTCGGGGAACCGTTCGACGAACCTCTCGAACCCCATTGAAAACAATGGGAGGCAAACACAAACACATAAAAACACATTATAAATGTACATATACAGTTAATAAACATTTCCGTAACACTTACAGGTCCCCGCGACGCGTCCTGCACTCTGTCTCCCACCATTTTTGCTTCCGATAATCGTTGCGTCCTCCCGGTAACCAGCACTGATGATAGGACCTTCCGTGACGTCAAAAAAAGCATGTGACCAGTAACATGTCTATTATCTCATTGGCTACAGACTGGTCACATGGCTATGACATCATGCTAGGTCCTGTCATTCACTCTCCGGTATGCAGTGATCGTTACAGCATCTCCGTATACCGGCAAAATGCTCTGGCACATGGTCGACTCCCTGTTCTGCTTCCCCGTTCCGTTATTCACCAGCTGCCACAGCTGGTCAATAATGGAGATCACCGTTGCTATAGCAACCCGCCTGTCAGTGGTGACGTCACCGCTTACAGCCTGCAGCCTCTGCTACTCACTGACTAAGTGAATAGACTGCAGTGCACGAGCAGCAGCAGCGTTCTTCCTCCCATGCAGCGCTGTCTGATGTAGCAGAGCTGCATGGGTTGAAGGAGAAAGAAGACAGAAGACCATGGATCGTGGAGGGAAGAGAGGGATTAATAAACATGGAGTCTCTAATGTGTCTGTGTATTTATTTCTATTAAAGTATTTTTTCTCTGTGTGGTGTCTTTTTTTTAACCCTTTATTGGAGATTCTTAATGGCCGGGTCAAACTTGCCTGACATTAAAAATCTCTGACTTAATACTAGCTAGTAAAACAAAGCTAGTATTAACTCATTATTACCCAGCAAGCCACCCGGCTTCAGGGCAGCTGGAAGAGTTGGATACAGCGCCAGATGATGGCGCTTCTATGAAAGCGCCATTTTCTGGGGCGGCTGCGGACTGCAATTCGCAGCAGAGGGGCCCAGAGAGCTCAGGCCAACCTGTGCTGCGGATTCCAATCCCCAGCTGCCTAGTTGTACCTGGCTGGACACAAAAATGTGGCGATGCTCATGTCGATTTTTATTTTTAATTATTTCATGAAATAATTAAAAAAAGGGCTTCCCTACTTTTTTTGTTCCCAGCCGGGTACAAATAGGAAGCTGGGGGTTGGAGGCAGCCGTACCTGCCTGCTGTACCCAGCTAGCATACAAAAATATGGCGAAGCCTACGTCATTTTTTTGGTGGGCAAAAAACTCCTGCATACAGTCCTGGATGGAGTATGCTGAGTCTTGTAGTTCTGCAGCTGCTGTCTGCTCTCCTGCATACACTAGTGAATGGAGCATGCTGAGACTTCTAGTTCTGCAGCTGTTGTCTGCTCTCCTCCATACAGACAGACAGCAGCTGCAGAACTACAAGGCTCAGCATACTCCATCCAGGACTGTATGCAGGAGTTTTTTTGCCCCCCAAAAAAATGACGTGGGCTTCACCATGTTTTTGTATGCTAGCCAGGTACAGAGGCAGCTACGGGCTATTCCCAACCCCCAGCTGCCTATTTGTACCCGGCTGGGAACCAAAATATAGGGAAGCCCTTTTTTTTTTAATTATTTCATGAATTTCATGAAATAATTTAAAAAAAAAATGACGTCGGCTTCGCCCAATTTTTGTGTCCAGCCAGGTACAACTAGGCAGCTGGGGGTTGGAATATGCAGCTCAGGGTGCCCAAGCTTTCTGGGCACCCCTGCTGTGAATTGCAGTCCGCAGCCGCCCCAGAAAAGGGCGCATTCATAGAAGCGCCATCTTCTGGCGCTGTATCCAACTCTTCCAGCTGCCCTGCTGACGGGTGGCTCACTGGGTAATAATGGGGTTCGGGCTAGCTGTATATTATCAACTGGCCCTAAGCCCGAAATTCATGGTGTCACGCCAATATTAGACATTGCCACCATGAATTTCTAGTACAGATAAAAAAAAAACACAACACACAGAAAAATAATTTTATTAGAAATAAAAGACAACACAATTAGTGGCTCCATCTTTATTGAAATAAAGAACCCCCCTCCGCAGTAATCCTGGGTCAAGGGTCCCGCGCCGTCCAATCTGGATCCAATATCATCTGATCGGTTTGTTGGAAGGCAAAGTGATCAGATGATGTGTCAGGTTCAAGGGCCTGAATCACATGACACAGCAGCTGATTGTATAAACGGCTTTTATACGATCAGATGATGCATCAGTGAAAAAAAAACAAAAAAAAACTGATAGTTTAGCCGGCCGGGCGGTTAAAAGCCGGCCTCACTGCTTGACTTATAGTGTCAGCTGATTCCGTCAGGTGACCACATCAGTTGATCATTGCCAGGTCTGAGAGAAAGAGAGAGAGAGAAAGAAGAGAGAGAAAAGAGAGAGAAAAGAGAGAGAGAGAAAAAAAGAGAGAAAAGTGAGAGAAAAGAGAGAGAAAAGTGAGAGAAAAGAGAAGAGAGAGAAGAGGAGAGAAGAGAGAGAGAGGGAGAGAGAGAAGAGAGAAAGGGAGAGAGAGAGAAGAGAGAGAGAGGAGAGAGAAGGGGAGAGAAGAAAGAGAAGGTGAGAGAAGAGAGAGAGAAGAGAGAGAGGAGAGAGAAGAGAGAGAGAAGAGAGAAAGGGAGAGAGAGAAGAGAGAGAGAGGAGAGAGAGAGGAGAGAGAGAAGGGGAGAGAAGAGAGAGAAGGGGAGAGAAGAGAGAGAGAAGAGAGAGAGGAGAGAGAGAAGAGAGAGAGGAGAGAGAGGAGAGAGAAGAGAGAGAGGAGAGAAAGAGAAGAGGAGAGAAGAGAGAGAGAAGAGAGAGAGAGAAGAGGAGAGAAGAGAGAGAGAGAAGAGAGAGAAGAGAGAGAAGAGAGAGGAGAGAGAAGAGAGAGAAGAGAGAGAGAGAAGAGAGAGAAGAGGAGAGAAGAGAGAGGAGAGAATAGAGAAAGGAGAGAAGAGAGAGGAGAGAAGAGAGAGAAGAGAGAAGAGAGAGGGGAGAGAAGAGGAGAAAAGAGGAGAGGAGGAGAGAGAGAGAAGAGAGAGAGGAGAGAAGAGAGAGAGAAGAGAGAGGGGAGAGAAGAGGAGAGAAGAGAGAGAAGAGGAGAGAAGAGAGAGTAGAGATAGAGAAAGAGAGAAGAGAGAGAGGAGAGAGAGGAGATTTGAATTTGAAATTTGAATTTTGAGAAGAGAGGAGAGAGAGAGAGACTGAGACTGACTGACTGAGACTGACTGACTGACTGAGACTGACTGAGGCTAAGTTCACATTTCCGCTAAAATGTATCAGTCACAATCCGCTGCTCTTGTAAACAACGGAATCCGTTTAGCGGATTCCGTTGCTCCCATAGACTTGTATGAGCAGCGGATTGTGACTGATGATGCTGCGTTGCACCCTCCGCCCGACTGATCAGTCGTGGAACGACTGACCGCCGGGCGGGAGGAACGCAGCATGTAACGTTTTTTGAGCAGCGCGATCCGTCGGATTTCGCTGCGCATGCTCTCTGGCTCCCTGCACACGTCACCAGCTTTGGTTGGTTACCCGATATTTACCCTGGTTACGGTGCAAGGAGCCAGCGCTAAGAGGTGTAGGCCCGTAACCAAGGTAAATATCGGGTAACCAAGGTAAACATCGGGTGCTTTGCTGTTACCCGATATTTAGGCTGGTTACGTGTGCAGGGAGGCCGACACTTCCCCGCTCGGCCCCGCCCCCTCCCGCACTCCGCACATGTATGTACACACACACACACACACCTGTCCCCAGCCATGCAGACAAGCACTGTCACGGACACCCTCGTCTGGCCCCGCCCCCCGCTCGGTTCCGCCCCATCCCGCACTCCGCACATGTATGTACACACACACACACACCTGTCCCCAGCCATGCAGACAAGCACTGCCACTGACACCCTCGTCTGGCCCCGCCCCCCCGCTCGGCTCCGCCCCCTCCCGCACTCCGCATGTACACACACACACACACTCACACTCACACATACACTCACCTGTCCCCAGCCATGCAGACCACAGCACTGCCACTGACATCCTCAGCGCCTGGCCCCGCCCCCCGCTCGGCTCCGCCCCCTCCCGCATTCAGCATGTGTATACACACACTCACTCACACACACACACACACTCACATGTCCTGCAGTCCCTGCGTCACTGACGTCCACAGTGCCGCGGCCCCGCTCGCCCCCCCCCCGAACTCCACCCCCCGCACACAACGGAATCCGACAAAGAATTCTGTTCTCTGTCATCCGTTGTACAGCATTGTACAGCGCATCAGTCACATGCATCAAGCGACGCATGTGACTGATACAAAACAACGGAAATGTGAACTTAGCCTGACTGAGACTGACTGACTGAGACTGACTGAGACGGACTAACTGACTGAGACTGACTAACTGACTGAGACTGACTGAGACGGACTAACTGACTGAGACTGACTGACTGACTGAGACTGACTGACTGACTGAGAGAAAGAGATAGAGCAATGCAGCCTCATTCCGTGAACTGCTCCGATTTTAAAGGTGTGGCTCACAGCTGATGTCCGGCTCCTCCCCTCAGTGCATAATTAAATTAAATTAGAATTATAAATAAATAATTCTAATTTAAAAATAAATTATTTATTTTACCAGGACAGCCAGGGGGCTAGAACTCGTGAACTAATGCTTGTGAGTCGAGCACTCTAACCATTGAGCTACTGGCTCTAATGAAAAACATGGGCAGATTTGGTAATCTTGACTTCTGCATTGCAGACTGAAGTGTGCTACATAGAGAGGACACAGAACGCTCCCTGTCATCTTCATGTAGGAGAGCTGACAGTGTCGTGTGGATTACTTTGGACCTGGATTGTTGTTTTGGGATAAAATGGTGAAAGAAGATTTTTTTTGTCTTTTATTCCAAATAAAGGATTTTTCGCTGTGTGTGTTTATTTACTTTCACCTACAGTTTAATTATGGAAGGTATCTCGGGGAGACTCCTGGCATGATTAAACTCATTACTACCTCGATTGCCACCGCACCAGGGCAATTCGGGATGAGCTGGGTGGAGTCCCGGGACTGTCGCATCTAATGGATGCGGTAATTCCGGGCGGCTGCTGGGTGATATTGTTAGGGTGGTGGGCTCCCCATAATGTGGTGCTCTCCGTCCTGACAATACCAGCCTCCAGCTGTGTGGCTTTATCCTGGCTGGTATCAAATATGGGGGGAACCGCATTTTTTTTTTTATTATTATTTATTTATTTTGCTGCACGATATAGACCTGCCCACCGGCGGCTGTGATTGGTTGCAGTGAGACAGCTGTCACTCATCGTGGGTGCGTGTCTGACTGCAACCAATCATGGGTTTTGGTGGGCGGGGAAAGCACAGAATACCTGATTGAATAATGAAGCGGCAGCCATTTTCTAAAGAGGAAAAGATGCCGCATTTTTCTGACAGCCGTGCAGCGAGGCGCCCGTGATCGGTGAGTAGGAAAGAGAGAGGGATTGTGCTGGGGACACAGGACGCATGCAGATAGCAACGTGTGCACATAGCCTTACTCTGAAAAGCCACGTTTTTGTTGATTGAACCGTTCTCGACCCTAACTTGAACTGTCGAGCTTTTAGCAAAAAGCTCGAGTTCGGGCTTGAACACCCCCCAAAATCACTCGAACATGAAATTGGCGAACCTCGAACACCGAACTCAACTAATGACAAGTACTTTATTTTTACTTTTTGTGTTTCTGTACCGCCCCGCGCTCAGCTGCAGCCGAGCCGCTCGGGTCCGGGCTCGTTTGGTGGGTGGCTCGAGCGCCTCCGGACCCGGGGGTCACGTCGCTCTGCATGGGGATGCTGGCGATCTCGATGGGATTGGTTAGGTAGGTGTATGGCCGGAGCAGTGTTTGAGTTCGACACACCAGCTACGGGACGTGGTGAAGGTGTAGACACCACTGCTGCAGTTACGGAACACCCGGGGGAGATGGTTGTGCAGCAAGATGTTAACCCCTCCGTGGGCAGGGATGGTGGCCCCGGGACCCACTTGGGGAGAGTGACAATTGGGCGGTGCAGGGCGGTGCGCGGCCAGATGGCACTGTTGTACTCACGATTACTGACACACACACAAGTCTCTGATGAACAAAGTTGATGGTGGTCGGTGCCCGCAGCCGGCTGCGTCTTGTCCCCCACCCGGGTTGGTGGTCCTGGCCTTCTTCCTGCACCTTGTTATGTTTGTGTAGACTGCCTGTGCCTTAGCAGCGGGAGTCCACTCCCCGGCTGTGTATGTACCGGTGGAGTCAGTTTGCCCGCAGGCGCTGGCCCGTGGGATCTCTCTGCCTGTGCGGTGGCTTTCTATCCCCCTTGGTGGGCTGTTGCCTTCTTTCGGGTCTTGAGATGTGAAAGGACCTAAGGTCCAGACCTTAATCAGTGAATTTGATGTGGTCCAGTGGCTTCTGGGCCTCGTTCTGGGTCTGAGTACCCCCCTGGTGCTCCGGTTTCCAGACGGTTCCCCGGTTCGGTACCGGCGGGCCACGACCCTGTCCCGGTCCCTTACGATTCCACCTGGCCGTCTTCCCAGCTCCTGCAGGCCAGGCCACCGCCTGCCTCCTAGCCAAGGTACCAGGGCTACGACCCTGGCACCTGTCAGTTTCCGCTGCAGACCTGTCACCACAGGCCTGCTGCACACTCCTCTCAACTCCACTTGACTGACTACTCCACTTGAACTTGCTTAACTCACTGACTACAGTTTCCTGTCTCAGGCCCTCTGGACTCCTCGGTGGGTGTGGCCAACCGCCTGGCTCCGCCACCTGATGTGACCATCAAGGTCTTAGGGAGGTGACTAGGTTTTAATGTGGTTGGCTGCTGTTACCTTTTTAGGGGGACGGGTGTTATGCAAGGGCCTACCTGTGACTACCTGGCTAGTCCAGGGCGTCACATTTCCCCTATTTCCTCATAGTTTGCTAGCTTGCAAACAGGGCCCTCAAGCTCCTTGTTATTAGTGATGGGCGGACCTGAACCGTAAAAGTCTGGATCCGCACAGGTTCAAGACAACCCGAGCACTAACCCCGGGCCCAGAGTTCTCAGGGAACTTTGGGTAACAATCCGGGTTCGGGCCACCCAGGTAAATATAAAGCAAGCGCTTCAAACTTATCAGTCTCCGCATTGCTGTACACTGCTTTCGGGGCAGCTCACTCTACTTCTGGGGTCGCTCATTATCTTTATACACATGCACTGCTTCCCCCGCCCACTGGAAGTCCATGGGTCTCTGACTGGTTGCAGTTACACAGCATCCCCACCCTGTGTGACAGCGTGTCTGACTGCTTTCAATCACACACGGTGTCGTATATAGATTGGTGTAAAAATAAATAAAAAATTGGCGTAAGGTCCCCCCATATTATTATACCTAGCCATGATAAAGTATATGGCTACAGACTGCAGCCACCATACATGGACATTATCTTGGCTGTGCATCAAAATAAGAAGAACAGCATGTGGCTTTTTAAAAAAAAACTATTGAAATAAATAATTTTTAAAATGTTTAGGGTCCGCCCAATTTTGATACCCAGCCATGATAAAGCCAACAGCTGTGAGCTGGTATTATCAGGATGGGGAGGCTCATGGTTATTGGGCCCCCACAGCCTAAAAATCGCAGCCTACAGCCACCCAGGATTGTTGCAGCCATTAGATGTGACAATCCATGAACTTTACCCAACTCATCCTGATTGCCCTGGTGCGGTGGCAATCAAGGTAATAAGGGGTTAATGACAGCTCACATCTGCCACTAAGCCATAGATTAGTATTGGGAGGCATCTATAAGATCCCACCCATTTCTAATCTGTAAGTGAAAAGAAATAAACACAAACACTGAAAAAAAATATTTATTTGAAAGAAATAAAAAAACACACCACTCTTTTACCCCTTTATTACCCCCGTGGGACCTTATGTGGTCTGATAATCCACATGAGGTCCCACGACAATTACAGCTCTGCTACATCTGAAGTGACAGCACACGGGCATAAAATATGACTGCCAGGTGTGAGCTTCAGGCAGACACTGAGCTGCAGCGAAAAGCGGTGACGTCACTCAGGTTATTTCCCATGGTCCTCCACCTGTGATTGCAGGCAACCTCATTGAACTGAGTGGCCTCACCTCACCAGACCTAGCCTCAATCCCCTGCGACCGGGGGGTCCGACTCCTCTAGGTCCAGACCACCGTCTGCGACCTAGTCTGCTTTTCCCCTGGGAGCTACAACTCCAAGCTTCCTCAGAGCTCCTCACAGCTCGAGGGCTACCACTGCACTGACTTGACACCTCCCACCTCCCTGCCTGACCCCTAGGTTGGCGGCCCTATTCCAGCTTAGGCCGATTTCACACATCCGGCTTTTCGCCGGTTTGCCGGATCCGGCACTCTCCCGTACAGACAATACAGTACAGTGACAGCGCTGTAACTTCCGGGTCACATGCGCCGGTCACATGACAGCATGTGACCGGCGCTTGTTGCGCTGTCACTTTACTGTAGTCACTGTATGGGAGAGTGCCGGATCCGGCAAACCGGCGAAAAGCCGGATGTGTGAAATCGGCCTTAAAGGGAACCAATCATCAGGATTTTCGTGTATAAGCTGCAGTACTGGCACTATCATGCACAGTGTGTACATACCATCAGGGGGCAGCTCGGGTGTTTAGTCAGTGAAATACAACTTTATAAAGTTTGAAATTTCGTGCACTTTTTGATTGACGTGTGCACCTCTCTGTTAATGTCCGGGCGGGTTATGCAGGAGTTCCCCGCCCCCCCACCAGCCTGTTCCTCCCTCTCTCCGGGCTGGTTAGGCACGTGTTCCCCTAACCCCCCCCCCCCCCCCGCGCCGCCTGTTCCTCCCTCCCTCCCTCTGGCTGTATGTAAATATCTAATCTTCAGAAACATGGCGCCGGAGTGGGCCTCTGCGCATAGCGCTTATCTCCGGCGCCATGTTTCTGAAGCCCCCGCATTACACAACTTGGTGTCTGAGAGGGCGGCGCCACACCGGCTGGTGTGTTGGCCCGGTGTCCTGGGGCGGCACGATACAGGAGCAGCAGGTAATCGCGTCCTCCGATCAGCTGTTCTGCAGTCCTGTTGTGATCGCGCTCGCTCCTGCGGTCACAACGGGATCTGAAGGAGCGAGGGCGCATGCGCCGCCCTCTAACACCAAGCTGTGTGATGCGGGCTTCAGAAACATGGCGCCGGAGATAAGCGCTGTGCGCAGAGGCCCACTCCGGCGCCATGTTTCTGAAGATTAAATATTTACATACAGCCAGAGGGAGGGAGGAACAGGCGGCGCGGGGGGGCGGGGAACACGTGCATAACCCGCCCGGACATCAGGAGAGAGGGAGGAACAGGCTGGTGGGGGGGCGGGGAACTCCTGCATAACCCGCCCGGACATTAACAGAGAGGTGCACACGTCAATCAAAAAGTGCACGAAATTTCAAACTTTATAAAGATGAATTTCACTGCCTAAACACCCGAGCTGCACCCCAATGGTATGTACACACTGTGCATGATAGTGCCAGTACTGCACTGGCTGCAGCTTATACACGAAAATCCTGATGATTGGTTCCCTTTAAGCAGCCCACTGGTGTGCCTGACAGGGTGTGGTGCAAGGTGTATCTAGGATTTGTGAATGCTGGTGTAGGCAGTACTGCAGGTTAGGTTCCCAGAACCATGGGGGTTTGAGCCCTGCATGGGCAGAGAAAGATTGTGCAGAACGCTGAGATGACATGACTAGTCCAGGGCGTCACAACGTCACTCAGGTAAGCTGCGGGCACAGCTGGAGATTTCCGTGGCACTCAACCTGTGACCGCACGTAACTTGTTCTCAGGGTACTTCATAGAATACAGTGACCCCATCTGAGGTGAGGTCACTGACTTTACTGACATCAGCATCATTGTTTTATTTTTCAGTTATTTTAATCACTTATATGTTATGTCATTAATTTCAGTGTTTTACATCCTTTACTATCATAGAGGAGATGGGTTGGGCATTTTAAATGGCAATACCAGATCTTTTTGTTCAAGATCATATAATATGTTGCCAGAGGTTCCTGACTGTGTGACTTAGTTCCTTCTCCCCACTGAAGACGCATACACACTCAGTCCCGCAAAGTGTTCGTGAATCGTGTGTATAGAGGTGGCAGCAGTCATTGCTGTTGCCTGAATGCTCCACTACCTAAAATTTAGGAGCACCTTTACTTACAATTTCCTCTGCTTACCTACTCATCAGGGCCAGTTTTAGAAAAGACAGAGTCCTGGTAAACAAGGAAGGGCCTACTACTTAACCTTTTCAGAGAGAGGCCAGATAATACTACAATTCACTTCCCAAAAAATGTTCTTTTATATAACAGTATACACTAGGAAGCATTGAGGAAAACGATTTTCCCTACCTTGATCCAGTGTCCAGACCGATCCTCTAAGGCAGGTGGACCAGGGCAATCTTCACTGCTGCTGCCGGCATCCCCAACCCAGCATCCTAGGTACCTTTGGCATTTAGTAATCTACATGTGACAATACTAGACTCCAAATGCCGAGGACCGCCCAGGATGCCAACCTCAGGATATGGGCCAAATAATTGAAGACTGTCCTAGTCCTGCTGTCACAGAGGACCAGGCTGGATGCTGGAGCAGGGTAGTAATTTTTTTTCCGCATTAGATGATGTTTGTTTGCTCCTGGAAATGAGTGCCTCCCTATCTGCGACCTATCGGTACTACAAAATTAAGTTAACACTCAGTTCTGGTGTTTCTGATTTATAGATATGGATTAAGCTGTGTTGCTGACACCAGAATAGTAAAAATAGGAGTGACTGGGTAATTTGAGCGTCGTACTCGGAGTGAGTATGGTGTGATAGAGGTGAATGGGAGTGCAGGACTTAGAAGTCACGGAGAAGAGACTGTAAGAAAAAAAGCAGCAGTTATCACACAATCCAGTGATGAAAGGGTGTATAGAGAAAAATGTAAAATCATCAGTGAGAAATAAAAGAATTGTCAGATCCCCGGTGTATGGAGCGTAATTAAAACAGCCGCAGCTCAGCTGCAGGAAGACACTCTCAGCCCATCCACAGAGACCTGTCTCTGCCAATCTGATGGTGATATAACCCCTCCACTAATCAAATGTTCATCCAATCTTCTCACTCAGAATTTCCTGATCAGATCTCTGAATTCTCCATCCTTCAGCCAACAGCCTGCACATACTGGGAGGTCACCCAAAGTGTACGTCCCAAAAAGAAACCTAATCCGCCATGTCAACCGCTCTCAGATAGACAGACAGCCTCCACAGACATACCACTATTAACAGTAATTGTATCAAGGGGGCAACATGAAGATCTATAGCGGGAACAAAAAGTGTCTATTTTCCATATTAACGGAGAGTTAACCCCTTCAGGGATAAAAGTGAGTTTGCAAATGAGTGTGATACTCCATGAATTTAGCAGTAGACACTGCACTTGCTGCATCTAAACACAGTGTTTTATAGTACAAGCAAAGTGGATGGGATTATAGAAATCTCCTGCCCAATTAGCTTCATTTTTATGCTGCATATGTCTCAGACGAGTCCCGCCCCATAAGCGGTAGAACCGCTCGGATCTGGATGTCACTACTCGTGGCTCGAGGGTCTCCGGACCCGGGGTCTCGCCGAAACGTGATGGAGGGTTATTTACAGGGGAGTTTAGATAGTTTGTGAAGCCACTCGTGGTGTGCGGTAATAGGGAGTACCGCCACTGCCGTTGGGGAGTACCTGGGGTGATTGAGTGGGGCAGCTAGATGACGTTACCCTCCACGGGTAGGGAAAGGCCCTGGGACCCTGGATGGTGGGATGGAGTACAGGGGGAGAGCATGCTCGCTGGTTGCAGGGGTTAATCAGGTACTCACTCAGAAGGAAAGCAGATGCTGACAACGTGTTAAACCAAGTCTCTGGGTGCCGCTGCCCACTTGGGGAGCTCGTCCGTGTCCCATCCCCTGCAGCACTGTCTCGTGGTCTGTGGCCTGCCTCCGTGTACAGTGTTTTAGAGTGTCCAGATGGCTTGTAAGCTTGGAGCTTTCCGGGCCCCGCTCCCTACTATGAGTAGCAGAGGAGCTTGAATCAACAACCTCTACAGTCGCAAGCAGGAGGTAAGCATCTCTGAGCCACAGGCTCTGATGATGTCACATGGAGAATTTTATATACTTGAAATAGCATTACAGGCTCTAACTCCAAAGACAGATTATACTTGTATATACAGTGCCTACAAGTAGTCTTCAACCCCCTGCAGATTTAGCAGGTTTGATAAGATGCAAATAAGTTAGAGCCTGCAAACTTCAAACAAGAGCAGGATTTATTAACAAATGCATAAATCTTACAAACCAACAAGTTATGTTGCTCAGTTAAATTTTAATACATTTTCAACATAAAAGTGTGGGTCAATTATTATTCAACCCCTAGGTTTAATATTTTGTGGAATAACCCTTGTTTGCAATTACAGCTAATAAATTGTCTTTTATAAGACCTGATCAGGCCGGCACAGGTCTCTGGAGTTATCTTGGCCCACTCTTCCATGCAGATCTTCTCCAAGTTATCTAGGTTCTTTGGGTGTCTCATGTGGACTTTAATCTTGAGCTCCTTCCACAAGTTTTCAATTGGGTTAAGGTCAGGAGACTGACTAGGCCACTGCAACACCTTGATTTTTTTCCCTCTTGAACCAGGCCTTGGTTTTCTTGGCTGTGTGCTTTGGGTCGTTGTCTTGTTGGAAGATGAAATGACGACCCATCTTAAGATCCTTGATGGAGGAGCGGAGGTTCTTGGCCAAAATCTCCAGGTAGGCCGTGCTATCCATCTTCCCATGGATGCGGACTAGATGGCCAGGCCCCTTGGCTGAGAAACAGCCCCACAGCATGATGCTGCCACCACCACGCTTGACTGTAGGGATGGTATTCTTGGGGTCGTATGCAGTGCCATCCAGTCTCCAAACGTCACGTGTGTGGTTGGCACCAAAGATCTCGATCTTGGTCTCATCAGACCAGAGAACCTTGAACCAGTCTTTCTCAGAGTCCTCCAAGTGATCATGAGCAAACTGTAGACGAGCCTTGACATGACGCTTTCAAAGTAAAAGGTACCTTACGGGCTCGTCTGGAACGGAGACCATTGCAGTGGAGTACGTTACTTATGGTATTGACTGAAACCAATGTCCCCGCTGCCATGAGATCTTCCCGGAGCTCCTTCCTTGTTGTCCTTGGGTTAGCCTTGACTCTTCAGACAAGCCTGGCCTCGGCACGGGTGGAAACTTTCAAAGGCTGTCCAGGCCGTGGAAGGCTAACAGTAGTTCCATAAGCCTTCCACTTCCGGATGATGCTCCCAACAGTGGAGACAGGTAGGCCCAACTCCTTGGAAAGGGTTTTGTACCCCTTGCCAGCCTTGTGACCCTCCACGCCACGATCTTGTCTCTGATGGCCTTGGAATGCTCCTTTGTCTTTCCCATGTTGACCAAGTATGAGTGCTGTTCACAAGTTTGGGGAGGGTCTTAATTAGTCAGAAAAGGCTGGAAAAAGAGATAATTAATCCAAACATGTGAAGCTCATTGTTCTTTGTGCCTGAAATACTTCTTAATACTTTAGGGGAACCAAACAGAATTCTGGTGGTTTGAGGGGTTGAATAATAAATGACCCTCTGAATAAACTTTTCACAATTTTAAAAAAAAAAAAAAAAAAAAAAAAATAAGAAATAACATTCTTTTTTGCTGCAGTGCATTTCACACTTCCAGGCTGATCTACAGTCCAAATGTCACAATGACAAGTTAATTCCGAATGTGTAAACCTGCTAAATCTGCAGGGGGTTGAATACTACTTGTAGGCACTGTAAAGATACACTGTACATTTAAAAAAAATAAAACAAAAAATTAAAAAACCAAAAAGGTTCAAATCACTCCCATTTGCTCCATTGATAATTAGACGGCTAAAAAAATAAAAAATATATACATATTTGTTATCGCTGCGTTCGGAAATTCCCGATCTATAAAAAAATATAAAATCAATTAATCTTATCGGTAAAATTCCAAACGACAAAATTACATTTTTTGATCCCCGCAAATTTTGCGCAAAATGCAATAACAGGCGATCAAAACATAGCATCTACGCAAAAATGGTACCATTTAAAACGTCAGCTCAAGACACATAAAATAAGCCATCAGAGATCCCTATATCTTGAAAAATTTGAACGATACGAGTTTCACAATATAGTGCAAAAAGTGTGCTACTTTTTTTATACAAACTTCTGATTTTTTTAACCTCTTAGTTACAAGTAAATCTGTACATATTTGGTGTCTACCGACCTGAGGCATCACCGCAACACATTAGTTTTACCATATATTGAACACGGTGAATAAAATACCCCCAAAACAATCGTACAATTGCACTTTTTTTGCAATTTTTTTCTCATTTGGAATTTTTTACCATTAAATGAAATTAAAGGTTTAAAGATACAACTCGTCCCGCAAAAAATAAGCCCTAATATGGCAAGATTGATGGAACAATAAAAAAGATACGGCTCTCAAAAGAAGAGGTGCAAAAAAACCCCCCAAAAAACGGAAACTCACCCAGTGGTGAAGAGGTTAAAGGGCTATTCCCAACCTGTACATTACTAGTAGATTTTAGGGATTCAGTCGGGTTTCAGCATCTATCCCAAAACCTCCTATTTATTTGTATTTCTGGCTGTGATGTCCAGCCTCCCTGTAACAACATTGAACTTTCAAAGTACAGGAAGTGTTGTCACAGGAACACAATCCAAAATGTCTCTGTCTTCCTTTGCATATACTAATTCTCAACAGCAGCACTTTATATTCATGCTGAAATGCCTGTCTGCCTTGGGCTTCAGGTCGATATATCACTCACTTTGTAGAGAAGAATCACAGCATTTGTCTATTTTTTTTTTTTTTTTAACAGCGACAGAATTCAGCCCTGGAAAGAGCGAAAAGGACCAGGCATGTTCAGAGGTAGAGGAGAGCTGTCAGTCACCCGCCATGCTTTGTGTGGCATCCAGGCAACAATTGCAGCAGTGTCATACCTCCCAACCGTCCCGGATACAGCGGGACAGTCCCTCTTCTGAGCCTTTGATCCCGGGTCCCGCCCGTGAGGCTGTTTGTCACGGCTCCACCCACCCACTGTAGCCCCGCCTCGCTGTTTCTCCCTTCTACTATTCATTACAGAGCCGAGCGCGCACCTACTCCTGTGACTGCTGCTGAGGTATGAATCACCCCCTGCAGCAGAGCGACCCCCCTGCAGCAGAGCGACCCCCCCCTGCAGCAGAGCCCCCCCCCTGCACCAGAGCCGACCCCCCCCAGTCCCGGAGCCTGCGTTTCTCTGCAGCTGTTCTCTGATTCCCCGTGTGCGGCTTCTCACTGCTGCAGACACGCGGGGAGTCAGGAAGCTGAGGAGACCGTGCAATCAGCACTTATCTCCTGCAGATAGCAGTGACAATAACCTATGCAGAGTGACATCTGCAGGCTTCTATTAGCTTACCGATCAGTGGTCTCCTGCCTGTGGAGCAGAGCTGCTGGGTCCTAGCTTCCCAACAGCTTCAGCTCTGCTTTATCCTGGCTCCCCTACCAGTTAAAGGGAACATGTCAGCAGAAATTTCACAATAAAAATAAAAGATTCCCCTCTGCAGCTTCTGGGCTGCTTCTAGAAAGGTTCCTGTTGTTATTGTGCCCCCTTTGAGACCTACAAAAATACTTTATGAAGTCTTACCTTTTTGTATGCAAATGTGTTTTTATGGTCACGGGGGCGGGCTGTCTGGCGTCCGTTATTCCCCCTCCTGCCGCTTTACGCAGTCCCCCATTGCTCATTTACATACACAAGGACGCCTTCCTCATGTAACTGTCCTCCCGAAGTTTTGCGCATGTGAACGCTTTTTCAGGTGATTGCGCAGGCACGAGATTATGGGCGGCGCTGTGATTGTCATCAGCAGCGTTAACCAAGTACCCGCCCATAATCTCGTGCCCGCACTTTTCCCTCTGACTCCACCGTTATGCGCAAGTGCTGGCCATATGAACCATGTTACCTATTACTGCTTGCACGAGATTATGGGCGGGTACTTGGATGACTTTGCTGATGACAATCACAGCGCCGCCCATAATCTCGCGCCCATGGTAATAGGTAACGTGGTTCATATGGCCAGTGCTTGCACATAACGGTGGAGGCAGAGTGAGAAGCGCGGGCACGAGATTATGGGCAGGTACTTGGATGACGCTGCTGATGACAATCACAGCGCCGCCCATAATCTCGCGCCCATGGTAATAGGTAACGTGGTTCATATGGCCAGTGCTTGCGCATAACGGTGGAGGCAGAGTGAGAAGCGCGGGCACGAGATTATGGGAAGGTACTTGGATGACGCTGCTGATGACAATCACAGCGCCGCCCATAATCTCGCGCCTGCGCAATCACCTCAAAAGCGTTCACACTTTGCACAGTGCTTACTCCCGCGAGAGTGGCACTGGGCATGCACAAAACTTCAGGAGGACAGTTACATGAGGAAGGCGTCCTCATGTATGGAAATGAGCAATGGGGGACGGCGTACAACGGCAGGAGGGGGAATAACGGACGCCAGGCAGCCCGCCCCCGTGACCATAAAAACAGATTTGCATACAAAAAGGTAAGACTTCATAAAGTATTATTTTAGGTCTCAAAGGGGGCACAATAGCAACAGGAACCTTTCCAGAATTCATCCCAGGAGCTGCAGAGGGGAATCTTTAATTTTTTTTGCTAAATTTCTGGTGACAGGTTCCCTTTAAAGGGAACCTATCAGGTGCAATCTGCACTCAGAGCCAGGAGCAGTTCTGGGTGTATATTGCTAATCCCTGCCTAACTGTCCCTGTATACACCAGCATAGATAAAGGCATCTATAGAAAAAGTATTTTTAAAGAGCTTATATCTTATGCTAATTAGCGCGGGGACTAGTCCCAAGGGCGTTACTTCACTTGGCTAGTCGGCTCATATAGCGTGTTAGTACTCACACAGGGGCGTAATAACATGCTAACATGCTATGCGAGCCGACTAGCCAAGTGAAGTAACGCCCTTGTGACTAGTCCCCGCGCTCATTAGCATAAGATATAAGATCTTTAAAAATATTTGTTCTTGATCTCTTTATCTATGCTAGTGTATACAGGGACGGTTAGGCAGGGATTAGCAATATACACCCAGAACTGCTCCTGGCTCTGAGTGCATATTGCACCTGACAGGTTCACTTTAAAGGGAACCTGTCACCAGATTTGGGGCCTATAAGCTGCGGCCACCACCAGCGGGATCATATGTACACATTCTAACATGCTGCATACCTCCCAACCGTCCCGGATACAGCGGGACTTTCACGCTTTACGTTGTTTGTCCCGTTGCCACGGGCGGGACGGCCGGCTCCCGGGCTCCGCCCACCCACTCTCTCTCCGCCTCCCTGCTTTTCCCTCCTACCATCCTAGTAGACGTGGCATAGAGAGGAGCGCTGCCTGTGCTGCTGCTGGTACAGTAAACTAATCTCCCCAGCGCTGATTTCCCTCCCTCCCCCCTCACCCCCTGCCGCCTGTCTGTGCGGGCGCCCCCCTGCCGCCTGTCTGTGCGGGCGCCCCCCTGCCGCCTGTCTGTGCGGGCGCCCCCCTGCCGCCTGTCTGTGCGGGCGCCCCCCCGCCGCCTGTCTGTGCGGGCGCCCCCCTGCCGCCTGTCTGTGCGGGCGCCCCCCTGTCGCCTGTCTGTGCGGGCGCCCCCCTGCCGCCTGTCTGTGCGGGCGCCCCCCTGCCGCCTGTCTGTGCGGGCGCCCCCCTGCCGCCTGTCTGTGCGGGCGGCCCGCCGCCTCATTGTGCGGGCGGCCGGCCGCCTCTCTCTGCGGGCGGCTGGCCGCCTCTCTGTGCGGGCGGCCCGCCGCCTGTCTGTGAAGGCGGCCGGCCGCCTGTCTGTGAAGGCGACCGGCCGCCTCACTGTGGCTGCCTGCGTGTCCGTGCTGGAGGCCCGCCGGCTGCCTGCGTGTCCGTGCTGGAGGCCCGCTGGCTGCCTGCGTGTCCGTGCTGGAGGCCCGCCGGCTGCCTGCGTGTTTGTGCTGAATGGGTGTGGATGGGGAGTGGATATGGGCGTGACTGTGAAATGGGTGTGGTTAGGGGGCGTGGCCTAAAAATTTGCCGCGGCGCGCTACGCGCGCCGCAAACTTTGTCCCTCTTTTCCTTCTTTAAAAGTTGGGAGGTATGCAGTGTTAATGGCAGACAGCATAGGTTAACCACTTATTTAACACACGGTTCACTGTGTCGTAAACAGATCAAGTAAAAAAAATGTAACTACTTCTTCCAGTGGATGATTGTTTGATGACGCCCACAGAAAAAAAAAGCGGATCCAGTGTGAATATCACTGGTAAATAGTATCCGATACAATTGTAAGGTAACTTACATTGAGATTATCAGGTATAACTTCTATCACCCACATAACAACTGAACTCACTGAATGCTGGAGATGAAACTGAATGTTGTGTCAGTCTTGATGATGTTAAATGATATGGACATTCAAGGGTTTTTTTTTTTACTTAAATTCATTTATTTTAGCACTTGAATTTAATTAATATTTTGCACCAATTACCTTCTATAATCTTTGTGTTGCACTCATGCTGGCTGTAGAATGAGTTAACTATGAATCCATCAGTGAGCTACTTCTGAAAGAGAGCTGATAACTGTTTCTGAACCAATTTGGGAACTCATAAATGTTCAGGTTTCCTTTGATGTGGTCATCAATCAAATGAAAGGAGCTCAGTCAAATGCTGATAAAAAAAATTTACAAACACCTTTTCAAAACAAGCTTATTGGTGGCTTCTCACTTAAGGGGTGCTTCACACACAGCGAGCTCACTGCCGAGATCGCTGCTGAGTCACGCTTTTTGTGACGCAGCAGTGACCTCATTAGCGATCTCGCTGTGTGTGACAATGAGCAGCGATCTGGCCCCTGCTGCGAGATCGCTGCTCCTTACACACAGCCCTGGTTCGTTTTCTTCAAAGGCGCTCTCCCACTGTGACACACAGATCGCTGTGTGTGACAGCGAGAGAGCGACAAAAGAAGCGAGCAGAGAGCAGGAGCCGGCATCTGGCAGCTGCGGTAAGCTGTATCCAAGATAAACATCGGGTAACCAAGGTGGTTACCCGATATTTACCTTAGTTACCAGCCTCCGCTGCTCTCACGCTGCCTGTGCTGCCGGCTCCGGCTCTCTGCACATGTAGCTGCATTACACATCAGGTTAATTAACCCGATGTGTACTGTAGCTAGGAGAGCAAGGAGCCAGCGCTAAACAGTGTGCGCGGCTCCCTGCTCTCTGCACATGTAGCTGCATTACACATGTGTACTGTAGCTAGGAGAGCAAAGCTAAGCGGTTTGCGCTGGTAACTAATGTAAACATCGGGTAACCATACCCGATGTTTACCTTAGTTACCAGTCTCCGCAGCTTCCAGACGCCGGCTCCGTGCAAGCGCAGCGTCGCTTGCACGTCGCTGCTGGCTGGGGGCTGCTCACTGGTCGCTGGTGAGATCTGCCTGTTTGACAGCTCACCAGCGACCATGTAGCGATGCAGCAGCGATCCTAACCAGGTAAGATCGCTGGTCGGATCGCTGCTGCATCGCTAAAGTGTGAAGGCACCCTAACTCAGTCTGTAGTCAGCAATAAGCAGGGAAGCAAACAACCTTGAAAGCCAAACGGTGCCATTCTTAATGAAACACACTTGGGGAACTGAATTTGAGGCCAAAATACAGGGTTTGACATAAAGGAAACCTGTCACGTCAAAAAAAGTTATTAACCTGCAAATATGGGGTTAATCTGCATTTTAATATAGTTATAAAACTGTCTGGTGAAAGTGTGGCACCCCTGAGGCTTCAGTCATCACAGGGTACTGCACAGGGTACACATCCCGGGTAAGGAGAGCTTAATCGCTGGTGTTTCTCACATTCACACAAACTACACGCCTTCCCACTGGGGGGATGGCCTAGGGTAGGCAGGAGGTTGGCCATCACGAATCAAGGGACTTTTCCGGTCACTGGGACAACCACCTGGGGGGGCTGGCACCATTTAGGGAAAGGGGAAGGAGCATCTCCACACATAGTCAGTTAGCCCCAGGCACAGCTTGGGGGGGAGGCACACACTGGGACCTCGGTCCAATCTTCTTTTACTTCACACTTCTGGGCGCTCCATAGGACCCGAGGCTTGGAGCAGGTGGCTCAGTTTGGGTTCTCTACAGCTACACGGGATTCAAGGGTCTGTGGCGAGTGCAGGAAACACCCGTGGCCCGTTCCACATTCCACCTACACTGGGATCAGAGGGACCCCGACCAGAAAGGATTCACAGTGGGAATACCGGCGGTGACCTCGAATTGCTCGGGATCGTTAGTTCGGCAGTTAGCAGCATTTTCCAGGTAAAACCAGGCCTGTGAGTAAAGAGACCTTGTACCCGCAGAGACTGTGTCCGCCTTTCCTTGCCGCCACTTTCACCCTGCGCTTTGGCACCAGCCATTACTACTGCCCTCATCATCCTGCCTGGAGTCCGCTCCACCTGTGGGGAGCAGAAACATCTTAGCTGCTACTACCATCAGCCCCAGAGGAAGACGACAGCAGTGACGGCTATTCCCTGGCTGTATACCGCAGGTGGCATCACGAGACAAATCCTCCACCATCATCAGCCCCTACCCCTTTCTTTTATTGTACACCTCGGGGCCATGAAACCGGGATGAAAAGGGCCACCCATGACATCCCCAGACCCGACATCATTGAGCCCAGCGACGAGTAGTTAACCCACTGCCCCGTGGGTGCTACAAAATTATCCTTATTTCTCCCAGCGGCCTCAGGCTTTCAGTTATAGAGTCACAGTTGGAGCAGTTTTAGTCACTGCTCAGTATATACAGTGAGTGGTGGGTGGTTGGCGACCAACAGCTAGCACCGTATTAAATGAGTACAGAGGACCTGGTATGTACTGAGCAGTGACACAAACTGCTCCGGCCGTGCCTGTATGACTGAAAGGACTCACACTACTGTATAGCTCAGACGAGTGCTATCCAATACTTTATCAGATAGCACTCGGAGCAATGTTACTCTATGTAACAGTGCTAATAAGCGGTTTCTCATGCTCTTTCATGTCTATGGTGCATGGAAGTAAAATAAGGTTTATGGCACACTTGGAAATATGGGTGCTCAAAAAAGGTTCAAACATGTCATTAGATACAAGAGAACTTGGCACACCAAAACTGAATATAATGACTTTATTATACAGGCAATCCAAAAAAATGTAAAATGTAATGTAATTTCAGTGTCTGATGAAGACAAAATATAGGGGTGGAAACGTTACTTTTTACATTTTTTGGATTCCCTGTATAATAAAGTCCTTATATTCAGTTTTGGTGTGCCAAGTTCTCTTGTATCTTATGGTGCTTGGAAGTCATCGGACTGTACTCAGATATCTGAGTGTAGTCCGAATTCCATGGAATTGATAGTGTTCTATGATTGTCTTGTGTGAGAGAAACGTATCACACTAAGCGGACACTCAGATCAGAGTTTCATCGGAGTGTCAACTCATAATCAATCCAATTCTCTTTCACGAGAAAATCTACGCTCGGGTGACCCCAGCCAAAGCCGGAGGCTGCTGGGAAGAACGAAATTACCTTCCTTTCAGTATTCGGGCTTTCAGTCCTGCAGTCGGACATCTTTACAACGCTACTAATGTGACGCCCTGGACTAGCCAGGTAGTCACAGACAGGCCCTTGCACAAACACCCATCCCCTAATAAGGTAACAGCAGCCAACCTAAAAACCCTCAGTCACCCCTCTCAGGTCTTGACCATCACACCAGGGGGCGGAGCCAGGTGGTTGGATACGCCCACCGAGAAGTTCGGATAGCCTGAGGCGGGAAAAACACAAAACAGATGAAATTAGGGAGGAGAGCGGTAGTAAAGTGTTAACGTCTGTCAGGGATCTGGGTCGTAGCCCAGATACCCTGTGGCCAGGAGGCAGACGGTAGTTGCCACCTGCAGGAGCCGGCAAGGTGGCTGGTGGAACCGTAAGGGACCGGGACAGGGTAGTGGCCTGCCGGTACTGAACAGGGGAACCGACTGGAAACCGGAGAACCAGGAGGGGTACTCAGACCCAGAACGAGGCCCAGAAACCACTGGACTGAGTCGAATTCACTGATTGGGGTCTGGACCTTAGGTTCTTTCCCACCCAAGTCCCGACTGAAGACAATAGCCCAACGAGGGGGATAGAAAGCCACAGCTCAGGCAGAGAGATCCCACAGGCCACCGTCTATGGGCAAACGGGCTCTCACAGCAGACACAAAGCCGGGGAACGGAATACCGTCACTAAGGCATAGGCAGTCAAAATTTACAAAACGAGGTGCAGGAGAAAGGCGGGAACCCCCGAACCGGGTGGGGGACCAGACGCAGCCGGCTGCGGGTGTGGCGCCCCAGCGGTCTGGTTGCCACTGCAGTGTTGCCCTCCTCAAAAGGGTTAATGCTGAGCCTGGAGGTAGCTGGGGAAATCCATTGGCCAGTAAGTACCATCATTCAACACAGTTTCTCTCCCAGGCCAGCAGAGGGAGCTCTAAACCTGGAGCTCCAGGGAGCCTTCCTTAAGCCCTGACCTGGGGGAGGAGTTAGTTAATCTGTGAGGAGAGTTCAGAGAGACAAGAACTCGAGTAGTGTGGTGTGTGAGCTGGGAGCTGAGCCAGATTGCTCGGCCCAGGAAAGCACATCCACAGAGAGGCAAAAAGGAGGAGAACATTGGGAGTGGAGCGCAGCCAGCTCACTCCAACGTGATAGCTAAAGAAATTGAATATCGGAGTTCAGGGCCACTCGAGTACCGGTGGTCGCATCCGGATGACGAGAGGACTGCAGGTCTCTGTCCACCTCGCACCCAGAGGTGCAGCTGAAAAGCCAGGGCTGGGAGCCCAGACAGAAAGAACGGCACCCTTGACAGTCCACGCAGCCCGCCATATGGGGGAGGTAACAAATTACCTCAGAGAGCAGCAGAACGGGTCCCAGTATATTGAAACAATGGGACCCCGTTTACACATACAGAGCGTAGGGAGTAGGCCTCATTACTCACCTGGCCAGTGTGAGATCCCCGACCGCTTCCAGAACACTGGATCACCATTACCACCTGTAACAGGCTCCCTGGACTTCACTGGTTGGACAAGTAAAGGAGAAGGTAAAGAGAATCATTGTCTGTCTGTTCCTTTATACTGCCCTGTCGGCCCTGCACCTCGTCCACAAACACCATAGACTTTACCAAGCACCAAAGGTTGCCCCGGGGTACCCGCTCTACCTGTGGAGAGCAAGAAACACCTTGGCTGCCATAACATCAGCCCCGGAGGTCCCTTCCAGCAGCTGCGGCTCCATATCTGCAAATTACCACAAGTGGCGTCACGAATCTTATATGAACTTTAACAATATCATCACCCCCAATACCGCCACATCATTAATTGACTCCACCAGGGTCAGGGAATCGGGCCCCGCCACCACTGACTACCCCGGACTAGTCCAGCCCGACACCGAGTCACCTAAGGCCCTGGGGTGGGCGAGTCACAGGCACCGACCACCATCCTTTTGGTTTACCAGAGACTCTGGTGTCTGTCATAGTGAGTACAACAATGCCCTCGGGCCGCGCACCGCACTGCACTAACACGCCCGCACCTCACAACCACCGGGCCCCGGGACCATCACCCCCTGCCCACGGAGGGGTCAACACCAGACTGCACAACACCGTCCCCGGGAGCCTAGTTAACGGCAGCGGTGGTGTCCACACTCATCACAACCCGTGGGTGGCGTCACGAACTTAAATCCCTAAAAACACCACGGCCCCGGTCGTGAACCTCCCCCACGAAACCCCTCACGTAGCGCCAGCTTCCCCCTGCAGAGGGACGTGACCCCCGGGTCCGTAGGCGCTCAAGCCACCCACCAACAAGCCCGGATCCGAGCCCCGGGGCGGTACACTATCCTGTAGATTAACCCTATATCTTCAGGCTAATAGAATTTTTTGACATGACATGTTTCCTTTACAAAATAATGAAAATTGTGTACATATCCTTTAAAGGGAACCTGTCACCAGATTTGGAGACTATAAGCTACGGCCACCACCAGTGACCCCTCATACTATATATAAGTGCCCATGCTGCTGTGTAGAACGTAAAAATCACTTTTATAATACTCAGCTAGAAGGTGGTCCGATGGGTGTCGATTCTCTCCAGTACGTCATCCTACGTCATCCACACCAAGCAGGGGCTGGCTGGCATAATTTAGCCTGGGGGGCAATCACAAAGCAGTGGCCCTCAAGTTGCAGCAGCCCGCCATTGGACTGTTCATCTCTGGCCGCTGCTTTAAAGCAGCAGTGGTAAAAGGCTTTATGAACAGGCTGGTGCATATTATATATATATATATATATATATATATATATATATATATATATATATATTTATATAGGAATAGAACCGCGCTTGCTGTGTACATAGATACTGCAAAAGAACCAAGATGACTATATACAGTAGATACGGGAACTGAAGCGAGCTTATTGGAGCAGAGCCGAGGTATGGGAGCAGAACCGAGCTTACTAAAGAGATATGGGAGCAGATCCGAGCATACTACAGAGATATGGAAGCAGAACTGAGCTTACTACAGATATATGAGAGCAGAACCGAGCTTGCTACAGAGATATGGGAGCAGAACCAAGCTTACTATGGAGATATAAGAACAAAACAGAGCTTACTACAGATATATGGGAGCAAAACCGAGCTTACTACAGAGATATGGGAGCAGAACCAAGCTTACTACAGAGATATGGGAGCAGAACCGAGCATACTACAGAGATATGGGAGCAGAACCGAGCTTAGTGTACCAATACAGGAACACAATCATACTTACTCAGTCTTCTACATAGAAACAGCAAAAGAACCAAGCCTCCTACATACATACGGGAACAGAACAAGCTTACTGCATACACATAGTACCAGAACAAAGTTTACTACTTAAATATGGTACCATAACTGAGCTTACTATATAGATATGGGAGCAAAACCATGCTCACTACATAGTTACAGTACCATAACCCAGCTAACTACTTGTTGCTTCTGTGGCGCCCTGGACAAGCCAGGGGCCACAGGTAACAACACACAAACACCCCCACCCCCAGCAGTTTCACAGCAGACATCCCCAGTGAAACTTGATTCCTTTCCTCGGGCTCAGACAGACACACCAGGTGGGCGGAGTCAGGAGATGGAGACGCCCACCCAGGAGTTTAGCTGGCCTGAGGCAGGAAACAAGGAGAGACAAGTCTAGGAGAGGAAGAGAGAGGAGGTCTGCAGAGAGGCAGACGCAGACTGGGGCCTAGGTTGGAGCCTAGGGCCCTCGTGCAGCAGAGAGTGAGGCAGACGGTAGTGGCCGTCTGCAGGGAGCCGGGCAGACAGTTGGTGGAACCGCAGGTAGCCGGGGCTGGGCGGTGGCCCACCGGTACTGAATCGAGGAGCCAGCTGGAAACCGGAGCGCAGGAGGAGCGTACGGAAGGTGCAGAAAAGGACTTGCATTACCAACCTGGGGTCAGGGGAAAAACACCGCAGCCGTCTGTGGGACCTGTCCATCCAGCCGTTTGTTTCAGCAGAGACTCTGTGTGCATCATTGGGCTGAGTGAGTACCACTGTGCCATGCGGCACAGCGCTGCCCCTGCGACCCTGCACCTCGCCAGGCCCTGTAGCCCGCCTGCCATGCATCCCTACCCCATCACCGGACCCTGGGACAACCAACCCCCTACCCACGGAGGGGAGAACTAACAACTCAGCTGCTCCCTGTCACCGCTCCCGGGATCCCCGTTCAGAGCAGCGGTGGTGTCACCAAAATCACCACAACCGTGGGTGGCGTCACGGACAATCTCCCTTACCCAATCCCCTTTTTACTGTGGAGCCTGGGATCACAGACCGGGTCACGCCACCGTGATATCCACAGAAGTGACCTCGTGGCCCGGATCTGAGTACCCCTGATCCACGGGCGACACATTTGGCGTCACGAACAGGATCCTACCGCTCTGCCGTTTGGTAGAGGTGCGCCTTGATACCGCCGGAGGTGTCCGGCCGAAAATTTTGCAAAGCCGCCATCTTGGGCGCGAAAAATTTCCCGCTCGAGCGTCTTCCCCGAGCAGGAAAGGCGCGAAAGTGGAGCCCCGCCCCTGAAGAAGGAAGTGCTAAAAAGAGACTAAGGGGGATGGGATGGCGTCCGGCCGCATGTGAACCGCGGCTGTGGAAGCAGGGACGCCAGGACTCTGCCAGTGTTTGGTTCCTAGAACACCGCTGCGCGAGATGTCCCGTCCGTCCAGCACCGCTGATGACGACGGCCCCGGCAGTCCGCCCGGCCGCGACGGAGATGACGACGGCTCCGGAAGTCCGCCCGGCCGCAACGGCAGCGAAGCACCCATCCCGTTAACTATCTGGGCAGCCTGGTTCTGGACTGGGGTCAAGGGGTGCTGCCCATTTGCTTAGGGGCAGCATCAGGGCCAGGTTGTTTAGGTGGGTGACTAAAGGACCCGTTCCGTTGCCATTATTAAAAGTGTTTGATTGTTGTTGCAACGTTAAAGTGATATGCATCCCGTGATGAGAAGTTAAAAAGTAATGCTTGTGTTTTAATGTTTGATATGCCTTTCTACTTTTTGCAGTTAAAAGAAAAATAAAACCGGTGATGGACGGGCAGCCCGCGGACGGTCCGCATTTTGCTAAGGGGGAATGTGGCACCCTGGACAAGCCAGGGGCCACAGGTAACAACACACAAACACCCCCACCCCCAGCAGTTTCACAGCAGACATCCCCAGTGAAACTTGATTCCTTTCCTCTGGCTCAAACAGACACACCAGGTGGGCGGAGTCAGGAGATGGAGACGCCCACCCAGGAGTTTAGCTGGCCTGAGGCAGGAAACAAGGAGAGACAAGTCTAGGAGAGGAAGAGAGAGGAGGTCTGCAGAGAGGCAGACTGGGGCCTAGGTTGGAGCCTAGGGCCCTCGTGCAGCAGAGAGTGAGGCAGACGGTAGTGGCCGTCTGCAGGGAGCCGGGCAGACAGTTGGTGGAACCGCAGGTAGCCGGGGCTGGGCGGTGGCCCACCGGTACTGAATCGAGGAGCCAGCTGGAAACCGGAGCGCAGGAGGAGCGTACGGAAGGTGCAGAAAAGGACTTACATTACCAACCTGGGGTCAGGGGAAAACACCGCAGCCGTCTGTGGGACCCGTCCATCCAGCCGTTTGTTCAGCAGAGACTCTGTGTGCATCATTGTGCTGAGTGAGTACCACCGTGCCGTGCGGCACAGCGCTGCCCCTGCGACCCTGCACCTCGCCAGGCCCTGTAGCCCGCCTGCCATCCATCCCTATCCCATCACCGGGCCCCGGGACAACCAACCCCCTACCCACGGAGGGGAGAACTAACAACTCAGCTGCTCCCTGTCACCGCTCCCGGGATCCCCGTTCAGAGCAGCGGTGGTGTCACCAAAATCACCACAACCGTGGGTGGCGTCACGGACAATCTCCCTTACCTAATCCCCTTTTTACTGTGGAGCCTGGGATCACAGACCGGGTCACGCCACCGTGATACCCACAGAAGTGACCTCGTGGCCCGGATCTGAGTACCCCTGATCCACGGGCGACACACTTCTCCTATATTTTGAATGTTAAACACGCACAGCAAACTGATGGTACACGGACTATACACTGATTCCATCTGTGTGCTGTGTGTATTTTTCACGACCCATAGACTTCTATTGACCATAGTCATCTGTGCTGCAGGAAAAAACAGACATCACTATGTGGATCACATGGACACACGGTCTGTGTAAATACACAGACATGCGAGTAGCACCATAGGATATGAGTATATGCGGTAAAAAAAACCGGATATAACACGTATCAGAAACATGGACATGTGAAGGAGGCATTAAGGTGATAGTTACGTCCCAGTGCAGGAAGGGTTAATTTACTTGTCTTTTCATAAACACAGAAAGACAAATGAAATTCTCTAATACATATGTCAGCCCTTAGGGCCCGTGCCCACGATCAGTGTCAGCAGCATCTTGGACGCAAAGTGTTTTCACTGAGTCCAAAATGCTGTGTTGTACAGTACAGGCACAGTGGATGGATTTATAGAAATCTCCGGCTCCCTGGGCTTCTTTAGACTCTCCATAAATTGACCTGTGGCGCAAGTTTCTGAGCTGCAGCTTGTGAATTTATTCTAACAGATGCTAGTGCTCTGAGTGGGAGAATACAGTGAAAATCCACTCTGTCAGTGACCCTGATCGTGTGCACGGACAGCCCGTCTCCACTAGAGAAAGTTCCCTGCGTCCAGACTGTAAGGAAGCCTGATGGTGGGCACTCACCCTTAAAGATAAGATATAAGATACAAATGTTTTACACATACACCACAACACTATAAGGGTATGTGCCCAAGGTCCAGACGTGCTGCGTACTGGAGGCAGCGTGTCCTCTCCTGCGGGGCAGCGAGTGGTCTCAAAAGGGACTGTAGCTGCCTGAGCCCACAGTCAGGGTTCAGGCCGCTGCGGTCGTTTTCTCTGCTCTCCCTGCGGAAAACACTCTCATCTCCGCAGCAATAAAGTGACATGCTGCGGCTCGGGGATCCACGCCACAGGTCAGCTTTTGCTGTGGGACGGGCAGTACACGCACAGTCGGCATGGGATTTTTAGAAATCCATCCACTGTGCTTGTATTGTACAACACAGCATTTTGGATGCAGCGAAAACACTCTACATCCAAAATGCTCTGAACCCTGATCATGGTCACGGACCCTTACATACACGCATCATACACACATGCATAGAACCCCACAAACACGGACATGCAAACATACAGTACAAACACGTACACCCACACGGCGTACAGAAATGTACACAGATTTATTCACATTAAGCAGATACAAATTTGAAGACAATCACAAACATATAAACATACACACACATAAATAGACAATCCTATACACACATACTGGGAGGCTTTTACTTTAGATGATTGAGGGCAACACTTATCTTGCCTCCTGTGTGGCCTACAGACTTGTTTGATGCTCCTCTTCGGTGGAAAGGCAGCGCACACTGCATGACCAGGATTTTCAGGGCCCCATACTAGCAAAATTTTCAGGCCCCTTGAGACTCTGCCCAGGCTCCACCCCAGCTCCGCCTCCACCACTCAAACCTTCCATAGTACCACCGCCATTCTTGGCAAAACTCAACTTCTGAAAACCGACCTCACAAACCAAACATTAACCGCTGTTCGGCTCAGCTATGCAGCACAGTCGTCATTTTGACAGCCTAAAAAAAACAAAAACTGCATGCACCATGTTTTTGGGTTATCAAAATGACAAGACCCAGACGGAATCATCAGCCATATGTGTGTATATCTAATATATAAAACTCAGTGTATGTGTGTATGTCCACTAAAGGCATTTGCACCGTCACATTTACAATCACAAAATTTTGCACGGATGCCTCATGTGACTCAGGGAATGTCACATAGACTATGTTTTGACGGGAAAATGTAACCCCGCGCTTTACAGTTACTCTCCAAAATCCTGGCTCCATTAAACTGAATGGAGGTGAGAGCAACAGGCTATTAATAGCAACTGTCAGTGGTTGCTCTAAGAATAAAATAAACTGTTAGTATAAGAAGCTTATGTGTGAGATAATAAGATGTCGGTGAGGAGACGGATAGAGAGAGACAGACAGACAGCCCTGGAAACAGACAGCCCTGGAAACAGACAGGCTGCTAGAAATACAGACAAAGAAAGACACAGACAGACAGAATGACAGCGACACACAGACAGACTGGGGGAGAGACAGTTACTATCCCGGGTACTACAGCTAGTGTGTGTGTGTATATATATATATATATATATATATATATATATATATATATATATATATATATATATATATATATATTTGAGGATGCAGGCTGCTGGCTGTGTATATATAATATAGAGTCTGCATATAACTGGGGGTTCAACTCGCTTGGGTGAGGTAGCTTCAGCAACACATCTACAGTCTTTTTATAAAAATTCCAGCCGTTTATTAAAAACTTTTCATAAACGGCTAACATTAAACATGACAGGCCTGGGGGCGTGGCCTGGACGGAAATGTGAAGAGACGTGTTTGTGGAGCTCTCCTGCAAACTCCCTTGATAAATCCCTGAATACCGCTGTTATCACTGCCTCAGCCGGCTGTCAGGAAGATAAGGTGGTGAGGACTTATCTGGAGTGAGTCTGGTGGATGCAGAGAGGTGCCATGGTTCGTCACAGGCAAAAAGATAATGGAGGCGGGAAAGTCCCCAGCTCTCAGGATGGTGCCATGATAAGGCAGGAAGCTGAGAAAGTGAATGCAGCCTGTCAGGAGAGGATGCAGGTCGCAGCAAGGCTGGAGAAATTTGCCCGGACTTCAGAGAAATCACATCAGCATACAGATAACAGAGGTGAGGAGGGAGAAGACAATGCCAGCTCTGATGAGATGGGGGATGGTGAACAGCAGCAAAATAAGACAGGAGAAGTAGAGGAAGCACATAGTGCAGACCAGGCTCCAGAAAACCCCACTTTAAAGGACATTTTTGCAGTGGTGTCTTTTTGTAAAGAGGCTCTGACTTCCCTGACGAAGCAAGTTAAGGGATTACAGGCAGAGGTTGCTGACATTAAGAAAGACCTCAAGAAAGCAGACCTGAGAACAACGGCTGTAGAGGAGAGTGGGGATAACAGAGGATCATATTACAAAACTACAAAAGTCTGAAAAAACATTTGCACAGCAGATAGCTGAAATCACGGCAAAAAATGATGATTTAGAGAACCGCTCTAGAAGAAATAACATCCGAATTGTCGGCATCCCTGAGAAAGCGGAAGGAAGAAACCCCACTGAATATGTAGAAGACTGGCTCAGGGGGAAAATGGGTGCTAATGTCTTATCCAAGCTCTATGCTGTGGAACGTGCACACAGAGTCCCGATGCAGCCACAACCAGCAGGCAGGGGCCCTCGCACTATGCTAGCCAAGCTCCTCAACTACAGGGACAGGGACACTATACTGCGAAAGGCAAGAGACATGGAGGATCTTATGATTGACGGCCAGAGAATTTCCATATACCCGGACTACTCCATTTCTGTTCAAAAGCTACGTATGACTTTTACAGGAGTAAAGAGGCGCCTGCGAGAGATGGGGGTGCAATACTCAATGATGTTCCCGGCAAAGCTAAGAGTGACGGCGTTGGAGCGGGTGCACTTTTTTACAACTCCAGAGGAAGCCATGCAGTGGTTGGACGCAAACGAAAAGCGGATCCGTTTGAAGGAATGAGCTGACTGTCTGAATCTGCAGTGTGTTGGAGAAGTCCGGCTGAGGCTCTACAACATCCTTAGGAGCTTACAGGGGACCCTTCTTGTTTTTTCTTTTTTTTTTCTCCTTCCCTTTGGGATTGAGGTAGTATGCAGGGGGAATGCGAAGGGTTTGATGTGAGCTTCGCAGGACATGGGGACTGCCTAATTTGGCGCGGTGGGGGTATTTACAATTTGAGATTCCAGTTTAATTACTGTTCGCCATTTTACTGTTATATTGGTTGAATATTGAATATTGAGTGGAATATGATTATACATAGAAAGGGGGGGGAGTGGAGAATTGTTGGAAAAGGGACGAGTTTTAAAATGTGTCTAAGAGGGGAAGGCGAGGGAGGTAGGGGGGAATTTAGTAGGGATTATGGACCAGGTTTGGAAAACCCGATGCTTCACGGGAGTACTCGAAAACAGGAAGTGGTGGGGAGTAGGAGGGGAGGGGAGCAGGGGGGGAGGGGGGAAAGGGGTAGGGTAGAGGCAGCATGGGGAGATACTACAAGGTTTGATGGTTTTACTGGGTGGGATAATGGGGGATAGAATTAAGGTGTTGAGTTGGAATATTAGAGGGTTATCAGATAGGTCTAGGAGAGCGGCAATAATTAAATATGTTCAAGACCAGAACCCGTCAGTAATATGTCTACTAGAAACGCATCTAACAAAGGAGACAACACATGTTTTAAATAGGAGATGGGTGCAGAAGGCCTATCACTCCACCTTTTCCAACTATGCAAGGGGTGTATCACTGCTGATCCATAACTCTGTGCAATATGAAGAGATAGAAGTGTATGTGGATAAAGAGGGACAGTGTGTGGCCGTCAAGTGTAAAATATTTGGCAGACTCATGTGTATAGCTGCAATATATATACCACCTCCATATAAGTGCACCAAACTAAGGGAGATAAGGGAGTTCTCTGAGAAGGGGGGAGTAATCCCTTTTTTACTGGTGGGGGACTTCAATAATGTGATAGATCTGTACTGGGATAGGAGTAGTAGACCTCCAGGTATCCAGGATAGTTGTATGACTTCATTTGGCACTCTTATTGGGGAACTTGGAATGGTGGATGCCTGGCGAGTGAGGAATGGGAGGGTATCCTGCTTCTCTTGTTATTCGGCTTCACATAACACTCTGTCCCGCATTGACATGGCTCTAGCTAGTGATCTGATGGATGCAATGATAAGTGACGTGCAATATCTGACAAGAGTGATTTCAGATCATAGCCCAATTCTAGTTCCATACGACGGGGAACCCTGACAGGGGGAAGGAGGGGAGAGTGGAAGCTTCATCCAGCATGGATCCGTCATATTAATATGGGGAATATAGAACGGGATCTTGGGGATTTCTTTATCCACAACGAGGGTAGCACTGGTCCGCTGGTGGTATGGGATGCGATGAAGGCATACCTCAGGGGGCTCCTGTTCAGGGATATCTGTAAACGTAAAACACAGACGAGGCAGGATGAGAAAGATAGGCTGGAGGCCTTAGATAAGGCAGAGCTGGAAGCAATCCGGAGTACTACTACGGACGCGAAGCAAAATCTTAGGCAGGCGCATGAACAGGTTAATAAGATGCTTTTGGAGAAGGCGGTAAGGAAGCAGGCATTCCAAAAATTGCATTTTTATGAGGAGGGGGAAAAAGTTGGTCATCTATTATCGGTCATAGCTGCAGCTCAAAGGAGTAGTTCATTTGTGCATGGTATGGACACGGTGGAGGGGACACAGGTCACTGAGGTTGAGGCGATCCTTGAGGTCTTTAAAGATTTCTATCGCACGCTATATTCTTCTAGCGGAGAGATGAGGGTGGAAGAGGTGGACTCATTTCTTGAGCGAGGTGAGCTTCCTGTGTTGTCTGTGGTGGATAGAGATAAACTGGAGTCACCTATTACTATTGATGAACTGGAGGGCGCTCTGCATGGCATGAGCAATGACAAGGCACCGGGAGCAGACGGGCTACCAGTTGAAATTTATAAACAGTTAGAAGAAATCCTATTACCCAAACTATTGAAAGTCTTTGAGGTGGCGGAGGGGGAAGGTGTATTGCCTGAATCTATGAGAGAAGCAATAATAGTAGTAATTCCTAAGGAGGATAAAAATCCGAGGCTTCCAGACTCATATAGACCCATCTCGTTATTAACAGCGGACGTGAAGCTTCTGGCTAAGGTGTTGTCAAACCGGCTGACTGGAGTTATATCTAACCTAATCCATATGGACCAATCAGGGTTCATGGCCAATAGGTCGACAGCTGCTAATATCAGGAGATTGTACCTTAATCTACAGTTGCCGCCTGACAACCCTGGCCGGAGGGTGATCGCTTCGTTAGATGCCCAGAAAGCGTTCGATAGTGTTGAGTGGGGGTATCTGTGGAAAGTGTTGCAGCATATGGGTTTTGGCCCACGGTTTGTAAAGTGGGTGCAGCTGTTGTATAATAGGCCTACTGCTAAAGTTAGAGTTAACGGTATGACCTCCTCAGCGTTTGAGTTGCACCGGGGAACGAGACAGGGCTGCCCACTATCGCCGCTCCTATTTGCTATTGCAATAGAGCCTCTGGCGGCGGCCATTAGGAAAACAAAGGAGATCCATGGATTTAAGTATGGGCATTTAGAGGAGAAAATAGCTCTTTATGCTGACGATTTATTACTTTTCTTGGGGGATCCATCAGCCTCATTGGATCATGCCATGCAGATAATAGAGAAATTTGGAGAAGTTTCGGGACTGACCATTAATTGGTCTAAATCGAGCCTCTTTAAGGTGGATGGGGAAGTAGCCTGGACAAATGAGGATACTGGGGCTAACAAATTGAAGAATGTGGACGAATTTAAATATCTAGGTATCCAGATATCTCTGCCAGTAGAAAAATACATACAGGTGAACTTATGGCCGCTCCTTAAAAAATTGAGAACCAAGGTGGATGCCTGGAACAAGCTACATTTGTCAGTTGTTGGAAGGGTTAATTTACTAAAGATGGTAGTAATGCCTAAACTCCTATACATACTGCACAATGCCCCTGTTTGTATTTCAAGGAAAAGATTTAAAGGGATAAACTCGCTGTTTAGGGACCTGGTGTGGGGTAAAAAGCAGCCTAGGGTGCGATTAGAGACTTTACAAAGGCCGAAGGATGAGGGGGGTCTAGCAATCCCAAATCCGGAATTGTATTATATAGCGGCGCAATGTCAACACCTCAAGGGTTGGTCTGATCGAGAGAAAGATGGGGGCATTAAAGAAGTACTGGAATACATAGTGGGTAGAAGTCCATTGGTAATGGGACTAGAGGATGGTGCGGTGGGGCTCCTGGGTAGAACATCTCCTACAATGGCACTTATAAATAAGACCTGGGATAGGCTGAAAAGGGTGAGAGGGGTGACCCGGTTAACCAAGTTTACACCTATCTGGGATAACAGTAATCTCCCGGAGATTCAGAAAATGGGGAATATTGAGGAGTGGAGACGCAAGGGTGTAATATACATGCATCAGATATTGGACGGAGGAATTGTGAAATCGTTCCCGCAGTTACAGAGTGAGTTTCAGTTACCGGCGTCCGGCTGGCTCCACTACAGACAATTAAAACATGCGATTGCAGCCCAAGCGGCTAAACAAAGTGTGGCCATACAGACTGACCTGGTACTGGAGTATGTGTGTAAAGGCGGAGGAAGCACTAAAGGGATCATTTCTGGCACGTATAAAGATATACTACATACCTTTCTGTTAGAATACCCAATTAAAACTAAATCTAAATGGGAGGAGGAAGTTGGGCCGATAACGGAGGAGGTGTGGGAGAGTATCCTGGGGTATGTCCCTAAACTTTCCATGAGCGAACCGGCCAGACTGTCTCACCTATACGTGATTCACCGGGTATATAGGTCTCCCTTACTGATGTTTAAAATGGGGTTGAAAAGGAATTCGGAGTGTCCAAGGTGTCAGGGATCTGACGCAGGTATTTTTCACATGATGTGGTCTTGTCCGAGACTGGTCTCCTTTTGGACTAAGGTTATCCACAAGATAGGAAGAACATATGGGTGTGTCCTCCCCAGGGAACCAGTGATATGCCTATTGGGATATGTTGAGGAGCTTGGGGTGGAAAATACTATGAAAATTGTCATTGCTAGGCTGCTGTATGCGGCAAGAAAGCTAATCGCCAGGTCCTGGATTAAAAAAGACCCCCCGACCAGGGGAGAGTACATTAAAAGGGTGAAGTGTATTCTTCAGCTGGAACGGGGAGTGTATGAAAGAAGGGGGAATGTTAAAATGTTTGAGAAGCTCTGGTCTCCTTGGCTGCAATGCGGATAGGACGAGTGATGGACCAGTAAACTGATATGGGACGGGGATAGCCGTCTGAGACCTCTGATGTGTATGTTTTGTTTTATTTGTGTTACTAGTTGTTCCTCCTGCACAACGGGATGGTTCTATACTACAGTTGAAGGGTATTATAAGTGTGTACTATATGGGATGTAGTATCGGGGAGAAGTGTTGCTGCCGGGGTGGGGGAGGGGGCGGGAGGGGGAGTTAAAGGGGTAATAGATGTGATAAATTTAATTTGGATGCCGATTTGTTATTCTGTTGTATGTACTCTGTTTTAATAAAAAAGTATCTGATTTAAAAAAAAAAGAAAACTTTAGATGCACTTGAACATGTTTTTTGTTCAGCAAAGTAGTTTTGCGTGTTGAGTGTGTATAAAAGCCATGGAGGGTGAGTGCATTACTTATTGTTTCTTTGAAACAATTGCACCTGGTGACGCCAGGTCTTTCTGTAGCTCTCCACAGATGGTCCTCGGCTCTTGGATAACTCTTCTGATAATTATTTTCACTCCTCTGTCTGAAATCTTGCAATGAGCACCATGTAATGGCCGGTTTATGGTGAAATTATGTTCTTTCTACTTCCAGATTGTGGCCCCAACAGTGCTCACTGGAACCTTCCATATTTAGAAATTCTTCTGTAACCAATACCATCAGTATGTTTTGCAACAACAAGGTTGTGAAGGCCTTGAGACAGCTCACTGGTTTTACCCATCATGAGATGTTTCTTGTGTGGCACCTTAGTAATGATATACCTTTTTATAAGCCATCAGTTGATTCAACTGATGTTTTTCACTAAGGGGACGGTCGCGCACGCGGATGGATCTTTGGCGGATCTGTTGCGGTAGTGAAATCGTGGACATATTGTTCCATTTGTACACAGCCATAAACCTGGCACTGATTGTCCGCGGTTTCCCTGCGGCCGCGGATCTGCCGCGGGTTTATCTGTGTGTGTGACAGGGCCTAAAGTGGCAAGATTGCTCTCTAATGACTGATATCCTGGTGTCATGACTTTCCATGGCTTTTTGCGCCTTCCTTTCTTCATGTGTTCAATACTTTTTCCTTGTGTCATTTCTCATTATTACACTTCATTTATGGATATCTAGGTTTGATTTCTTTGCCTGTGCAGATTGCATTGGTTGTCACTGCCGTCTGGTGATAAATTCATGTCAATAGTACAGTTAGAAATATATTTACTTAGAAAATTGGTGATGTGTTCACTACTTATTATGATCTGTTGATTAAATCATTTTTTGTTATTGTTTTTATTACATACCAAAAAAAAACAAAAAAAAACATGACAGGCCTCTCCTGGCTTAAGGCAAAAACATAGCACAACCACATACCGCAGGCTTCCAGTCCAATACAGTCTCTATTGGAAGTGTGGTGCCCGTACACACTGGCTGCTGTAAGGGAACAACACTTGCTGTGGCTCCTTCCAAGAACCCAGAGACACTCTGCAGACTCCTGTCTGTCTCTCCACTCCAGGAGAGCTTTGGTCCAGTAGCCACAGCACTAACCAGCCTGGCTTGCACACTACTTCCAGTCTAAACCCAGTCTGAATTCCAGAGCCCCGTGTTCAGCCTCCACACAGGCTGATACATCCAGAGCTCCCTGCTCTGCTCTCACACTTTGCAGAACATACACTGAGTCTCCTAAATCAGACTGAACACACCCACAGGTGGAGGTCTGTGATTCCCAGACCTGCACAGCACACAGGCATTATTAAAGGGAACCTGACCCTTATATGCAGAAACAAGCCTTTGTGGAACTACAAGTCCCATAGCAACCTCTTCAGTTTAATATCGCAGCGACCTTCTCCACTGCGACATATAGCGACCATTTACCACTTTGGTGGTCGCTATCTCACATATCTCCCCCTCTGTTCAAACTTGTAGGGTTGAACACTCGATACCCTACAGGGGCCCCGAGACAGGACATCAGGGTCACCTTGCCCTACCAGTTGAGAGGGCCCTCTTTGACAACCTTGAGCTCCAGTTCTCGGCATACCGTCTGTCACCAAACCCTTCACAGGAAACCCACTTCTCAGACACGGTCCCTGGTCAGACCTATCTCTCCATGACCGTCTCAAATGGTCAGTGTGGTAGTGAGACACTCTCTTAGTCGTAACTACTGTGCGGCTTGACCCTGCGCTATTCAGTCCACTAGAGGGGCTACTGTTTGGGTACATCAGCCCTGAGGTTCTGCCATAACTAGATCCTATGCATTCTCTGTGTCCTGATCGATATTGGGCTCTTCTAGGACATCTTCGTCCGTTGCTCTGATTGTTCACTTTCTCAATGCCATCTTTGACTAGAGACATGTCCCAACGCCACTCTCTCCTTCGGACATTGTCTTAGAGTGCTTAGAGTCTTCAGAGTCTGTGCTATAGCCTGATGTATAATTAGGTCCTCTATAACCTTGGCTCCTTTTACTACAGGACCTGCTTCCTTTGCCATCTGAAGCAACACAGTCACCAGGTGGACCGCACTTCTTTGGGCCCTGGCCCAAAAGCGGTCGCGACCTCACACTAACTTGATAAAGTTTCTCTGCAATCTTCTCTTTCAAGACTCAATTGCTTTAGTTCTTCCAGGTATCCCAGTCGGTATTCTAGGAGAACTCGTATATTTTCAACACACTCCTTTGTTCCCACAATGACACAGGGAACCATACCGACTTCACAGAGTATCCTGGCTTCATTATGAATATTAATTCTTACTCTCGTCACACCGGACATATCAACCATCTCCTGCATGACTCTTCCATTTCTTCCAATCAGCTTCTTGACAAGTTCTCTGGGCACTTGTGTGACTTCTTCCACAAACTCCAACAGCCTTCTAGCTGTCTTCACTGCTTCTGTAGTTTTCCCATAGATTCGGAATGTTCCACTGTGTTCTTCTACTTCAACAGCTGTAATACCCGGAACCTTCCTGGCTTGCTGAATATTACTACTCAGCGCTCTTATTGCAAGCCCAATTAATGGTTTCTTCACAACCACCACTTCCTGAAATGCTGCGGTGAGCTGCTTCATATGCTCCAATTGTTTGGTGTCTTTTGCCATCTTTGTAGAGATGTGCCACTTCGTGCGAAGACACTGTAGGTGCATGCCACTCAGGATAGCCACCCGCTTCTTTGTGACATCACTTACAGAGCATACCACCAACCGACAAGACTCTGGGGCAAAGTACACTTTATAGGCTCCTACGGCCGTCTTGAAGTTTTCATGTACCGCCTTACTGGCACAGGCATCTCTCAAGTCTTCTGGCACATCTACCATGCACTTAAGGACCAAACGGGCTCCTTTGCCTTCAGTGACATTAATCTGTCCCTTTGGTCTCTTGCATACATCTTTATTCTTCACCAAAGGCTCCACCTCTCGAGTTACACACTCCTCAGGTTCAGCCCCAGCTTCAGAGCCTTTGGGTTTCTCTTTGCTTTTAATCTTTGGTGTCTCCTTCTGAGTGGAGTCAATCTCTGTATCTTCCATCTTGGTCTTACCAGCTGGGTCAGTCAAGCTCTCAGCTCCAGATGAGACCTCTGGTCCAGACTTCACCTCCTCAGAGGCTCTTTCCACTTCAGCACCAGCTGTTTCTTGAACCCCCACTGCATTACCTTCAACTTCCTCTTGGGGCTTTGCAGTGTCACCTTCAGCCTTTTCTTTTCCTGCCAGGGTGTCACACCCTTCAGCATGGTACTCTGTTCCTTGTAAAGCTTTGGTGCTATTTTCACTGTTCATCATCCCAGCACTGGATGGACCACCAGTCTGGTCACCATAATATTTGTGGATTTTCTCTCCATCACCACTCTCTAGGATGTCATCTCTTACAGTACTTTCCAGGATTTGATATCCTATAGTGCTTATGTGTCGCCCGGGGATAAGGGGTACTCAGATCCGGGCCACAGGGTCACTTCTATGGGTATCACGGTGGCGTGACCCGGTCTGTGATCCCAGGCTCCACAGTAAGAAGGGGATTAGGTAAGGGAGATTGTCCGTGACGCCACCCGTGGTGTGCGGTGAGGTAACGGAGCACCGTCGCTGCCGGTAAATGGATCCCGGGGATGGTGGTGGGCAGCAAGGTGGTGATTTCTCTCCACAGGTAGGGTGTTGGTGTCCCGGGACCCCGGTGAGGTGAGGAGATGGAGACCGTCTGAGAGCTGTGCGCCCGGTTGGACCGGGGGATGTTGTTACTCACAGTTAGCTTTTCAAGGAAATTCACACAGAGTCAGGAATTAACCAGAAATTGCCGGTGTCTGCAGCCTTCGGTGCGGAGGGTGTTTGGGGTCCCACACACAATACAGCAGGATCCTGGTCTTGTTTTGCAGCCAGACGCTTCTTTCTCCTTCCTCAGTCGGAAACGGGGAGCCCACTCCCCCTGCAGTGATCTGGGTCACTCCTTGATGCCAACGGGCCACTACCCTGCCCCAGCCACCTCGGGCCCCTTCCTCACACTTCCCTTCCTTACAGCAGCCAGGAGCTAGCCTCCCCTGGTCTGCTCTCTTCACACTCCAAACTCACTCTGCTCCAGCCCCTCTCCTCCTGCTCTGTTTAGCTCTTACACTGGGGGGGGGTGTCTGTCCTGCTGCACTGGTGTGGGATCAGGTTACCAAGGAGGAGAATGGCCTGCACTTTGCTGGATGTCTGCAGGCTCTGTGACACCCTGGTTTTGCCAGGGCGTCACACTTACACTCAACAGACCATCAGCTTCACACTGGGAAGTCATAGGGGACACCACCAGTACTTCCTTGGTCGGCTCCTTTTCTGCGTTTTCACCCTGCTGATTTCCGTTGTTACAATGTGTCAGTTCCAGCTCAGACTCCTCTTTCTTTTGCATGATTTTGCTGTCCGACTCTACATTAGCGGTTGCTATCGGCAATGTGCCTTGCTCAACCTTCTCTGCACACTCAGATTCTGGAAGGGAATCCACACTTTGGGCAGAAATACACGACACTGTCTCTATCTGGACCATATTGTCAGAGGTTGTAGCTTGCTCCACCCCTCTGCGCCTCTTGCGCCTTTGGCGACGGGAGGTTTTCCCCTCTTTGCTCATCAGTACGTCACTATACTCATTTGTCAGATTATATCCAATGTGGAAAGAGGAAAAAACGGCACTCACCAAATCGTTGCTGTGCAGGTTGCCGGCGTCCTCTCCCTCCCCACCAGCCCCCACCGCACATGTAACCTCTGCGCTTGAAATAAAGCTGCAACCTGCACAGCAACGATTTGGTGAGTGCCGTTTTTTCCTCTTTCCACATTGGATATAATCTGAACTCTATGCACATGTGCACCCCGGATCAGCTGTGATTCAGCCTGCATGCTTGGATTTTACAAAAAGCTTATGGTTGTTGCTGAGTAGTGCCCTGCTTTCCTCCCATCCACCTTGATACTCATTTGTCACTTTAGTAAAGTCAGTGTCTTTACTGGAGTCATCGTCACTCCCCCTGGTGTCCTGGACTAACAAGCCCCCACTTAACCAAGTATTGAACCCCCTGTCTGGAGCTCTCCCGTTTTTAACGGTCACACTATCCTTTGTTACTGTAAACGTCATATCCCTAAGGGGGGCACGTCCATTTCTGTCTTTGGTCACCCCTAACTTAGTACTGTCACCTCTAGTAGGCACTGAGTACCCCTTATTACACAATATCATACTACTAGGAACACTTTCAGCCTCCCGCTGTGATAGGGCTTCCTTTGAGCTTTTCCGGCTTTTACATAAGCAGCTGGCCATTTCCGCCATCGACCACAAGTCCTCAAAAAAATTAAAGTCCCGGCCTATTATAATGGGATGCGGTAAGTCAGGCACTACCCCAACATTAACGGATCCAAACACCCCATCCGTCTCAACGACCACTCGGGACCGTGGATACTCTCCAATGTTCCCATGTCTGCAGCTGGCTTCCATCCTTCCAAGAATCGGGTAGGTATCAAGCGTGGCCCTCACCAGGGACACCAAGCTCACCGAGTCTACCAGCCCATTCACACATTTGCTATCAACTTCCACAGAACACAGACGTGACTTCTCGTCAGCCGGGCAGTCTGTACCGCAGACCAGACACGCATAGCATGAACACCATTGTCCTTGGCTACTGTCCATTGGTGCCACTGCAACTTCAGATTTGGGATTCTCCGCACCCTTTTGGGCAACCACCCCTGTCACAAACCACCGGGGGGGTCACTCAGAAATCCCCCGCGCTGGCTACCAGTACGTCACAATCGGGGGGTAACAAGTGGGGGTCACCCCTCCTTTATACCTCCCGACCGACAGACAGAGCACGTGACGCGCTCTCTAGCGCCCCTCTTATAGTCAGGCCAATTATGGAATTGCCCGACAATAAGCAAGGAGGCCGCTATACTACTTATGCCGATTATTGAAGGGTCCCCGGTGAGAGTAGGGTATATATTCCCCCGACCTCCGCGGGCGGAATATATAAAACCTCCCCGAATCTCACTGGCCTCCCCACAATAATCCTTGGCACAACTCGCTGCCACCAACCGCTTCACGGTAACTATTAGCCGAACACACAGACGTGGGATTCAAGATCGAGATAACAGAACAGCCCAAGATTAATTATATAATTTAATCAGCCTAAAGCACACTAGAAACTACAATATATACAATAGGGACTCTACAGAATATACATATGTCAGAGTACAGTTACAGATAAAGCATGGTTTACAAACAGGCATACACAGTTCCAGCAGTTACCTTGTGCGTCTGGCCACAGGGGGGCGCTGTAGGCCAGGTTTCTAGGATCCTTCCCACAGATGTTTCCTACACGTGACCCCCAGCGAAAGAACCCTGGAAAATGGCCGAAGTAGGGTTATCAACCTGGGCAAATCCAGGTCCCCTCCTACCTTCGTGACCTCACAGGGAACACTGCTCCACCCCTGGCTGGAGTTATGGACAATCCACAACATGGAATATGGGCCATAACTTTGCCTGGGAGCGTCGTAGGCGGACGCCAACGCTCTCATTGTGACAGCTATGAATTTAGCTACAGAACGAGAGGACTCGTGACTTGTCTACTAGTTCCACATTGGCTGATATCACGCCTGGGGTATTTCCCCAGGTCCTGCTCCCATAAAAAGGGTGTGCCAGCATCGTCCGCATGCGGAGACACCATTTTTATGGTTGCCATATTTATCGGAAATATGGCTTGCGAGATATGAACCATTTTTTTTTGGAGTCGTTCTGTCTGGATACTTCCATAGCCTTGCTAATTAGATAGCAGCCCCTACTACAGGGTCACGGCAGGGAGTCATCCTGTGTCCATTGTTCCCACATCACCTAATCTCCATATCACAGGAGATGGCCATGGGATGTGTCACCTTCACAGATGCTGGACATCTGAGAACAAGAAGGGAGGGGGCACTGCCATGGAGTGATGAGAGCGATTATGACTTCCAGTCATAATTCCTCTTCATATCCCAGGATTTGCCTCACACCTCCCCCCTTTTGAGGGCGCTAGGGGGCAGCACACTCCGGTGTTCCCCCGTGCGCCCGTCCGCGACCTCTCCTTGTCGGGACAGCCCGTCTGCGTTACCGTGGTCACGGCCCCTTTTGTGGCGAATGGTGAAGTTGTATTGCTGGAGCGCAAGGCTCCATCGCAACAATCGCCCATTCGTCCCAGAGACGGTGTGCAACCAGCTGAGGGGATTGTGGTCCGTCTCCACGATGAAGTGGCGCCCGTATAGATAGGGTTGCAGACGCTGCAGGGCCCACACTATGGCCAGGCACTCCTTCTCCATCGTGGAATAGGCCACTTCCCTTGGTAACAGCTTCCTGCTCAGGTACAAGACTGGGTGCTCTTGGCTCGCAGAGTCCACCTGGCTGAGCACCGCACCGAGGCCGAAGTCACTGGCGTCGGTCTGTACTACAAACGGCCGCGTGAAGTCGGCTGCCTGTAGCACGGGCGGGCTGGACAGGGCGTCCTTTAGGGCCTGGAAGGCTGTCTCGCAGTCCATTGTCCAATCGACTGCAGAGGGCAGCTTCTTCTTGGTGAGGTCCGTCAAGGGCTTTGCCAGGCTACTATAGCGTGGAACAAACCTCCTATAGTACCCAGCGGTCCCCAAGAAGGACATCACCTGCTTCTTGGTCCTGGGGGTGGGCCAGGATGCGATGGCCTCCACTTTCTCAGGCTCGGGCTTCAGTGTTCTCCCGCCTACCCGGTGACCGAGGTACTGGACCTCGCTCATGGCCAGCTGACACTTTCCCGGCTTGATGGTCAAACCTGCCCGGTGGATCCGCCTGAGCACCTGTGCTAGATGCTCTAGGTGGTCCTCCCAGGTGGGACTGAAGACGGCAATGTCATCTAGGTACGCGGCCGCGTACCCTTCAAGTCCCTTGAGCAGGGTGTTGACCATCCGCTGGAAAGTGGCAGGGGCATTCCTCATCCTGAATGGCATCACCGTGGACTCGTATAGTCCAAATGGGGTAATAAAGGCAGAGCGTTCCCTGGCCTTGCGAGTCAGGGGGATCTGCCAATATCCCCGGCTCAGGTCCATGATGGTCAGGTACTGAGCCCCGGCCAACTGATCGAGCAGGTCATCGATGCGTGGCATTGGGTACGCATCGGCGACCGTGACAGCATTGAGCCCCCTGTAGTCCACGCAGAACCGAGTGGTTCGGTCCTTCTTAGGGACGAGGACTACAGGCGAGGCCCAAGCGCTGTTGGATGCCTGGATCACCCCCAGCTTCAGCATCTCGTCAATCTCCTGGCGCATGTGTTGCTGCACCTCCAGGGAGACCCGATATGCTGAACGCCGGATCGGGGGATGATCCCCAGTGTCCACGTGATGGACAGCCAAGTCAGTCCTTCCGGGCTGGTTGGTAAACAACCCCCGGAAGGGGAGGAGGGTGGCCCACAGCTGGGACCGTTGGTCCTCCAAGAGCTGGTGGCCAACCTCCACATCCTCAATGGATCCGCCTGCCCTAACCTGGGCTAGCATATCCAAGAGGGTTTCCGCTTCTCCCTCCTCGGGCAGGTTGCACACGGGGAGCGCACATGCCTCCCGCTCATGATGTGCCTTCATCATGTTCACATGGAAGGGCTTCCGCCTTCCACGGGCAGGGTCCAGGGTGACCAGGTACGTCACAGGGTTGAGCTGCTGGTACACGAGGTATGGGCCTTCCCAGGCTGCCTGAAGCTTGTCCTGTGGTACGGGGACCAGTACCCACACCTTTTGACCCACTTGGTAGGTCCTCTCACAAGCGTTCTGGTCGTACCAACGCTTCTGATCGGCCTGGGCTTGAGCCATATTGTCGTGTACCAGTTGCGTCAAGGCCTGCATTTTGTCCCGGAAGCGCATGACATACTCGATAACCGACACTCCAGGGGTGGCCAAATCCCCTTCCCAAGCCTCTTTCACCAGAGCCAGGGGGCCCCGCACACGTCGCCCGTACAGGAGCTCAAACGGTGAGAATCCTGTTGAGGCCTGTGGAACCTCCCGGTAAGCAAATAACAGGTGTGGGAGATACCGCTCCCAGTCACGCCCATGGGAGTCGACCAACATCTTAAGCATCTGCTTTAAGGTGCCATTGAACCGCTCGCACAGGCCATTAGTCTGTGGATGGTACGGGCTGGCCACCAGATGTCGCACCTGGACTTGCTTACAGAGGGCCTCCATCAGCTGGGACATGAATTGGGTCCCCCGGTCATTGAGCATTTCCTGGGGAAAACCCACTCGGGAGAAAATCTCCAGCAATGCGGTGGCCACCTTGTCAGCCCGAATGGACGACAAGGCCACTGCTTCTGGGTACCGGGTGGCATAGTCCACTACCGTCAGTATGAAGCGTTTCCCGGAGCTGCTGGGGATGGCCAGCGGGCCGACCAGATCCACAGCCACCCTCCTGAAAGGCTCATCGATGATGGGCAGAGATACCAGTGGGGCTTTGGGGTGTGGCCCCGCCTTCCCCACTCTCTGACAGGTTTCACACGAACGGCAGTAGGCAGCCACATCGGCCCCCATTTTTGGCCAGTAGAAATGCTGGTTTAACCTGGCCTTGGTCTTAGCGATCCCTAGGTGTCCGGCCATCGGAATCTCATGTGCGATCCGCAACAACTCCGTCCGGAACGGATAGGGTACCACCAACTGTCGGTCCCTGGGCCACGCCTCCGGTGAACCCTGCTGGACCGTGGCCCGGTACAGCCGTCCTTGGTCCCAGACCACTCGCTCCGGGTCCGAGTCCGAGGGAGGCTGTGCCGCCTGCTCCTTAAGAGCTTTCAGGCTGTCGTCAGCTTCTAACGCTGCCTGAAACCCCTGACTGGATGTGGCCAGAATCGACGAGACTGTCACATCTTCAGTCAGTACCCCGGGACCTGTGTCCTGGCCTCCACCTGACTCGGCTGCCACTTGGTCAGAAGGGGAAGAGCTATCGGACCTCCGGGAGGCCCCTTGGCTTCCAGCACTCCCACTGCGGGTGACAGCGGCCACAGCCGCTGCGACCGTGGGTCGTGCCTGCTCCTCCTCCGTTCCTGACCAAGTCGCCGGTTCAGGCAGACCTACCTGGCTTCCTGACACCCCGGTTGTGGGGGAACCATGCACCGAGATCTTACCTGGGAGCACTTCCGCTCCTGGACCGGCCCCAATCTCACCTGCCTGTTCCCCTCCTGCAGCAACAGAACCCCGCTGTGAAATCTCTGGGGACCCCACATTTGCTGTGGTAGCCCCCACCCCACACACTGGTCCTCCCCCTGCAGCACCCTGCTCTCTGCTTATCCCTGCAGAGGGCAACAGATCCCAGCTCACTGGCTGGTTACTTGTAGAGGCATTGTCACACCTTTCTCTGACCCCCTCCCCTGTCACAGCTGCAGCTGAGTGTGTGTCTATGGTGTCTATGCAAGCAGAAAAATCAGAGTTCACTCCCTCCTCCCTTACATCATTCATAGATAACACATTAACATTGTTAGGAGTCATGTCAGTACGGGCTGAAGGTTCAGCCCTTGGGGGGGGGCCCAAACTGGGAGGTTATCTGCCCCAAATCTGTCCCAAGTAGCACGTTTGCGGGGATCCGATCAGTTACCCCCACCTCCCTCACCCCTCGCCCTGCGCCCCAGTCCACAAAAATGTCAGCAACAGGCAGCGCCGGGTCAATGCCTCCAATCCCGGAGACAGCAAGGGTTTTTCCAGGGATCAAGTCTTGGGGGGACACCATCTCAGGCCGCACCAGAGTCACCTCCGAGGCGCTGTCTCGCAGTCCTATGGTCACAGACCGGCCGACGGTGACAGGTTGGAAGCTGTCCAGGGACCTACCACCACCCCCACCCACACAATACACCTTGGGCGGCCCTTGGGACGGGGACGGAGCCGGGGCCTTGGGACGCTGAGGGCACATGGCCTTGAAGTGTCCAGGTAGGTTGCACTGGTGGCACCGTCTTGGTTCTGCCACGGGCCTGGAGAGGGGAGTTGAGGGGGACACCCCCTGCAGTCTAGGGGCAGGTGGGGCAGTCGCAGAGTTCGTCTTACCCCCTCTCCAGGTGCTGCTGGTGGCTGCTCTCCTGGCCTCAGGAGCCCGATTGTTGGTGTAGTCATCGGCCAGGGCAGCTGTAGCCGTGGACCCCTTTGGCTTCTGGTCTCGGATGAACTGGCGGAGATCCTCAGGGCAGTTCCACAAGAGTTGCTCCGTGATGAACAAGTCCAGGATCTCCGGTCCGGTGGAAAGCTGCAGGCCTTGGGTCCAGTGGTCGGCAGCTCGGGCAAGTGCCCGCCGGTGGTCAGCCCAGGAGTCCTTTGGTCCCTTCTGTAGGCTCCGGAACTTCTTGCGGTAGGACTCTGGAGTGAGGTTGTACTGTTGGATCAGGGCCCGCTTGATGGTGTCGTAGCCCTGATCTGCCTCAGCAGGCAAGTCCCCAAGGATATCCAGGGCCTTACCCCTTAAACGGGGGGTCAGGTATTTGGCCCACTGGTCCTTGTCCAGATGGTGCTGCAGGCAAGTCCGTTCAAAAGCAGTCAAGAAAGAGTCCAAGTCTCCATCCTTCTCCAGCACTGGGAAGTCCTCAACACGGACCTTTGGAAGTTTGGTGTCTTGAAGGTCACGTGTGGCTGATGAGGGCCGGAGCTGAGCTAGCTGCAGCTGGTAGTCACGCTCTGCCTGGCGCTCTTCACGTGCTGCTTGCCGCTCCGCAGCCTCACGCACTGCTTGCCGCTCCGCAGCCTCAGCGTCACGCGCTGCCTGTCGCTCACGCTCGGCCATGAGTATCTCGTAGGTATCCCGGTCTCCAGCCTGGAGAAGGGCCATAGCCATTTGAAGAAGGCTATCCGAGCCTCCCAGGCTCGGTGGAATGGCACGTGGTGATCTGCGGCCCGCTGCGGAGCCTGGTGCTTCACTGTCCATTGCAGAGCGGAGGGCTGGCATCTGGCTCGTTGAGGACCCTTGGGTGAGCTGCTCCTCATCTTGTCCATAATTGCCAGGTTGTGCGCTGTCCTCTGCAGAACGGTTTTCTGGCGTCGAGCTCCTGGAGGGCTCGTGGACAACCTCCTCATCGTCTCTGGCCTGAGCATCGGCCATTCCTTTGGCTTTGCTCCTGGTGCTCTCAGCCATTGTTGCAGACTTTGGTCACTGACACAGAACTGACACCTGATGCCTCCACACACCTTACAGTATCTGCACTCTGACACTCTAGTGTTGAGCTGGTCTGAAGACCCCAGCAGCCACAGCTGCTGCAGGCACTCTTTAGTGTCTGGGAGTATGGGTCTCACACTCACACACACTATTATCTCGATCCCACCGCTATGCCACCAATATGTCACAAACCACCGGGGGGGTCACTCAGAAATCCCCCGCGCTGGCTACCAGTACGTCACAATCGGGGGGTAACAAGTGGGGGTCACCCCTCCTTTATACCTCCCGACCGACAGACAGAGCACGTGACGCGCTCTCTAGCGCCCCTCTTATAGTCAGGCCAATTATGGAATTGCCCGACAATAAGCAAGGAGGCCGCTATACTACTTATGCCGATTATTGAAGGGTCCCCGGTGAGAGTAGGGTATATATTCCCCCGACCTCCGCGGGCGGAATATATAAAACCTCCCCGAATCTCACTGGCCTCCCCACAATAATCCTTGGCACAACTCGCTGCCACCAACCGCTTCACGGTAACTATTAGCCGAACACACAGACGTGGGATTCAAGATCGAGATAACAGAACAGCCCAAGATTAATTATATAATTTAATCAGCCTAAAGCACACTAGAAACTACAATATATACAATAGGGACTCTACAGAATATACATATGTCAGAGTACAGTTACAGATAAAGCATGGTTTACAAACAGGCATACACAGTTCCAGCAGTTACCTTGTGCGTCTGGCCACAGGGGGGCGCTGTAGGCCAGGTTTCTAGGATCCTTCCCACAGATGTTTCCTACACGTGACCCCCAGCGAAAGAACCCTGGAAAATGGCCGAAGTAGGGTTATCAACCTGGGCAAATCCAGGTCCCCTCCTACCTTCGTGACCTCACAGGGAACACTGCTCCACCCCTGGCTGGAGTTATGGACAATCCACAACATGGAATATGGGCCATAACTTTGCCTGGGAGCGTCGTAGGCGGACGCCAACGCTCTCATTGTGACAGCTATGAATTTAGCTACAGAACGAGAGGACTCGTGACTTGTCTACTAGTTCCACATTGGCTGATATCACGCCTGGGGTATTTCCCCAGGTCCTGCTCCCATAAAAAGGGTGTGCCAGCATCGTCCGCATGCGGAGACACCATTTTTATGGTTGCCATATTTATCGGAAATATGGCTTGCGAGATATGAACCATTTTTTTTTGGAGTCGTTCTGTCTGGATACTTCCATAGCCTTGCTAATTAGATAGCAGCCCCTACTACAGGGTCACGGCAGGGAGTCATCCTGTGTCCATTGTTCCCACATCACCTAATCTCCATATCACAGGAGATGGCCATGGGATGTGTCACCTTCACAGATGCTGGACATCTGAGAACAAGAAGGGAGGGGGCACTGCCATGGAGTGATGAGAGCGATTATGACTTCCAGTCATAATTCCTCTTCATATCCCAGGATTTGCCTCACAACCCCTTTATGGGACTCCACCCCCTTTTGGGCTTCAGAGACTCCCTTATAGTGTCTTTAGAACCCAGTTCACACAGTTCCCCTTTGTCTCGCTGGGCACCCTGTGTCCACACTGGACCCATAATGCAACTCACAAACTGGTCCACTGCTGCCACATCTGTGCGTACTGACGGCTCCTGCTGTCCACGCACAAGGAACTGGTACAGCTCCTCCATAGCGTCCATATGAGCTATCCTTCCTTTTGGAATCTCAGCCCCCACGGCTGTCGCTGGACCTCCTGGCACATGCTGTTTGTGCTGCTGGCTCTGCGGCAGGTGTTTTAGTAGCTCCTTCATGCTGAAACGAGAAGAGCAACAGGAGGGGCGCTCCAATGGGTAATACCCGGTGGTTCAAGAAGGGGAAGGGGGGGGGTTTGGTTACTACTAACCTTTCCTGGTTGTTCCGTCCATACAACCAGGATCTCCAGCCTGTGGTGTATCACTGCTCACCAAGCAGGACCCAGCAAACCCGGATTGACCTGGAACCTCCAGTCGCAGGTCTCCCGCCACTGCAGCATGGAAACGCGCAGACCCGCCGATCCACCTCCAGCTGCTTGAGTGCACAGACAAAATTTTCGTGGACCCACTGATCCACAGCAATACGTCCTAGGCCGTTGCCCTTAGCAACCAGGCTGCATTGCCCCTAGCAACCAGACCGCATGCCCGTGTTCTCCACCATATGTAACCTTGCACCTCACAACCTGGGGGGTTCAACTCGCTTGCAGAGGGGTAAGGTAGCTTCAGCAACACATCTACAGTCTTTTTATAAAAATTCCAGCCGTTTATTAAAAACTGGCTTAAGGCAAAAACATAGCACAACCACATACCGTGGGCTTCCAGTCCAATACAGTCTCTATTGGAAGTGTGGTGCCCGTACACACTGGCTCCTGCCAGGGAACAAAACTTGCTGTTGCTCCTTCCAATAACCCAGAGACACTCTGCAGACTCCTGTCTGTCTCTCCACTCCAGGAGAGCTTTGGTCCAGTAGCCACAGCACTAACCAGCCTGGCTTGCACACTACTTCCAGTCTAAACCCAGACTGAATTCCAGAGCCCCGTGTTCAGCCTCCACACAGGCTGATACATCCAGAGCTCCCTGCTCTGCTCTCACACTTTGCAGAACACACACTGAGTCTCCTAAATCAGACTGAACACACCCATAGGTGGAGGTCTGTGATTCCCAGACCTGCACAGCACACAGGCATTATTAAAGGGAACCTGACCCTTATATGCAGAAACAAGCCTTTGTGGAACTACAAGTCCCATAGCAACCTCTTCAGTTTAATATCGCAGCGACCTTCTCCACTGTGACATATAGCGACCATTTACCACATTGGTGGTCGCTATCTCACAATATATATATATATATATATATATATATATATATATATATATATATATATATATATATATATATATATATATATATATTATATATATCTAGAGTCTGCTGGCTGCATATACAGTGGGTACGGACGGAAAGTATTCTTGTTTAATAAATTTGCAAAACTTTCTAAATTTCTGCTCATTTCCGTCCAGATGGGTGATGGGGTGCAGAGTGTACAACAAGGAGAAAAAAAAAAGAACTTTTTTGAATTTACCAAATGGCTGCAATGAAACAAAGAGTGAAAAATTTAAAGGGGTCTGAATACTTTCCGTACCCACTGTGTATAATATAGAGGCTGGGGGCTGCATATAGTGAAACACAGCACAATACTGTACACACACATCCACACTATATACAGTTAGGTCCAGAAATATTTGGACAGTGACACAATTTTCGCGAGTTGGGCTCTGCATGCCACCACATTGGATTTGAAATGAAACCTCTACAACAGAATTCAAGTGCAGATTGTAACGTTTAATTTGAAGGTTTGAACAAAAATATCTGATAGAAATTGTAGGAATTGTACACATTTCTTTACAAACACTCCACATTTTAGGAGGTCAAAAGTAATTGGACAAATAAACCAAACCCAAACAAAATATTTTTATTTTCAATATTTTGTTGCGAATCCTTTGGAGGCAATCACTGCCTTAAGTCTGGAACCCATGGACATCACCAAACGCTGGGTTTCCTTCTTCTTAATGCTTTGCCAGGCCTTTACAGCCGCAGCCTTCAGGTCTTGCTTGTTTGTGGGTCTTTCCGTCTTAAGTCTGGATTTGAGCAAGTGAAATGCATGCTCAATTGGGTTAAGATCTGGTGATTGACTTGGCCATTGCAGAATGTTCCACTTTTTTGCACTCATGAACTCCTTGGTAGCTTTGGCTGTATGCTTGGGGTCATTGTCCATCTGTACTATGAAGCGCCGTCCGATCAACTTTGTGGCATTTGGCTGAATCTGGGCTGAAAGTATATCCCGGTACATTTCAGAATTCATCTGGCTACCCTTGTCTGCTGTTATGTCATCAATAAACACAAGTGACCCAGTGCCATTGAAAGCCATGCATGCCCATGCTATCACGTTGCCTCCACCATGTTTTACAGAGGATGTGATGTGCCTTGGATCATGTGCCGTTCCCTTTCTTCTCCAAACTTTTTTCTTCCCATCATTCTGGTACAGGTTGATCTTTGTCTCATCTGTCCATAGAATACTTTTCCAGAACTGAGCTGGCTTCATGAGGTGTTTTTTCAGCAAATTTAACTCTGGCCTGTCTATTTTTGGAATTGATGAATGGTTTGCATCTAGATGTGAACCCTTTGTATTTACTTTCATGGAGTCTTCTCTTTACTGTTGACTTAGAGACAGATACACCTACTTCACTGAGAGTGTTCTGGACTTCAGTTGAGGTTGTGAACGGGTTCTTCTTCACCAAAGAAAGTATGCGGCGATCATCCACCACTGTTGTCATCCGTGGACGCCCAGGCCTTTTTGAGTTCCCAAGCTCACCAGTCAATTCCTTTTTTCTCAGAATGTACCCGACTGTTGATTTTGCTACTCCAAGCATGTCTGCTATCTCTCTGATGGATTTTTTCTTTTTTTCAGCCTCAGGGTGTTCTGCTGCACCTCAATTGAGAGTTCCTTAGACCGCATGTTGTCTGGTCACAGCAACAACTTCCAAATGCAAAACCACACACCTGTAATCAACCTCAGACCTTTTAACTACTTCATTGATTACAGGTTAACGAGGGAGACGCCTTCAGAGTTAATTGCAGCCCTTAGAGTCCCTTGTCCAATTACTTTTGGTCCCTTGAAAAAGAGGAGGCTATGCATTACAGAGCTATGATTCCTAAACCCTTTCTCCGATTTGGATGTGAAAACTCTCATATTGCAGCTGGGAGTGTGCACTTTCAGCCCATATTATATATATAATTGTATTTCTGAACATGTTTTTGTAAACAGCTAAAATAACAAAACTTGTGTCACTGTCCAAATATTGTTGGCCCTGACTGTACATATAGTATATACAGACATAATGCAGACTGTAGTGTGCTCCTGTATATACAGTATGGTGCTGTGTATGAGCCGAGAGACAGACAGGCCCACAGACGCACACTGCTCCATGCCCACAGGCGCCTACGGCTCCGCTCCATGCCCACAGGCGCACACCGCTCCGCTCCATGCCCACAGGCGCACACCGCTCCATGCCCACAGGCGCACACCGCTCCATGCCCACAGGCGCACACCGCTCCGCTCCATGCCCACAGGCGCACACCGCTCCATGCCCACAGACGCACAAGGCTCTGCTTCATTCAAATATAGACACACACAGCTTACATGCACATATACAAACACATTGCCCTACTGCATGCACCTACATACACGGCTCTAATACATGCACCTATTAAACACAATTGTTAAATACTGCACATATAAACACAGCATTGCAAGCACATTTACTTACAAACACACATTACCTCATGTTGCCGTTCCTGATCAGTGCAGACCAGGAGATGAGACGCTGGGAGCTGCATGGAGGCTGCATCAGCTACAGGACCTGCCTGGTCACCGGTCATGTGATCAGGCACATGACCTGATGTAAGTAATTTCAGGACCTTTCACCTGCTGTCGCTCCAACAGCCTCCGTTCATCTCCCGGTAGCTTCCTCCCCTGCACCGATCATATAGTTTAGTGCAGAGCAGCAGGGGGAGGGCAGCTTTCGGTGAGCGGCCGGTTCCCCCTCCTTGCTTCTGGGCCCCATACACCAGTGAGGGCAGTAATGCCCTGATAGCGGCCCTGACGTGACATCATTACAATACATGGCCGCGCACAGTGAACTGCGCGCGGCCGTGTCTCCTGTACTATAATGCCGCTGGCTAAGGCTGCTTTCACACCTCCGGTTTCTGCAATGCGGCACAATCCGGCACTTTGCAGGAAAATCGCAACCGTTTTTTTTTGCTGCCGGTTGCGTTTTTTTCTGCATAGACTTTAATTAGTGCCGCATTGTGCCGCAAAGCCTTGCGTGCCATCCAGTTTTTGCCGCATGCGACAGATTTATCCGATGCGGCGGCCGGATAGAACGTTGCCTCGCACGTTTTTTCGTGCGGCAAAAAAAACCGCATCGCGCTGCATTCGGCCGATGCGGCGCATTTTTCAATGCATGCCTATGGCGGCCGGATGTGGCGCGATGCGGCAATAACCGGACTGGCCGCAAAGGAAAAACGTATGCAAAGGATGGGGTGTGTTCACCGCATCTGTTGCATAGCTTGCACAGCCGGATTGAGCCGCAGAGCTGAAGCTGGATGTGTGAAAGCAGCCTAACACTGTTTGCCCCTGTAATGTGTCAGTGTCGGCCCGCGGCATCATAGTACAGGAGACACGGCCGCACGCAGTTCACTGTGCGCGGCCATGTGTGTGTAATGACATTATGCAGCAGGCGGCCGGCCCTGTATAGCGGTTGGGAGGGCGGCCCGGGGGGCAATTGCTCGCCTGCCCCCTGGGCCAGCCCGCCCCTGACACCAAGCCAGATTGCGGTCCTACTCAGGCGTGCTTTGATCTGCCTTGCTTAGGGGAGATTAAAGTACTCTAATGTGCAGGCCCAAGGAAAGGTGAAAGACCGCCCATGCATGCACACTACAATACTTTGATCTCTCCTGAACAGGGCAGATCAAAGCGTGCCTGCGCAGGACCGCAATGCTGGCCAGTGTGGATGACATGAGACACGTCATCCATACTAGGCTGGATTGAAGGTGAACGTTGAACGCCGCAGAGAGGATGCACCAGACCGGAGAGCAGTGGCATTTATTGGACCGGACTGCCCCCACAGGTGAGTATTCTAAAAGTGATTTGTATGTTCTACAGGGCGGCCTGCGGAATACTGTATATAAGAGCTCACTGGTGGAGGCCGCAGCTTATAGTCACCAAATCTGGTGATAGGTTCCTTTTAACACGTTTTTTGCTACCAGCCATCATTATCGGCCACACAATAAAATATCTCAATATCAATGCAGTAACCGTGAGAACACCTGAGTTCCATGGCCAGGACAGATTCTCCTCTGGAAGCAGAGATCTAAGGTTCCTATTCCATGACAACAAGCGATCTTGAAAATAATGAGATATAAAGCATATTAGAATATGATACAACTTTTCATTATACTCCAGAAAGCCTGAGTATCATGGCGCGGCATTTCATCCCGGCTGCAGAGGAGGTTCCCCGAGGCGTTGTACCATAATTATATTACCCATAATAGTATAGTTTATATAACATTAGATTATTTAGGAAATGAGTAAAAGAAAAAGTCATTCGGAAAGAAATCTTTGCTACTTGTAAAAAGTCCTCAAATACCTGAAAATGATATCTTCTATTTGTGTGGTAGGTGGTCACGGACTATAAATACTCAGTAATGGGCTTATTACTACTAGCATCACGTCACTAGGAATGGTCACCGATATAATACCGCACTGGGTTAGATATAATACAGTGCACAGTGTGGTAATATCATTTAGAAATATATAAATTGTTATACAGTAAGAACTGACCGTGACCCTCTTCCCTATGTATTACACAAAATGGACCCCTTACAGACCAGTAGACACATAAAAACTTTGGGTTAGATTAAAGTTTGTCTACAACAGGTTTTTTGGTTAGTATAAAGTGTGCCGCAGACGTATACAACCATGTGTTTTTCTGGATGAATCCTCTACAAATACATGGAATGAACTTGAGTCTAATAAAATGCATTTAAAAGGGAATATCTGGGACTTTAATATCCAATTAATGAAGGTGCGGCACCTGACACCCACATCTATCGGCTGTTCCAGATGCTGATTGAGCTGAGCCGCAGAGCTACACAGCACAGCTCCGTCAACAGAATCATGGTCGTGGCCGGGTACTGCATATCTGCCCCATATTCAAATCAATAGGCAAATACCGGTCGCAGTCACCGTGGAGTTGACGGAACTCTGCAGCTCCATAACTCGGCGCATCCGGGACCCGCTAATCCGCAGGATTGATGACCTATCCTAATGACAGACCAACAATATAAACCTCCCAGACAACCCCTTTAAGGAATCATGAACATTTGAATATTTACATTTTGTAAATGTTGCAATTGAGAAAGAGGTATTGTTCTTGCCACAGCCTGTATTCCGAAATGTTCCGTCTGCCCCTTTTTGTTAGAAAATATAGGAAAAATTATTTTCTTTGTCGCTCCATTGGGAGACCCAGACAATTGGGTGTATAGCTTCTGCCTCTGGAGGCCACACAAAGTATTACACTTTTAAAAAAGTGTAACCCCTCCCCTCTGCCTATACACCCTCCCGTGGATCACGGGCTCCTCAGTTTTATGCTTTGTGTGGAAGGAGGCACACATCCACTCATGCATTCTCATACATAGTTATGACGGATGGAAAAAAAGAGGACCCCGATGGGGTCCCCGGCATGTTCCCTTCTCACCCCACTATGTCGGCGGTGTTGTTAAGGTTGAGGTACCCATTGCGGGTACAGAGGCTGGAGCCACATGCCGTCTCCTTCACCATCCCTTATGCGGCTCTGGGAGAAGTGGGATCCTAAGCGGTCATCCACATGCTGGGACCGTGCTCCATCCGCAGCCCCTGGTGGAACCTGCCGGTCTGGAGCTTCTTCACCCCCAGGGACCGGGCCCTGCAACTTGAAGGTACTCTGTGTCCCCATGTGTGGACTGTACAGGGAGGGAGGTCGCTCCTTCTCCCCGGAAGCCGTGGTAGTTCCGTCCGCAGTTTTTTTCGGCGGACTTCCGCGCCAACCGTGCCTGCTTGTCGGGCACGACCTTAAATTTAGTCCCCGGCTTCGCCGCGGCCTAGTCGAGCAAAATCCCGCCCCCGGACCTGCCTGTCAGGGGTTAGGGCGGGATTACCGACGTGACGTCGGCTCTGAGGGCTGGAACATCTTTGCATGTCTCCCCCCACCCTCATTGACCACTTGGGGACTCCAGATTCCCACTCTTTGCTGGCGCCGCCCTCGGCTCCACACCCCCCCTGAGAGCTCCGGCAGCCATTTTTAGCATTCTGCCGGTGGATGCTACTCAGCGGCAAAGCTCTGCAGCTCTGGGGGACCCACGACAGGGAATCTGGAGGACACACTCCGCTCGTTAGCAGTTGGTAAGCCACACCGGTCACCCGGTGTTGGTCCCCCTAGGGTGCCGGGATATATATAGATATATATATCGGTTCGGAAAGGCTGTATACCCTTTTCCCATATACCCTCAGTGGTCACTCTCCTAAGAGACAACAGCATGTCGTCCACAAGGAGCAAAGCTACTAAGGCACAGACTTTTTTCGCGGCCTGTACCTCTTGTTGGGCTATGTTGCCTGCGGGATCCACCTACCCCCACTGTGATCAATGCTCGACTCCTGCCACGCTTGCTCAGCCGGAGCCTCGGGCACTTGTGGGCCCCTCGGCTCATGTAGATCCCCCGGCTCCCCCTGAGCAGTCTGCAGGGACAGAGTCACCGTCGTTGGCCTCTTTCGCTGCGACACTCTCCCAGTCACTTTCTCAATCCATTGCACAGTCTATGGACAAATGGTCATCTAAGCTCCTTGAGGCTATGCAGTCCAGACCGGGCCCTTCACAGGCCCCGGCCCCTGTTAGTTTGTCTCCTCCAGGCCCCTCTCGGAGGCGGAGGACTCCTGCCCGGATCGCAGCCCCAGGCCGGCTAAGCGGTCTCGCTGGGACTCTTCCCCGGCCTCCTCACGCTGCTCTGGATCCCAGCTTGATGACTCTCAGGAAGACGAGGCGGACGTGGGAACTCAGGGCTCTGACCCTGACTTCACCCTTAACCTTGATGCCCCTGAGGGGGACGCCTTGGTAAATGATCTTATCTCGTCCATCAACCAGGTGCTGGATCTCTCACCCCCACCTCCTCCTGCAGAGGAGCCGGCTTCTCAGCAGGAGAAACACCAATTTCGATTCCCCAAACGTACGCGCAATACGTTTTTTGATCACTCTAACTTCAGGGACGCTGTCCAGAAGCCCAGAGCGGTCCCAGACAAGCGCTTTGCTAAACGGCACACTTACACGCGTTACCCCTTTTCACCTGAAGTCGTTAAGGGCTGGGCACACTCCCCCAAGGTGGACCCTCCAGTCTCTAGATTGGCTGCTAGGTCCGTTGTGTCTGTTGCCGATGGCTCATCCCTGAAGGATGCCACTGACAGACAGATAGAGCTCTTGGTGAAGTCTATTTATGAGGCCACGGGAGCGTCTTTCGCCCCGGCCTTTGCGGCCGTGTTGGCTCTCCAAGCAATCTCGGCATGTCTGACTGAGATTAATGCCGTCACGCGGAATTCTGCTCCGCAGGTTTCTTCCTTGACCTCTCAGGCATCAGCATTTTCGTCCTACGCCATGAATGCCGTCCTGGACTCCGCTAGCCGTACGGCTGTGGCATCCGCTAACTCCGTGGCAGTCCGCAGGGCCACGTGGCTGCGCGAATGGAAAGCAGACTCTGCTTCCAAAAGGTTCTTAACTGGTTTGCCTTTTTCTGGCGACCGTTTGTTTGGCGAACGGTTGGATGAGATTATTAAGGAATCCTCGGGAAAGGACTCCTCCTTACCCCAGTCCAAACCTCAGAGACCTCAGCAGAGAAAAATCCAATTGAGGTTTCGGTCCTTTCGTCCCTCCGCCAAGACCCAATCCTCGTCGTACAACCGGCCGGAGAAAGGCCAGAGGAACTCCTATGCGTGGCGGTCCAAGTCACGCCCCCAAAAGGCCACGGGAGGCACTGCCTCCAAGACGGCCTCCACATGACTCTCGGCCTCATCTAACCACATCCTCGGTCGGTGGCAGGCTCTCCCGCTTTGGCGACGCCTGGTGGCCACACGTTCAAGACCGATCGGTGAGAGACATTCTGTCTCATGGTTACAGGATAGAGTTCAACTCTCGTCCTGCGGCTCGTTTCTTCCGAACCTCCCCACCCCCCGCACAGGCCGACGCACTTTTTCAGGCAGTGGACGCTCTAAAGATAGAGGGAGTTGTGATTCCCGTTCCCCTTCAGGAAGGTGGTCGCGGATTTTACTCCAACTTGTTCGTGGTGCCAAAAAAGGACGGGTCATTCCGTCCCGTTCTGGACCTCAAGCTGCTCAACAGACATGTGAGAACCAGACGTTTTCGGATGGAATCTCTCCGCTCGGTCATCGCCTCGATGTCACAAGGAGACTTCCTAGCATCGATCGACATCAAAGATGCTTATCTCCATGTGCCGATCGCACCCGAACATCAACGTTTCCTGCGTTTCGCCATCGGGGACGAACACCTCCAGTTCGTGGCATTGCCTTTCGGCCTGGCGACAGCCCCACGGGTTTTCACCAAAGTCATGGCATCCGTCGTGGCGGTCGTGCACTCTCAGGGCCACTCGGTGATCCCTTACTTGGACGATCTCCTAGTCAGGGCCCCTTCTCTGGTGGCGTGTCAACAAAGTCTTACCGTCACTCTGGCAACTCTCCAGCAGTTCGGGTGGATCATCAATCTCCCGAAATCCAAGTTGACGCCGACCCAATCACTGACTTACCTCAGGATGGAATTTCATACCCAGCCAGCGTTAGTCATGCTACCGCGGGACAAACAGCTTTCTCTGCAGGCGGGGGTGCAGTCACTTCTTCGGAGTCAGTCACACCCCTTAAGGCGCCTCATGCACTTCCTGGGGAAGATGGTTGCAGCCATGGAGGCAGTGCCGTTCGCGCAATTCCATCTACGGCCACTCCAATGGGACATTCTTCGCAAATGGGACAAGAGTGCTGCTTCCCTCGACAAGAACATCTCTCTTTCCCTCGCAACCAAAACATCACTTCAGTGGTGGCTCCTACCCACATCTCTGGCCCGGGGAAAATCCTTCCTACCCCCAACCTGGGCCGTGGTCACCACGGACGTGAGCCTGTCAGGTTGGGGAGCGGTTTTTCTCCACCACAGGGCTCAAGAAACCTGGACTCCAATACAATCGTCCCTTCAGATCAATATCCTGGAGATAAGGGCAGTATATCTAGCCCTATTGGCTTTCCATCGGTGGCTGGAGGGCAGGCAGATCCGAATCCAGTCGGACAACGCCACTGCCGTCGCCTACATCAACCACCAAGGCGGCACTCGCAGTCGTCAAGCCTTCCAGGAAGTCTGGCGGATTCTGCAGTGGGTGGAAGACACAGACTCCACCATCTCCGCAGTTCACATCCCGGGCGTAGAAAACTGGGAAGCAGATTTTCTCAGTCGTCAGGGCATGGACGCGGTGGAATGGTCTCTTCACCCAGACGTGTTTCGAGAGATCTGTCGCCGCTGGGGAACGCCGGACGTCGATCTCATGGCGTCACGACACAACAACAAGGTCCCGGCCTTCATGGCACGGTCTCAGGATCACAAAGCTCTGGCAGCGGACGCTTTGGTCCAGGATTGGTCGCAGTTTCGACTGCCTTATGTGTTTCCCCCTCTGGCGATGCTGCCCAGGGTACTACGCAAGATCCGGTCTGAATGCCGTCGCGCCATTCTCATCGCTCCAGACTGGCCGAGGCGGTCGTGGTATCCGGATCTGTGGCATCTCACGGTGGGTCAACCGTGGGCACTTCCAGACCGCCCAGACTTGCTGTCACAAGGCCTGTTTTTCCATCTGAATTCTGTGGCCCTCAACCTGACTGCGTGGCCATTGAGTCCTGGCTCCTAGCGTCTTCAGGGTTATCTCAGGATGTCATTGCCACCATGAGACAAGCCAGGAAACCAACGTCCGCCAAGATCTATCACAGGACTTGGCAAATCTTCTTATCCTGGTGCTCTGATAACGGTTTTCCTCCATGGCCGTTTGCATTACCCACATTTCTTTCATTCCTACAATCTGGAATGGACAAGGGTTTGTCCCTCGGCTCTCTCAAGGGCCAAGTGTCGGCGCTCTCCGTGTTTTTTCAAACGCGTCTAGCCAGGCTTCCGCAGGTCCGCACGTTCCTGCAGGGGGTTTGCCACATGGTTCCACCTTACAAACGTCCGTTGGAACCTTGGGATCTTAACAGGGTCCTGACGGCTCTTCAAAAGCCGCCTTTTGAGCCGCTGCGGGATGTCTCTCTCTCCCGTCTTTCTCAGAAGGTGGGCTTCCTGGTGGCAGTCACATCACTTCGCAGAGTGTCTGAGCTTGCAGCGCTGTCATGCAAAGCTCCCTTCCTGGTTTTTCACCAGGATAAGGTGGTTCTGCGTCCTGTCCCGGAATTTCTCCCTAAGGTGGTATCCCCTTTTCATCTAAATCAGGATATCTCCTTGCCTTCCTTTTGCCCTAATCCAATTCACCAGTGTGAAAAGGATTTGCACTCTTTGGATCTAGTGAGAGCACTCCAGGTCTACGTGTCTCGCACGGCGCCCCTGCGCCGTTCAGACGCGCTCTTTGTCCTTGTCGCTGGCCAGCGTAAGGGATCTCAGGCCTCCAAGTCAACCTTGGCTCGGTGGATCAAGGAACCGATTCTCGAGGCCTACCGTACTTCTGGGCTTCCGCTCCCTTCAGGGTTGAAAGCCCATTCTACCAGAGCCGTAGGTGCGTCCTGGGCATTGCGGCACCGGGCGACGGCTCAGCAGGTGTGTCAGGCAGCTACGTGGTCTAGTCTGCACACTTTCACGAAGCACTATCAAGTGCATACCTATGCTTCGGCAGACGCCAGTCTAGGTAGGCGAGTCCTCCAGGCGGCGGTTGTCCACCTGTAAGAGGGGGCCGTTTTTCGGCTCTTTTTATTGAGGTATTGCTTTACCCACCCAGGGACTGCTCTTGGACGTCCCAATTGTCTGGGTCTCCCAATGGAGCGACAAAGAAAAAGGGAATTTTGTTTACTTACCGTAAATTCCTTTTCTTCTAGCTCCTATTGGGAGACCCAGCACCCACCCCTGTGCCCTTCGGACTGGTTGTTCTTTTGTGTACACATGTTGTTGATGTTGATTTGTTCTTTGGGTTCATGGTCTTCAGTTCTCCGAACATCCTTCGGATTGAATTTACCCTAGACCAATTTATAAGTTTTCTCCTCCAAACTGAGGAGCCCGTGATCCACGGGAGGGTGTATAGGCAGAGGGGAGGGGTTACACTTTTTTAAAAGTGTAATACTTTGTGTGGCCTCCAGAGGCAGAAGCTATACACCCAATTGTCTGGGTCTCCCAATAGGAGCTAGAAGAAAAGGAATTTACGGTAAGTAAACAAAATTCCCTTGTTTATGCAGTAAGTCCTTACCTATCCATGGAACAAAATGGCTATTTTCCATGAAACCCGCACACAGATGTGTCCACTCTTTAGCTTTGCTTGAATTGCATTCAGTTACACAATTTATCAAGATTCCAATTCATTACGATCTTGTGACACCCAATAAAGAGAGGGCCGTAGCACTAGCCCATGGCTATGGGGCCAACATGACCAGGATTGAAGGGGAGGTGAGGCCATACAATGGGCGAGAAGTAGGGGCAGTTATAGAGGTTTATAAGGCTAAGTAGGGAGTGGGGTATTCACCATTCCCGCTCATAGGTGACAGTGTTACCGTCCCGCCGTTCTCCCTAATTTTGAGATTTTTCTATGAGTGGGAGTTAGGTTAGAGTGTTATTGGGTCATAGTGGCTTGTGGCATTTAGTGGGTGCTTGAAGTTGGTTCTAAATTGGTCTGGTGGATCCATCAGGATATGGATCCCCTAATTTTGATGGAATGCTCGTTGATCTGGTGATGTTTGGGGGATCCCGGAAGAGAATGCTAGGCCCCCTGTGTGAGTCTGTTAATCGAGAAAAAAGGAAACTTTTGAGTTATGGTGCGCTCAAGCCTGAGTGGGTTACGGCTGGGAGCAAATTTGACGTACTGTTTGGTTGAGTGAATCACCAGAGTTTTCGTATAGATTTGTGCAGCCCCCACGTCAGCAGCCGGGCTGCTCGGATCCGAATCTGCGGTGGCTCGAGGGGTGTCCGGACACGGGGGTCGTGCGGCCACTCCAATTAAGAGGATATTTACAGGGAATAGTATATTTACAGTTCATGACGCCACCCGTGGTGTGTGGTAAGGTGGAGTACCACTGCTGCAGCTGGGGAGTACCTTTTAGCGATGAAGTGGGCAGCCAGGTGTTTAACCCCTCCACGGGTAGGGGGGATGCCCAAGGACTTGGTGATGGTGATAGGTATGTGCTGTTGGGGAGGTAAGGGTCACTTGCATACTCACTCAGTCCAATGATGCTGACACCGACAACTTAGTAAACCAAGGTTCTGGACACTGCTGCCGCTAAGAGGGAGCACGTTTGGGTCCCGTTTCTGCTGGTGTTGCCTGCTGATCTGTGACCTTTCCCTTGGCACCTTGTTCTCTTTTTAGTTTGTCCCTATAGCTTGAAACTAGTCGGGTCCCGCTCCCCAGTGTGGCTAACTAAGGGAGCTTGCTCTCAGGGTTCACGCTTGGAATTTCCTGGACCATTTTAGGGGAAAGTTCTATCCCCCTCGATGCGCTCGTACCCTGATTTTGGAGCTGGTGGAGAGCGGATCTTGAAGGCTCCGTTCTCGTCGGGTCCATTGTCAGGTTGCCTGAAGCTACTCCCTGCCCTAGGGTACACTTACCCCGTCATGTGCTGGTCCCAGCCCGATGATGGTACAAGGCCGCCGGCTGTGCTCCATGACAATGCCATGCCCTTTGTCACGATCCCCTGCGACCGGGGTCCAGCTCCTACCAGGCCCAGACCAACGTCTGCTACCTAGTAATTCCAAGGAGCCCAGCTCCTGACCTCTTCTCTCCTTCACTTCCAACACTACACTGGCCTACTCCTGACACTCCTGACCTCCCTTTAACCAACCCCCCAAGTGGGCGACCCTATTCCACTCAGGTCGTCCACTGGTGTGTCTGGTGGGTGTGGTGTAGAGTGTTCCTAGGATTTTGTTTAGCTGGTTTTGGCAACACCATTGGTTAGGGACCCGTAACCAAGGAGGAGATGGATATTGCACAGAAGGGCAGATTGCACAATACCCAGTGACGACCTGATAGGCCAGGGCGTCACAGATTCGTATAGGACTTTACCAAGTTTGTAATTACTGTTATGTACTTGTTAAATAAAAGGCTGCGATGGCCAAATTATCAACCTGAACTATTGGAGTCTTTTATTAATAGGGAGAAGGGAATTATTTGGTGGGGGTTCGAATTCTACAACCAGAATCTACAATTCCGGGGTCAGGAAAAAAATATATCTTAGCCATAAAAAAATATTTAACACAGGAATATAATAGTGACGGATGACCCCATTTATGGTCAATACAGGGGCAGACATATCATTGCTGCAGCTGCACAATCAGTCATGAGGTCAGGGGCCCATTTCTATCTTCAACGGAGGTGCATTCAGGCTACCTTTAAAGCTAGGTTTATATATATGTCTGCAATAGTATGGAGTATATAAACATGTACTTGCCTAAATTTTAATATGTACATTTTATGAATGAAATATGTTCATCTACATTTATTCTAAAGGGTGTGAAAGATTATCACACCTGCGTTCAAAAAACGCACCAATAACACACGCGTTTTTTATGCGTTTTTGACGCGTATTTGGTGCATTTTTCCGCAGGTTGGTCCCTGCGTTATTTTACCATTACCTATGGCAAAAAACACAAGTACCTCCAGAAAAAAGTGACATGCTCATTCTTTTTCTCAAGAAATTCTGCAGAAAGAATTTTCTTGAGAAAAAAACGCAGTGCGCTATTTTTTTTCATAAATAAATAAAGGTTACAACCATTTTCTCAAGAAATTTCTGCAGTAAGAACACAGCAAAAACGCAGGTAAAAACGCAGTGTGCGCACAGGGCTTTACTGGTACTGTGCACACCTTGCTGTTTTGTCCCCTGTTTGAACTTCTTTTTCTTGACGTTTCTTCTGCCTGCTGAATCTGTACCTCGCCTGACTTTCTGGTTTTGACCCTGGGTGGCGACTATCCCCGTCTCTGGACTGCAACCTTTCCATAGGTAGTGAACTCCTGGACTTTGCAGTAAATCCAGATCCCTGTATAGGGGTTAAAGGGTTTCAGGGTACCTTGGGATCCTGCTCAGTGATCGGCTTGCCCTAGTTGGTTCGGGTTAACCATTTTGTGTCTGTGACCTCGGACTGCCATTACAGGAGAGGTTCATAGGTGTTGATTATAGGTGTAAACTTTTTTTTTACCATATTCATTAAAAAGTACACGCACTGCTGTATTTTTGAATACATCTTGCAGTGAGAATAATGGAAAAAACATATATGTTTTTACATGTATTTGGAGAGAAAAAAAGGTGGCCAAGTATGCTTTTCCTTAATTCCCAAAAAAACCCACAAAGTAATGTGAACCTTACAAAATCTTGTAAAAAAAAAAAAAAGCCCCCATTTTTTTACTACCTCTTGCCCATTGAAATCTTTGGGAGCGCCTCCATACGCATCTGAATATAGCTTTTTTGCAACTTAGGTGTACACGTCCTGCAGTACGCACTATAAATGTGAACCTGGCCCTATATTGGGGAGTATATATAGTTAAATGGACAATATTCAAAGAGTTGAATAGCAAATGGACAATACGTGTAATCATTCTGTCATATCTAGTCTATTAATGCATCCATATTTTTTAATTTTCGGCAGGAATCCGACACCGTCTGTAGATAGAATTTATAGGGAGGAATTTTTGAATTGTGCGGTTTAAACTCGATACATTTCAGAGGGAGTAGAGGTGATGTCTGGAGAACGGGGTCTACGCCTGTAAAGGTCACCCCCTGCCCTCCCGGGGGACAGGTCTCTGTGAATATCTCCTCTCTATATCTGGTTTATTAATTCTTGCTCTGAAATAATAAGTCTTGTTTTGCTGTCCTCTCGTACGTTTGTTTATATGTCAAGGTCACATTGTAACCCAGCTCCCTGTCTCCTGCTGTGCTCGGCCTCCCATTAAAGCAGTTACGCGTCTGAGGATGCTATCTGATGGCTAAATATTTTCAATTCTGGATCAGCTTCACACAGAAATAGCACCCAGGCTGATAATTGTACCCAGCCTTACAATGCCCACATTATGAATTTGTGGCAGATCAAGTGCAGGAAGATTAAGTGTAAATGATTGAGTCATTTCTCTGGGGTATTGTTACAGGTCAACCTCATGGCAGATGGCGCTTCTTTGGGCATGGACTATAAAGAACAAAACAGAGACAAAATTGTGATTATTAGGGTATGTTCACAAATATCCATTATTCAGCGAAAATTTGCAAGAAAATCAGCACAAAATTTTATCGATTAATTTTTGCTAAATTTTTCCCCGGAGAGAGAACAGAAACCTCACTACTGACTACTTGTGAAGGATGAATCTGCAGGTCAGTTCCTGCATGGAAAGATTCCATAGCATGCCGATAAGATTTGTTGGACTCTCATCCACTTGCCTGCTGCTATATTATGCTGAGGATTTTACATGCGTAAATCTGCAATGGAATTTTGTAGCATTTCTCTTTCTGGTGAACACACTCTTTGGCCTCATTCCGATGTCTGTGGTTTTTCACATATGCAAAAAAATTACACTTGTGTCATCAGTGTATTGGATACAAGTTTCACCACTCTTTGGTCAGTTTGGTAATTTATCAGTAATTTTCATGAAAAAAAAAATTGCAAAACTTCTCCCATACATTGCAATGTTAAAGGGAACCTATCAGTACGATCAACCCTCATAAGCCACCTATATGGGCATGTAGGTCATAGGAAGCAGTATGAGATGATACTGTATCTGTGAGCCAATGTCTTATTCCAGAAAAGTCCACATTTTTCTTATTTGTAAATACGTTGTTAACATCTTTGGATGGGACATAGACCTCTCCGAGAATCTGTTTATAGGGCCTTTTTGTAAATTAAAGGTACACTACCAGCGTGAGACATGTAATGACTGACAGTCTGCTCTTCTGACCTACATGTCACACAGTGGTAATGCCCTTTTCATTTACAATAACCTCTGGAGGCAGATTCTCAAGAAGATCTGTGTTTGACCCATAGATCTTAACTGCTCATATACACTACATATTAAAAAAATGTGGATTTTTCTGGAATAAGAAACGGATCTCAGATATAATTTTATTCAGCTAGCTATTAACTACATGTCCATATAGACCGCAGGTTACCTGACCTCAGGGGACCTCATTGAACTCAGTGAGCTAACCTTAGAAGGTCCCCTGAGGTCAGATTACCTACGGTCACAGGGCTGTGGGAACCTCCAGCTGTGACCGCAACTAACCTGAGTGACATCACCACTGATTGCTGCAGCTCAGTCTCTGCCTGAAGCTCACAGCGGGCGGTCACATTCTATGGCCACTTGCTATGCCTTCAGATTTAGCAAAGCTGGAATCATCATGGGACCTAATACACTGTGTGCAGAATTATTAGGCAAGTTGTATTTTAGAGGATTTTTTTTTGAATATTGATCAACAACTATGTTCTCAATCAACCCAAAAGACTCATAAGGCTGTGTGCATTCTATTCCGCAGCGTGTAAGTCACTGCCTGTGCGTCTCAGAACGCAGCCGAAAAAGCTGTGTTCTGAGATGCATTCGGCAGAACGCAACGTGCGCACATTCCTGGAGAAGTCATGCGTTCTGGATGCTTTCTCTGCCATAGACAGAGTGGGAAAAGCATCCAGAACACACATTTTTCACAGTGTGGTCCCATTCGGCTCTGCAGCATCCCCATAGACTTGCAGCAGAGCTGAGTGGGACCGCACTGTCAAAAAGAGCATGGCTGGCTGCGAGAAAGTGCCGCGCAATCAGAATGAACTCGGATGAACTTCACCCGACTTCATTGTAATCGCGCGGCTCTGTGCATGTGCCGCGGCTTGATTTGCAGTCACACGTGAAGGACTCATCTGTGATCGCAAATCCCTTGAGTGACTGCAGTAAGCCACGCGATCAGCTGTGCTTTCAATCAGGTTACTCGTGGCCACAGCTGTAGTCCTCCACCTGAGAGCGGTGGCCGCGAGTAACCTCAGTGACAGCACAGCTTTTCATATAGCAGTAATGCAGTACCAGAGTTCCCTTATACATTGATGGCATTTAGTGTGCGGCTGTATCCATTTTGTATTTGCTAGGTTTTTTCAGCTGGCACCTATACACACTTGTAGGATGTGCAGGTCAGTCTTTTGAAATATTTGCAGTGAGTTTTTTTCTGACTGAGCACTCCGCCCTATAAACCAGGCTGTGTTCACAATCCTTATACCAGGAGTCCTAGCTGCCCAGACATGGAGGTTAGTCCAGATAGTGGCATTTCAAGTTAGATTTTTAGTCTAGCTGCCCAGGCATGGCTGTTTTTAACCTAGATAGTGGCATTTTAGTTAGGGACCTGGAATATTGAGATTTACCTTGCCGTTTGGTTTCCGGGCTTACATGCATTGGCCAATTCATAAACTAAAAATCTCTTTTTCATATAGCAGTAATGCAGTACCAGACTTCCCTTATACATTGATAGCATTTAGTGTGCGGCTGTATCCATTTAGTGGAAGCTATGGGCTGCTGCCATTAACACCTTATTACCCCGTTTGCCACCGCAATAGGGCAACTCGGGATGAGCCGGGTAAAGTCCCAGGACTGTTGCATCTAATGGATGCGGCAATTCCTGGCGGCTACTGGCTGATATTGTTAGGCTGGGGGGGCTCCTCATAACGTGGAGCTCCCCATCCTGAGAATACCAGGCTTCAGCCGTGTGGCTTTACCCTGGCTGGTATCCAAATTGGGGGGGCCGCACGTCATTTTTTTTTTTCAATTATTTATTTTTTTCTTTTACTGCTCGATATAGACACGCCCACCAGCGGCTGTGATTGGTTGCAGTGAGACAGTTGTCACTCAGCGTGGGGGCGTGTCTGACTGCAACCAATCATAGGCGCCGGTGGGCGGGGGAAGCAGGGAATACGTGATGGATTAATGAGCGGCCAGCATTTTCTAAAGAGGAGAAGCCGCCACAGTGTGAACGCCGTGCAGCGCCGCGCCGGTGATCGTAGATCGGTGACTAGGAAAGAGAGAGGGGCTGGGAGGGAGAGACCGACATGGACAGAGAGATAGAGACATAGAGAGAGAGAGAGACCGACCGACAGACAGACCGACAGAGAAAGAAAGACAAAATACCTGCCTTTGTTATGTTAAAAAAACATGCAGATCACAACAATAATGCAATGCAAACTCACTGCTTAACATTTTGGCAATGTTTTTCTACAACTCATTGATTTCAATGGGTGTAGAACGCAGCCAAAATGGCAAAAACGATTGACATGTTGCTTCTTCAAAAGCAGAGATATTGACAATTTTTTGACAATCAAAACGCTGCGTTTCAAAAAGCATCGTGCGCACAGATTTTGCATGATTCTCATAGACTTTGATGGGGAATCAGAACGCATGCATTTTGACAATTACACAGTGCAGTTGTAAACGCAGCCAAAACGCAGAAAATTACGCAACGTGCGCACATGGCCTAAATATCAAAGCTTAATATTTTTTGAAGTTGGAGTGGGTTTTTTTTTAGATTTGGCTATCTTAGGAGGATATCTGTTTGTGCAGGTATCTATTACTGTGCAGAATTATTAGGCAACTTAATAAAAAACAAATATATTTCCATCTCACTTGTTCATTTTCACCAGGTAAACCAATATAACTGCACAGAATTTAGAAATAAACATTTCTTACATGCAAAAACAAAACCCCAAAAAATTAGTGACCAATATAGCCACCTTTCTTTATGATGACACTCAACAGCCTACCATCCATAGATGCTGTCAGTTGCTTGATCTGTTTACGATCAACATTGCGTGCAGAAGCCACCACAGCCTCCCAGACACTGTTCCGAAAGGTGTACTGTTATCCCTCCCTGTAGATCTAACACTTTATAAGGGACCACAGGTTCTCTATGGGGTTCAGATCAGGTGAACAAGGGAGCCATGTCATTATTTTTTCATGTTTTAGACCTTTACTGGCCAGCCACACTGTGGAGTAGTTGGATGCATGTGATGGAGCATTGTCCTGCATGAAAATCATGTTTTTCTTGAACAATACCGACTTCTTCCTGTACCACTGCTTGAAGAAGTTGTCTTCCAGAAACTGGCAGTAGGTCTGGGAGTTGAGCTTCACTCCATCCTCAACCCGAAAAGATCCCACAAGTTCATCTTTGATGATACCAACCCATACCAGTACCCCACCTCCACCTTGCTGGCGTCTGAGTCGAAGTGGAGCTCTCTGCCCTTTACTGATCCAGCCTCTGGCCCATCCATCTGTCCCATCAAGAGTCACTCTTATTTCATCAGTGCATAAAACCTTTGAAAAATCAGTGTTAACATATTTCTTGGCTCAGTCTTGACGTTTTATCTTATGTTTCTTGTTCAAAGGTGGTCGTTTTTCAGCCTTGCTTATCTTGGTCATGTCCCTGAGTATGGCACACCTTGTGCTTTTTGATACTCCAGTAACGTTGCAGCTCTGAAATATCGCCAAACTGGTGGCAAATGACATCTTGCCAGCTTCACGCTTGATTTTCCTCAATTCATGGGCAGTTGTTTTGCTCCTTTTTTGCCCAACACGCTTCTTGTGACCCTGTTGGCTATTTGCCATGATACGCTTGATTGTTTGCTGATCACACTTCAAAAGTTTGGCAATTTCAAGACTGCTGCCTCCCTCTGAAAGACATCTCACAATTTTGGACTTTTCAGAGCCCGTCAAATCTCTCTTCAGACCGATTTTCCCAAAGGAAAGGAAGTTGCCTAATAATTAAGCACCCCTTATATAGGGTGTTGATGTCATTACACCACACCCCTCCTCATTACAGAGATGCACATCACCTGATTTACTTAATTGGTAGTTGGCTCTCAAGCCTATACAGCTTGGAGTAGGACAAGATGTATAAAACGTATCATGTGATCAAAATACTCATTTGCCTAATAATTCTGCACACAGTGTAGTGTTGATTACGTTAGACCTGCATGTTTGGGGGTTAATAAATTGGTGAAAGATGGTGTTTTTCTTTTTGTATTTTATGAAATAAAGAATTTTTTGGGTGTTTGAGTTTATTTCTTTTACAGTTTAGTAATGAAAGCAGACTAATAGACATCTCCTATTACTAATCTAGGGCTTAGAGGCAGCTGTGGGCTGCCATTAACCCCTTATTACTCCAATTGCCAATGCACTAGGGAAATCGGGAAAAGCCGGGTAAAGTGTCGGGACTGTTACATCTAATGGATGCGGAAATCTTGGCCAACTGCAGGCTGCTATTTTTAGGCTGGGGGGGCAATAACCATGGGCCTCCCCAGCCTGAGGATACCAGCTCACAGCTGTCAGGCTTTATCATGGCTGGGTATTGGCTAAGTCAAAATTGGGAAGGATAGGACTTCAGTTTATTTTTACATTATTTATTTAAATGATTGAAGAAAATAATATAAAACTGCATGCAATTGCTCTTCTTTTGGTACACGGCCAAGATAAGCACACAGCTGGGGACTGCAGCCTATAGCCATATGCTTTATCTGCGTTCGTATCAATATACAGGAATGCCACACGGCTATTTATTTATTTATTTTACACCAGCAGTATAACACTGTCAGAGAGGGTGGGGGCATGGTTTGACTGTAGCCATTCAAAGATGCCAGTGGGCGGGGAATGCAGTGAATAAGTATGAGGGATAATTATAGGCCCCAGAAGTTGCCCTGCAGCCGCGGGGAGACTCAGTAAGTATCTACTGTTTTAATCTTTTTGCTTCCTTTTTTTTTACAGTGGCCAATACTTGACATGGCTGGAAGAGGATGGTTTTTGCCATCCGTACATTTACCTGCCGATCCTTGGAAACATCGCCGAATTTTGCCGTAAATGGATGGATGTCCGATACCGATCTCATCCGGGCAAAGATCATACGATTTTAACATTTTCCAATCTTTGCCGATCAGGATCACTCATCTCTACTTATGAAGAAAAGATGAAATATATCGGCCTAACAGAACGCATGTGAATAATTGTAAATAATTAATTAATAATAAATGTAATGTAATGTAAAATAAATGTAATGTAATAATAAATGTAATGAATAATAAATGTAAATAATTCTACAGAGGCCAAATTCATCCAACTATGTGAAGGACCTGCCCTACCATGTCCAGAGGAAGCGGATGTGTTTGCAGTCCGTGTGGTGTCCTGTTTTCCGGTCCACTGTGCGCCGGTGTGCAAATTTGCACAATTCATCTGATACTAGTCTGATAAATGCTGCATTTTTTGATCCCACATGGATGTGCAATCTGAATTAAAAATTATTTATGTGAGTTGTGCCATTGACTACTGTGTTTCGTTGGGCCATCCATATTCCGTCCATGGCACACAGCTAAAAAGACCCTAAACAGCAGAAATATTTCAATTGTTCAGTTTTGTTTTTATTTTGTTTTAGCTGCAGAAAGTTTAACAAAAGTTACAGCAGAGTCTTAAATATTATCACTAATGAATTCACCATGTAAGGCCCGTTTCACACGTCAGTGAAAAACAGTGACGTTTTTCACTGGCGTGTAAAACACGCACATGTCCCTGCGTGTGCCGTGATTCACGGCACACGTGGGTTGTCTAAGTGCAATCCGGGCTCCGTTCTCCGTGGCCCGTGATTGCTCTTAGAAAACAACTCACCTGTGCGCGCTCCCGCTGTCCATGGTGCTGATCGCTCCCACGGTGCAGCATCCGGCCGGCGGTGACCCCCGCAGCAGCTGCTTCCGGGTCGGCTGTGTCGCGCATAATGAATATGCGCGACAATAATGAGCCGGCTCAGAAGCAGCAGGCTGCACGGGCTGCAGAGGACATCGCTGGACGCCGGGTGAGTAAAAATGATTTTTATTTTAAAAGCACGTTTTTTTCTGGCACGTGTTTCACGGACCACACCACTGCGTAATCCGTGGAACATCAGTGATGCCAGAAAAAAATGGACATGTCTCCGTGCAGCAATCACGCACACGCGGGTACGCCGCACGGAGACACGTGCAGTGAAAAATCACTGACGTGTGAGCAGACCCATTCATTATAATGGGTCTGCGTATGTCAGTGATTCTGGTACGTTTGAATCACTGACGTGTGAAAGGGGCCTTACATACTAAATTAACAGTTCTGTATGGAGGAAATCAGTGATATAGCCATAGCATGAAATGTGGAAGCATGGGGCTCGGTTCATCATTTGCCTTTAACTCACTTTTCTTTTTTGTCTTGTGGCATTTGTTTATGTTTTTTCATAAAACAAAATCAAACTAGCGCATGTTCTTCATTAAATTACCGCACAGTAAAAAATTATTATTATTCCTGTTTTTAAGATTTTTTATGACTTTTTAAATGAAAAGAATTATGATTTGCAAAATTACTATCAAATATATTTGGCATCAATAAATTATTCAGAGGAGGGGAACTGTAGTAGATTTTCGTCAAATCTGGCGACTTTTCGAAAGGTTGAAAATGATCAATCAGGCGAAAACATCTGAAGACCCTAAAGACATAGCATAGACTTTAGGAAAAGAATAAAACATGACTTTTCTGGACAGACGGATGGTGCCTCTGCGCTCGGGACTTGGACATACTAGGAGAGGTGCCAGCTCATAATGGGCGACTGCTTTGCTGATCTGAAAGCTGCTAAGTCCATTGATGAATCCCATTATCTACAATGGAGGAAAGGAGAAAATGTTGTCTTCCTTTTCTGCCAGGCACCCAGGTATATGCCTGAATAGTAGACCACTCATATTGTTTTCTGTTTCTCCTTATATATGTTGTTTGGGCTACACCTTGATGACAAGCCTATTACAAGTGCTGATGGATGGATGGATGGATGGATGAATGAATGGACACCTACTGTATCCTCACCTATCCCTTGTAGACTGTGAGCCCTCGCGGGCAGGGACCTCTGTCCTGTACCAGTCTGTGTCTTGTACTGTTTATGATTATTGTACTTGTCCCATGGCTTCCAATACCACCTATATGCCGACGACACCCAGATCTACCTCTCTGGCCCAGATGCCACATCTCTGCTGTCCAAAATCCCGAAATGTCTATCTGCTATATCCTCCTTCTTCTCCTCTCGCTTCCTAAAGCTCAATGTGGCCAAAACTGAACTAATCATCTTTCCTCCGTCTCACCTACACTCTCCACCTGATCTATCTATTACAATAAATAACACCACGCTCTCGCCAGTACCCAAAGTTCGCTGCCTCGGAGTGACCTTTGACTCTGCCTTATCCTTCATACCACACATCCAATCCCTCACCACCTCCTGCCGTCTTCAACTCAAAAATATTTCCAGAATCCGCCCTTTCCTCAATTTGCAATCTACTAAAATGCTAGTGCATGCCCTCATAATCTCCCGCCTCGACTACTGTAACATCCTCCTCTGTGGCCTCCCTGCCAACACGCTTGCCCCTCTCCAGTCCATCCTTAACTCTGCTGCCCGACTTATCCACCTCTCTCCTCAATACCACCCCGCTTCTCCTCTCTGCATGTCCCTCCACTGGCTTCCAATCTTCCACCGTATCCAATTCAAACTTCTAACACTGACCTACAAAGCTGTGCATAATCTTTCCCCTCCGTACATCTCCGAACTACTCTCCCACTACACTCCAACACGTCACCTCCGGTCCTCCCAAGATCTCCTCCTCTCCTCCTCTCTCATTCGCTCCTCACACAACCGACTCCAAGACTTCTCCCGAGCATCCCCAGTCTCCTGGAACTCGCTGCCTCAACACGTCAGACTATCCCCTACCCTTGCAAACTTCAAACGGAACCTGAAAACGCACCTGTTCAGAAATGCCTACAATCTACAATGAACTCGCTGCCGCCCGACCACCGTGCGGAGCTGCGGCCCGACCACCGTGCGGAGCTGCCGCCCGACCACCGTGCGGAGCTGCCGCCCGACCACCGTGCGGAGCTGCCGCCCGACCACCGTGCGGAGCTGCCGCCTGACCTACACCCCACCTATTGTCTCCTCCCCATAATCCTATAGAATGTAAGCCCGCAAGGGTAGGGCCCTCTTCCCTCTGTACTAGTCTGTCTACTGTAACTTGTATACGTATTTTGTATGTAACCCCCTTCTCATGTACAGCACCATGGAATTAATGGTGCTCTATAAATAAATAATAATAAATAAATAAATTTTGTATACCCCTTTCACATGTAAAGTGCCATGGAATAAATGGCGCTATAATAATTATTATTATTATTATTATTATTATTAATAATAATAATAATAATAATAATAATAATGGCTTATAGGTCTAGATGTGTTAAGCACAAATACTGCTTGCGTAGTCCAGGTCACAGACCTCCCCGCGGGGCCATTGTTGACCTCCACAGGTCAATTCGTGTACTTGTTTGTGAACCTAGTGTGTTGAGCAGCTCACAGGCAATAACCTCAGTCTCGGAGCCTTGTACACAACCTTTCACAGTTCACATAGTAATATAGACTTAAAAGCAGAAGACTATATTGATTACACATTCTTGTAGTCCATGGTGCCGCCAGAAAGGCTCAGAACTCCTGATTGTAGAAGAGCTAAAAATACCACCTGAATGGCCTTTTCAGAGGACAGAGGACTGACGACATCTTCCAGCACCCCTGATCTGTTCATTATAGTCAAAAGGTTTATTAGGCTAATTCCCAATTTGGGGTTAAAAAAAAAATGGAGGGAGGTCAATAGGAGCCAGATGAATAGATTTGTTTTCTTTATTAACTATTAATGCACAATAATAATTGTGGTTAGAGCACACTATCAATTAAATCTTTGGATACGTTTTAGTAACATTAAAGAGAAAAATTAAAGGGTAAACTACTAAGATATTGATTTCCTATCCAAAGCATTGATCATCAATATTAGATCAGTGGTGGTTCAGCACCCAGAATCCTCACTAATCAGATGTTTGCATCTTTGACAGATGTGAACACAGTACAGAAGTGGGACAGCATGGCTTTATACACTGTGTAATGGCAGTTCTCAGGTGCTGTGGCACAACCACTATTCACTTCAATTGGAGATGGGGCTGTAGGGTGCAGTCGATTCGCTCCCACTCTTACTAAGCAGTGTTTCCCCTATTGTAGATTGTTGCAATATAAATGTACTTAATGTTAAATGTATAGTAGTGCGGCTGCCGGCGATGTAGCAGATCTGGAGCAGCACAGAAGACGGCACCATCTAGTGGCCTATAGGTTATAGTTTTTTATTGAATATGAAGTTTATTGCTAGTGTGCGTTTTAGAGTAATGTGTAATGTATAAAATAATATGTATAATATGTGTTGGACAACAAGCTGTGCCAGGCGGGAGGCATGGTGTTGGGAATCATGTAAAGCATATATAGGAGTAATGAGTATATAGGAGTAACAGGTATTAGTAATACAGAATGTTTTAGGTTAAGATTTAGTGTAACATAGGGAACAAGAGTGCAGGAGGGGGTGTAAGTGGTAGGTAGTTTGTTAGTGCAGCAGTAGACAGGAGCTGCAGGCCTAGAGTTTGATACATTTGGTAACCTAGAAAACTTAGAGACAGAGGGAGGAGCCGAGGATTGGTTAGGCAGACAGGCCAGAAAGTGAGGCAAATTCTGCTGAGTGGTTCCAGGAGTACTGACGGATCCTTGTAGCTTGGGCCTGTCCAGGAACTGGGAGGAAACCTCCCTGGTGTTCAGAGCCTGGGGCTCGCCTCAAGGATCGGGCTAGAGAGCATCACAGGATTGGTAGGATGTCGGGGTAGAACACCGCCACTGGATCCTTGTGTGAAGCCCCACAGGTGTTGTGTCGGTGCATTACCTTCAGGGACTCCACGTGGAGGGAACAATCTGGTCACAGGTACGTTGCTTCTTTAAGAATTTCGTGACGCCACTCTCGGTATTGCGGTCAGGGTGACCGCCACTGCAGATTAGGGGACGCCTGGGGCTGATGTTGGATGCAGCTAGATGTAGTGGCCTCGCGAGAGTGAGGCAAGCCCCAGGGCCCTGTGTGGGTGTGTGGAACCACAGGTCGCAGAATGACTCAGGCACAGTCCAGACAGTCTTTCAGGGTTTTTACTCACAGTAGATGGCAGGGTGAGTAACCCGGGCGTAGCTGGGATGAACCAGGCTGGAACCAGGTATCCTTCTGGCTGGTTGATGAGGGTGACTACCAACTCGCCTTCCTTAGCCCTGTGTGTTTTTGTAGTGACCCCGACTTGAAGTCCCTACGGGGGTCACCCAGGGAAGTTGCTGCTGCCTGTTCTCCCCTCGTTTCGGCTTGTTTGCTTGTAGACTGGACCAGGTCACTCCGGATGCTTGCCTCCTGTGAACTATGGGCCCTCTCTTTGCTACGTGGCTGTGGACTCTGTGGTGGTATGGTGTGGGTCTGGAGTACCCCCACCGGCAGGTTTGGCAGAAGAAAGGTGAATCTATCTCTACACTGGGACCTGTTACCCTTGCGGGCCTGGTACCTCCCTGGCAGTCCCGTTACTCTGCCACCCCTTTGCTCTCTCTAGCCTTGGGTGGATTTCGGGTGGCACTACCAGGTGACCAATGTCCCCCATCGGTAGTCACTGCGCATACGCTGTCAGCTTGTGACAGCCTGCAGGGTCTGCTCCTCACGTCTGCTCTCCCTACGCCCCCTCCTGGATTCCCCAGGGGTCCTCCCAAAGGTAGATGTGTGAGACCTGATTACTATGCGCCTGTGTAGTCACACCTCGGTCAGCCTTCTAGATTACCTGTATTGTACTGCCCCCAGCATGGCTGCAGTACTCAGTGGTGCCTGAACAGGTCAGGGGCGCCACTTTCCCCCTTAGTTATCACCAGCACTGCAAGACAACATTTTTAAAATGCATAAAACAGTAAAACATATAAAACATTTTAAAACCACCAGGTACCATACATCACCACCCTCCACCCACAAGTCCGTTAACCCACCCAAAACCCTCTCAGGAGGCAGGTCACCAATCCTTTTAGCAACCAGGTCTGGGCCATCCGCTTCCCCAGACCTTTCCTCCAATCTTCCTCTCCTGTCGAGCCGCGCCTTCAGCCACTTCTGGCAGGATGTATAGGCGGATTTCTTGGTCTGGTGGCTTCAGGGTATACCTGGCCTGGTGGAGCCGCGCCTTCAGCCTCTTCTGGCAGGATGTAGAGGCGGCCTCCACAGTTGGTGCTGACCAGGTACCCTCTTTGTGGTGGAGAGCCAGGCCCCATAAACAGGCTTGGTCCCTGGTCACAGGCAAGCCAGGCCCCATAAACAGGCATGGCCAGGTGGTTGTACCTCTGGGGTAACTATGTACACTGTGAGAGTTTGTGGCTATAGCCAGTCCATAGCCTATGGTCCGTAGATAAAGTTGGCCCAGGCCAACACATCAAATGCACCAACAGGATGCAGACAAACCTCTCAACATGATGGACACTTCACAGGTGCAAGGTAAATTGCACACTAGTGGCGCGCACAGGGCACTGTTCACACTCGTATGCGCATGGTATCCAGCCAGCAACCTATTATCACGCCCTTACTATAAGGTTAAGCGGGTTACCCGGACACTACTCACTGCAGCACACAAGGGACAGAGACTCCACTATGCACGGCCGTATTAAGAGGCCCGGCTGCAACCCGTGTTAAAAAAAGGTGCAAAAAATATATATCAAATATATATGAGGTATTAGTTAGTAAGTTGGCCAATATACATAAGCTCACAATCCTCATCACGAATCCTCATGCTTGTGGGTCCCTACACTGATAAATATCAAAAAATAGCAACAGAAAGAGGAGATAAAAACTCCTCCAAAAATTTAATATACTCACAGCAAAAAAGAGGGCAACCAGTCCAGTTAGCCCAGGCCAACACATCTAATGCACCAACAGGATGCAGACAAACCTCTCAACATGATGGACACTTCACAGGTGCAAGGTAAATTGCACACTAGTGGCGCGCACAGGGCACTGTTCACACTCGTATGCGCATGGTATCCAGCCAGCAACCTATTATCACACCCTTACTATTAGGTTAGGTGGGTTACCCGGACACTATTCACTGCAGCACACAAGGGACAGAGACTCCACTATGCACGGCCGTATTAAGAGGCCCGGCTGCACCCCGTGTTAAAAAAAGGTGCAAAAATATATAACAAATATATATGAGGTATTAGTTAGTAAATTGGCCAATATACATAAGCCCACAATCCTCATCACGGATCCTCATGCTTGTGGGTCCCTACACTGATAAATATCAAAAAAATAGCAACAGAAAGAGGAGATAAAAACTCCTCCAAAAATTGAATATACTCACAGCAAAAAAGAGGGCAACCAGTCCGTAGATAAAGTGCACAAAAACCTGGTGCAAAGTGTGCTTAGAAAGGGTTCTCACATAAGTTCATGTGGGCACATGCTTGAACTTGAACGTTGCAGAACTTTACTTTAATTTGCTGTACTTTACTTTATTTCTTCACTCCTCTGTACCACGGCTTTGGCCTGTAGGGCTGTGGCACCTGTCATTCTCCACATTTCTGTCGTCATCATCATCTGTAGTGGTGTCATCAATTGGTTTCTTGTCTTTGTTGGTGTCTATTTCCAGTTCTTTATCTTCTTCTTCTGTTTCTGTTTCTTTTTCTCTGTCCTGTTCTATTGCTGTAGTTGTTGTTGTTTCCTTTGACTTTAGGGTTGGTTGGGTAGAGGCTGCTGGGCCACAATCAGGTTGTTTAGGATATGGCGTAACATCTAGCGCATACCAACCACGCTCTCCTCGATGTTTTGTGAACTCCACTAAGTCTCCCATGTATAGATTTCTTCCTGGATGTCCTCTTGGTAAATGGGCTCTGACATCTCTTCTGCTCACAAATATGCCCTCCTTCATGCCAGGTGCAATGATAAAGCCATACCCTGATTTTAGAGCAAGAGAATTCCGGCACACTGTACTGTTTCCCAAAAAAAAAAAGGAAATACACTGGTTCAAGTATTCTTAATCTATTTTTCTTTATTGAGAGATAATGAAGTGCTGTACATGAAATAGAGAGTCCGCCAGGACGTTTCGGCCTTAGGCTTTCATCAGGTCGGACAATCTGACTTGAATATTTTTATATGTGAAAAAAACAGAAAAACAGATATCAGCAAGTGTAAATAATACATACAGTAGTGACAATCCAAGTAAAATAGCATAGTACATGTTAGAGGAGATACAGCATAGAGGGCAAATTCACAACAAAATATGACATACAATATGTTGTATTACGGAGAATAAATACAATTGTAAAAACCTGGTATTACGCAAGGTACCAGGGAAGGGGCCAATAATGATGGTGTGGTATGCTAAGTTGAGGATAAGTGGCTCACCCATGTCAAGCAAAGATCCGTAACTGAGGGAAAATTGTGAATAGCCAATCGTCATAAATATGTTAGATCCAGCATGAAATCTAGTCCTATGGCAAGGAAAGGGAAGAATAAATCAAAGAAGCCTATATAGCGAGGAAATAGGATATAGTGTATGTATGAGCATACCTGTGGAGCGGTAGAGACCTTAGGATAGTCCTGTGGGAAGACTCTGTGGGCTGGGTGGACTAAATTGTCCTATACAGAAGGAAAGTATATATGTCAGGCAAAGAGTGGATATAAGAGTGGGGTATGCGAGTATGAGGTAAGTAAAGCCAATACCTGTGTGGATGTAACGAGGCTAAAGGCCTCTTTATTATTATGGCTCCGGATCCGTTTATTTCAGATTGGGTGATCAGTGAACCCACCACATTATATGTACTGCTGTGACCAGTAGCAATGGTATGTCTGTGAACAACAATGAATAGACATGGTATGTCATGTAGATCAATATCATATAGCGGGATATAATGGGGGTGGTATATTACCAATAAAGGGGCTACTAGTCCACAAGGATACTAGTTAAGGTAGAGTGCTTGTGCTGGTGGCAGTCATATATCTGCAAGAGTAAATAATATAAGATCCTATAGTTAGTTCAATGGATTAATAATCCTATGTTGAAAAAGGTGTCTATGTCAAGCAATAAAGTAGATATTTGTCACGCTCCTCGGGTCCCCTGCCTTGCTTCCCGGCTCCCCTGCCTCGCTCCCCGGCTCACCTGACATGCTCCCCGGCTTCCCTGCCTGGCTCCCCGGCTCCTCTGTCAGGCGTCCCCCGCTCCACAGCCTCCAGCCCCCATCACCTGCGGTCCCCAGGCGGCCCGGTCCCCGCTCCCGGCGCCCGTCGGCAGCTCTGCTCCAGCCTGGCTCCCCTGCCTCCTGTTCACCGCTCCCTGCCCTGGCTTCTGGCACCCGGGCCTCGCTCATGCGCATTAGGGCGCGCGCGCGGTCATTGACCCTTTCTTAAAGGGCCAGTGTCCTCCAACAGGATATTGAAGGATCAGGTACTGGGTATATAGGGGGATCCTTTCCAAGTGAGCGGGGCCTGTTCTTCGTGTTTTCTAAGCTAGGAGTCAGGTCTCCTTGTGTCTGTGCCATACTCACCTATCTCTCTCGTAGAGCCGCTCCTGCCTCGCCAACCGGTCCTGACGATACCCGAACCCCGAACGGTGACGGCCTGCCATCCCGTCAGTTCCTGCCATCTCCGATCCCTGTGGTGACCCGTCTTCTCCCTCCATTGGTTCCGGACTCTGCCTGACGACATCTCGGCCTCTGAACCTGAGCTCCGTCACCCGGACTACCATCAGAGACCCCGTGGTCCCAGGGACTTCTTTACTCCACTCCTCTAAACGGACTGTCCTGCTAGTGCTCCGGCTACCGGGCACCTTGCCCTCGGTGAGGTGTTCAGCCCAGTGGATCCACCTCCTGGGTCTGCCCGTCCACCTGGCCCTAACAATATTGGAGCAGGGGTATGCACGTATGAGGTAAGTATAGCCGATACCTTTGTGGATGTATTAAGGCTAAAAGCCTACTTGTTGTTATGGGTCCTGGATCCGTTTTACTTCAGGTCAGATGATCAGTGAAACCACCACATTAAATGTACTGCTATTACCAGCAGTAATAATATGTCTGTGAACAACAATGGATAGGCATGGTATGTCATGTGGATCAGAAATCATATTGCGTAATATCATGGAGGTGGTATATTACCGATAGAGGAGCTACTAGTTTACAGGGACACTAGGTAAGATAAATTGCTTATGCTGATAGCAGTGACATATCTGCAAAAATAAACAACATAAGATGCTGTAATTAGCTGAGTGGATCGATAGGATAAATGGAATAGAATATATTACCAGTTGCTGTAGGAGGCTGGATCAAGTCCTGCTAGGGTTAATGTGTCAAGGAAATAGGAGTAACTCCGGTGGGGCTGGCTGACAACAGAGAACAAGAGAGAGGTGAGAACATGAAAAGATCGCTGTAAAGGAAAGAAAGGATATTTATAGATGAAGAGAGGATGGCAAGCTGCTGGGCGAGTCACTTACCCTCCGTGTGCGGTGGTGGCTGTGCGTGCCGCGCGTCCTGTGCAGGCTAATGCTGTGTGTGCCGGTTTAAATGGAGTCCGGGGGCAGGAGTGTCATATCCGGTCTGTGGAACGAGGAAGTAATGCAGGCCGGCGTGGAACGCATACCGCGCATGCGCACTAGTTACCAGTGTCCCTGGGCTGTAAATCACATGAGAAGTGCATCATATCCGGTGGTTGGAACGCGGAAGTGGAGGCGATCAATGTGAGACGCAAATCGCGCTTGGTTAGTACAGCTCTGGTGAAAGGGAAACCTATAGGGGCCATATGCTATGCAGTGAGTCCGGTGCTGGTAGAATCGCTGGCAGGCTATAAGTGCAGTGTGTCACTGGTGGGTGATAACAGTTGGTGCTCATGCACGGGAAGGCTAGTTCTGTAAGAGGAAAAACAGGGATTAGAGGAATAACGGGATTAGAGAAATATAATACATGTATATCATGTTACATGATAGAGAATCGTTTGTGTTATTCACATGAGACCTGTGAGGGAAAAACGTAATATAGAATTATGCATGACAACTTTCCAGTTACATAGTAACATATATCATTAGACATAAAGATTATAGGTTGCCATATGCTTTATAATAGCCATGAAATACCATAGGTACTATGTGTAACATCAGATGACCAGAAGATTAAAATAGAGTGGAATCCATCAATAACCTGTCTCGTACTTCCGGGGTAATATACCACCCCCATTATATCCCGCTATATGATATTGATCTACATGACATACCATGTCTATTCATTGTTGTTCACAGACATACCATTGCTACTGGTAACAGCAGTACATATAATGTGGTGGGTTCACTGATCACCCAATCTGAAATAAACGGATCCGGAGCCATAATAACAAATAGGCCTTTAGCCTCGTTACATCCACACAGGTATTGGCTTTACTTACCTCATACTCGCATACCCCACTCTTATATCCACTCTTTGCCTGACATATATACTTTCCTTCTGTATAGGACAATTTAGTCCACCCAGCCCACAGAGTCTTCCCACAGGACTATCCTAAGGTCTCTACCTCTCCACAGGTATGCTCATACATACACTATATCCTATTTCCTCGCTATATAGGCTTCTTTGATTTATTCTTCCCTTTCCTTGCCATAGGACTAGATTTCATGCTGGATCTAACATATTTATGACGATTGGCTATTCACAATTTTCCCTCAGTTACGGATCTTTGCTTGACATGGGTGAGCCACTTATCCTCAACTTAGCATACCACACCATCATTATGGGCCCCTTCCCTGGTACCTTGCGTAATACCAGGTTTTTACAATTGTATTTATTCTCCGTAATACAACATATTGTATGTCATATTTTGTTGTGAATTTGCCCTCTATGCTGTATCTCCTCAAACATGTACTATGCTATTTTACTTGGATTGTCACTACTGTATGTATTATTTACACTTGCTGATATCTGTTTTTCTGTTTTTTTCACATATAAAAATATTCAAGTCAGATTGTCTGACCTGATAAAGGCCTAAGGCCGAAACGTCCTGGCGGACTCTCTATTTCATGTACAGCACTTCATTATCTCTCAATAAAGAAAAACAGATTAAGAATACTTGAATCAGTGTATTTCCTTTTTTTTGGGAAACAGTACAGTGTGCCGGAATTCTCTTGCTCTAAGTACTATAATTTATTTTTCCAGAGCACCTGTCTTAGGTGATGCTAGGTCTTATCTCTATTATACCCTGATTTTAAGCTGAAGTCTTCCAGTACACCACGGCAAAAGGATCTAATTTCCTGGTAGCGAGCCTTCCTTAAGTGTTGCTTATCTTCCAGGTCTCTGGCTGTAACATCATACCGGTCTGGGGACTGCTGTGTTGAGGTCAGTTTTGTGAGGGCGCGGCGCTGGGCTCTGGTTGTGGGGCTCCTCTGCACCGCAGGCTCCCAGGTTACATGCATGCTTGGTATCGTGACGGCCAGAGGTTCATCTTCTGAGGGTGTCGGGCTCTCCTCATCCCAGAGGGAGTACGGCAGCATCTCTGGCTCTGAGCCTCTCCTCCCCCTTAGTGCTCTTGAGCACTCCTCTCATTGTAGCGCTGGGGATGGGTCCTCATCAGCAGGCCAGGGCGGTGGGCTTTTTATCGCGGATGTTACTGGAGCCTTCTTGTGGGAATGCGGAGGGAGCAGATACCGGTCCACCATCTCCTTTGGGAAATGAGCCTCCAGATCCGCCTTGAGCCCCAGGTATTCAGGGTTCTCACCCGGTGGGGACGGGAGGTCCAATCCCTTGGGCTGGGGAGCGGCGTCTGCTCTGGCCTTACAGGCCGGGGTAGATGGCCTTGCGTCCTTGTCTTGGTGGGCCGCGCCCTGTGTGGCGGCGGCCTGGTCTTGGCGGGCCGAGCCTGGCATGGTGGAGGCCTGGTCTTGGCGGGCAGCGCCCAGCATGGCGGCGGCCTGGTCTTGGCGGGCCGAGCCTGGCGTGGCTGTGGCCTGGTCTTGGCAGGCCGAGCCTGGCATGGCGGCGGCCTGGTCCTGGCTAGCCAAGCCTGGCGTGGCTGCGGCCTGGTCTTGGTGGACCGCGCCCAGCATGGCGGCGGCCTGGTCTTGGCAGGCCGGGCCTAGCATGGCGGCGGCCTGGGTCAGCGTCACTCCTGCGGTGTGGATGAGCGTCGCTGCTGCGGTGGGATCTTGGCGGGCCTGGCATGGCAGTGGCCTGGGCTTGGCGGGCCGCACCTGGCGTGGCTGCGGCCTGGGATGGCGTCGCCGCACCGGGCGTCTCTCCAAGGGACCGCGGCCGTAGCAGCGGGGATCGGGGCACTCGCGCAGGCAGGGACACCAGCTAACTCACCCCTCGGCGGCATCTTTGGTGTCCGGGCAGTCGCTGCTCCGCGTGTCGCTTGCCTCTCCGTCCACTTCTTGTGGGCCCAGGCGACTCCAGCCATCTCTCTGAGCTCTGCGCATGCTTCCCGGGTCTGCTGCATCCTTCGCCTCCAGCCTTTCACACCACTTGTCCAGCTCCCAGTCCCACCATCCTCTCTGCACGATCTTCTCTCAGCAGCAGGCTTGTGGCTTCCTCTTGCAGCTTTTCTTTTAGTAGCAGACTTTCGCTTTCTCCTTCTTCTTCCACCAGCCTTGTACTTCGCCTCCGGGTAAGGTCAGAGCTCTTTCCATCACACCCGAGGGCAGTACGCTGCAGGGGATTTCTCTCTGTAACTAGCCACACCTCTTCGTGGGTGGTAACTTCTGTTTTCACGCGCTGCTGTTGTTTCTTGGCGCTCTTTTCATGGTGGCAATATGACGGCGCTATAAACTTTTTAAGTGGACTGCCAAGGCACATGGTCACCTGTCTGTACAGGTCTAGTCCTTATCCTGTTCGTGACGCCAGATGTAAAGCCCCACAGGTGTTGTGTCGGTGCATTACCTTCAGCGACTCCATGTGGAGGGAACAGTCTGGTCACAGGTAGGTTGCTTTTTAAAGAATTTCGTGACGCCACTCTCGGTATTGCGGTCAGGCTGATCGCCACTGCAGATTAGGGGACGCCTGGGACTGATGTTGGATGCAGCTAGATGTAGTGGCCTCCCGAGAGTGAGGCAAGCCCCAGGGCCCTGTGTAGGTGTGTGGAACCACAGGTCACAGAATGACTCAGGCACAGTCCAGACAGTCTTTCAGGGTTTTTACTCACAGTAGATGGCAGGGTGAGTAACCCGGGCGTAGCTGGGATGAACCAGGCTGGAACCAGGTATCCTTCTGGCTGGCTGATGAGGGTGACTACCAACTCGCCTTCCTTAGCCCTGTGTGTTTTTGTAGTGACCCCGACTTGAAGTCCCTACGGGAATCACCCAGGGAATTTGCTGCTGCCTGTTCTCCCCTCGTTTCGGCCCGTTTTCTTGTAGCCTGGACCAGGTCACTCCGGATGCTTGCCTCCTGTGAACTATGGGCCCTCTCTTTGCTACGTGGTTGCGGACTCTGTGGTGGTATGGTGTGGGTCTGGAGTACCCCCACCGGCAGGTTTGGCAGAAGAAAGGTGAATCTATCTCTGGAATGGGACCTGTTACCCTTGTGGGCCTGGTACCTCCCTGGCAGTCCCCTTACTCTGCCACCCCTTTGCTCTCTCTAGCCTTGGGTGGATTTCGGGTGGCACTACCAAGTGACCTATCTCCCCCGTCGGTAGTCACTGCGCGTACGCTGTCAGCTTGTGACAGCCTGCAGGGTCTGCTCCTCACGTCTGCTCTCCCTGAGCTGCACTTACTAACTGGCTCACTACTTCCTCCTCTCCCGTTCTTGCCGACGCAACCTAGCAACCAGGCTCTCTACCACACCCCTTGAGTGGACATGGAGGCCACGCCCCCTCCTGGATTCCCCAGGGGTCCTCCCAAAGGTAGATGTGTGAGACCTGATTGCTATGCGCCTGTGTAGTCACACCTCGGTCAGCCTTCTGGATTACCTGTATTGTACTGCCCCCAGCATGGGTGCAGTACTCAGTGGTGCCTGACCAGGTCAGGGGCGCCACACTTGCACTGGTCAGGAGCTAGAGAGCCGTCTGGGGTCATGTTTGGGACATGATTGCCACAAAGATAAGTAACGTGGAAGAATTACAGAGTAGTCTCGGCTGCTGGAGGGCTAATACCCAGAGCAAGGAATAAAAGCAAGAGCACCGCTAGGAAACAGCGGCAGCAGAACTCTAAAGGCCATGTCTATCCTGATGAACTTCTACCAATAACAAAAGTCCACTCCTGTTGATTGTTTTATAAGAAAGACTCTGATGTGTGGCCCTGCTACGTCTCCGACGGGGACCGGCAGCGGGGTGATGGAGGTGACTCTGAAGGCTGTAGTAAGTGCTACATACCCCGGCCGCGGCAGGTCAAAGACACATAATTTTAATGGAGCAGGGGTGCGGAGGACCCTCAGCCTGGAGGTTGCCCCCCTCTTCAGGGTAGTAACTATAGGGAGTTCTATTTCATTAACACTCCAGCATGCTACAGAAAATTGGAGATTCTGGGTGTTGTGTGGGGTTATTACCATGGACACAACCTTTGGGCCTGCCACACTCTGTTCCACACCTGACCCCTTTGGTTCCAGGTTGAAGAAATCATACAAGTTGTTGAAAACAGTGTTTTCTTTACTAGACAATAAACTCGGGTTTTGCAGGCCAGCCAGAATTGTACTTCAAGGACACTTCTCTATCATACAGAGGCACATTCATCACGGGTACTTGTGTACGGCATACATTCTGAACAGAGAAGGTGAACCTCCATCTTCCCGGTACAGGACCACATGAGTCAATGTGTTATGCAGTGAACCCTGCACCGAGACTACTGCTTGCGAGCCTTGACAAAGGCTGCTCCTAGAGCCGCTACCCTCTTCCTGTGTCTACAGCTGGGCAGATCCTTGTCCCTCCTAAGGTCCCCCACGACTGGACTCACTTCCCTTACAAGTCTCTCTCTGCCAGGTATCACCCACTTGCCTGTGTGTTGGATCTCTTGCCACTTAGGTAACTTGTTGGACTTACTGAACACACACATCCAATAGACTTGTCTTGTTCCTCAAGATCTCCAAAAGATAATACCTGAACCAGAAATTGACTCACTCTTTCACCTTCCTGGCTGACTTAGGGGTACTTTGCACGCTGCGACATCGCAAGCCGATGCTGCGATGCCGAGCGCGATAGTCCCCGCCCCCGTCGCAGCTGCGATATCCTTGTGATAGCTGCCGTAGCGAACATTATCGCTACGGCAGCTTCACATGGACTCACCCGCCCTGGACGTCACTCTGGCTGGCGACCCACCTCCTTATTAAGGGGGCGGGTCGTGCGGCGTCACTGCGACGTCACACGACAGGTGGCCAATAGGAGCGGAGGGGTGGAGATGAGCGGGATGTAAACATCCCGCCCACCTCCTTCCTTCCGCATATCCTACGGGAGCCGCGGTGACGCCGGTAGGAGATATTCCTAGCTCCTGCGACTTCACACACAGCGATGTGTGCTGCCGCAGGAGCGAGGAACAACATCGGACCGTCGCGTCAGCGTAATTATGGATTACGCCAACGCTACACCGATGATACGATTACGACGCTTTTGCGCTCATTAATCGTATCATCTAGGCTTTACACACTACGATGTTGCATGTGATGCCGGATGTGCGTCACTTTCAATTTGACCCCACCGACATCGCAGCTGCGATGTCGTAGTGTACAAAGTGCCCCTAAGTATTAACACTGTCCTTTCCAAACAAGAATCTATTTAAGAGTAAAAAGGAAGACAGTGGCCTCTTGGGCCCAGTGGTTAGGACTGCAGCTCACGGGGAAATCAAAACATGTTATCAACACTAGGAATATAAAACATCACAATATATTATGAAATGATTGTACGATTGGTGTCTTCAGGGCGAAAACTGGACAACCAGACCACCTTCTTACAACCTTCTTCACTTTAAGGATAGTCATTCTCAACCATCCAAAAAACCTGCAAGACACCAATGCAAGTCACATAAAAACACACTTAAAGCAAGTCCTTTCTTTCTCCTTGGAATAACAAGAACCCAGTCCTACTAAGTTAAGACCCCAGAACCAAAAGAGTTCAAGTTCTTTAACACTAGAAGTCCCAGAAATTTCGAGCTCCCCCCTGAAGTCCCAAAAGAGGGTCAAATGACCCTTGGTCCAAACTGAATAGAACTAACTAGAAACTAAATGGCTAAACTCAATGGAAAACAACACCCTCCTGTGGTGCGACAGTAATGTCCTTAATTACTGAACAAAAGTCGGTGATTATAGGATGTTATCTAAAATCCTTCAGGTCATTCGACCTGTCTCTGGGTTCCAAAGGTAGAAATGTTAAATGACCCCTCTCTGGGACTTCTAGTGTTAAAACAAGTTGCTTTTAGTCTAACACAACAAGCAGCCCTTTCGGTCCCAGTGCACAGTTTTTTCTTCAAACCACCTTGGCCATATGGTTCTCCAAACCCCCAACACTCAACAACAATTCTCAGAACAGGAACACAGTCCATGATGAGCAAAAAGTTGAAATGGGGCTAGTCCTTATAAAGGGACAAAGTCCTTCAGTCATGCCAGCAATCGTAACTCCTTCACACCCTAGCGATTTTCCATTTTTCATTTTTTTCCTCCCCTTCTTCAAGAGTCATATTTTTTTATTTTTCCTCCAATATAGCCATATGAAGGCTTGTTTTTTTGTGAGCAGAGTTGTTCTTCTGAACGACATCATTCATTCTGGCAATATTGTACTGGAAAACAGGAAAAAAAATCCAAGTGCTGTGAAATTAAAATCAAAATGCAATTGCATGATTCCTGTTTGGGTTTTTTATTTACCGTGTTCACTATTTTGAAAAACTGACCTGGCATTATGATTCCCCAGGTCAGTATGAGTTCAAAAATACCAAACATGTATAGTTTTACTTTTATCTGTGGTGAAAAAAAAATTCAGAAGTTTGTCCAAAAAAAGAATTGCGCTTTTGTCGCCATTTTCCGAGACCAGTAGCGTTCTTATTTTTCGGGATCAGGGGCTCAGTGATAGCATTTGTTTTGTGTCTTGAGCTGGCATTTTGAATTATACCATTTTTTGGAGAGATGTGCTGTTTTGTCCGCCTGTTACTGCAATTTAATTAAACATAATTTTGGCATTTTGTAATATTTTTCTTACTACGCTGTGTACTGATTAGATTAATTGATTTCATATTTTAATAGATCTATCTAGATCTTTAATAGATATTTTAATACCAAACGTGTATTTTTGTTATGTTTTATTTTCAATGGGGCAAACGGGGGTGATTTGAACTTAAGTTTTTTTATTTTTTAATATTTTTTAAAACATAATTTTTTACTTGTTTCTCATTAATTTTACAAGTCCCCTAGGGGACATTTTCACCGCGCAGTACGATTTCTTCTCCTGATCAGAGCGATGCTTCAGCATCGTATTGATCAGCTGAAATGCTGTGTTCCTGTGAGTGCCACTGCCAGCGCTCTGCCAGCATTCACAGAAAATGAGTCATGGCAGTGACAAGGGTCATCATCTGACCTGCGCTGCTATGACAACCCATTGGCGCCCCATGTTCGTGTACAGCTCCGGTGTTAGTCGGGCTGCTCGGATCTGGAATCGTAGCTCGAGGGGGTCGTCTGGACCCGGCTTGGCGGACACTTTGATCCGTAAAAGGGGGTATTTAGAGGGGAGAAGTTCATGACGCCACCTGTGGGTTGTGGTAATGGGAGTACCGCCGCTGCTGTAAGGAGTATCGGGGCAGATGCAGTTAAGCAGCCTGATGTTAGTCCCTCCACAGGTAGGGATGACCCCAGGCTCAGTGGTATTGTTGGTGGTTATTTGAGAGAGCAGGGTGCAGGGGACCAGGGTACTCACTGTGGGTAGTCGTGGTGCAGGATGAGAATTATAAAGGAGACACACATGCTGCAAGTAACCCAAATTCTCTGTGTGCTGCTGCTGCTGTGGGAAGCACGTCCAAGTACCCGGTCCCACCGGTGTCACTTAATAATCCGGAGCCTGCCTCCATGCATAGTTTTGTGTCTGTGTGGGTCCTTCTAGCTTGAAACTATAAGGTCCCACTCTTCAGTTTTTAGGTGAAGATGAAGATATGCTCCCAAGGGCTGGCACTTGGAAATTTAGTGGGTTGCTTTCGGTGAAAAATCCTGTCCCTGCAGTGTGCTGATGCCCTTAGTCTCTGAGCTCTCTGGGAAGGTCCCTGAAGATCCCCTTCCTCTGCAGGTTAATTGCCAGGACGTTGAATTGGCTTCTGGCCTAGGGTCCTGTACCCTGTCGCGCTCGTCTTCGATCCACCTGCACCTTTTAGCCTCATGTCTGCTGATCAGATCAGCAGATATGTGTGGAGATTAACGTGGGCTCGCTGGGCAGCCCGTGGTAATGGGACAGACATGACCAAGAATGTACCACTACACCCTTAGTCGTGAATTAAAAATCAACAGAAAAAGGGTTCAATGGGCACAACATAAAAATGCAACCACAAATAATAATGTTCAGCGTGTAAGGCTCAGTCTAGGCCCATTCAGCCTTGATGGAGAACAGAAATGGCCCCTCTTCTGTTTAACCGTTCACACAGGCCTCTCGGACACAAGGGTTTTTCAAACAGTCCCTTAACAAAGGCTCTCTGATCTTAAATTTACGTCCAAAGGACCCAACTGGTCCCAGCTTCACTTGTTATAAGGCCTCCCTGGAACTAGCCCTTCTCTTAACATGGCCTCTCCATCTTCTGACTCAGTCTTCCTCATGGATCCTCTTCCATCTCTAAGGAACATAGAAAAGACTCCTCTCTGTCGTCCGCACCTTCTCTTTCTTCCTCTGCTGGGGGTCCCCACTCTGTGCTGGTCCACGGGTCGTCTGGACTCTGGTGATGATGATATGCCCATCCCACAGACAAAAGCCGCAGCTCTTTGCACCACCTAGACCACAGCAGACAGGGCTGCTGCTAGGAATTTCAGGGCCCCATACTGGCAAAATTTTGGGGACCCCATGAGACTCCGCCCATGCTCTACCCCAGCTCTGCCTCCTCCCCTCAAACCTTCCACAGTCACTGCCTGCTATTTTTGGAAAAACATTTGTGTGTGTGTGTGTGTGTGTGTGTATGTATATATACATACACATACACAGTCTTGGCCAAAAGTGTTAGCACCCTTGACGTTGTTCCAGAAAATGACGTATTTCCCTTAGAAAATTAATAATACACCCCCTACACCGCCCCTCTCCATAATATCTCTCCCACACTGCCCCATCTATAATATCCCCACACACACTGCCTCTCTGTATAATATACCAACAATGGCCCTGTGTATTATATCCCCATACACACTGCTCTGCTGTATAATATCCCCCACACACTGCTCCTTTGTATAATATCTCACACACACTGCTCCTCCGTATAATATCTCCCACACACACACACTGCTGCTCTGTATAATATCTCCCTCATGCACACTGCTCCTCTGTATAATATCCCCCACACACAACTGCTCATCGGCGTCATCATACCACCTGCTATGCAGATCCTCACTCTCTCCATCCGCCATCTGGATTGTGGCACTTCACGTTCCTCTGGAATCTCCATTACTAGTATAGATGCTTCTCTCTGGTACTTACTGTTAGTAGGTAATAAAGAAAATGGTGCCAACTCCAGCTTCCTGGCTGTTTTTTTGTCTCTGACTCCTCCCTTCCTGGCGCCTTCTTTCTGTAACATTCACAGCATAACTCGACAACTCGGTATTCGGCCACACTTCCTGCGCTCACTGTTCTCCACCTGATGGGCTGCTTTTCATTTTGAAGTGCACCCTCTGTCGGCATGCACCTCCCTTAGTGGGCCAGGTCTGCATGTCAGGGGAGAGTGTTTTGGAACTGGCATACCTTCTTTTGGGTTGACGCTCCTATGGGTAGGACTCATGTTGCACCTCCAAGCACCGTCTATTCCCATGAAAGGCAGATACTCCTCCTTTACATCCACAAACTCTTGCCATCTTAGAGCCCATGCTTCTGGCCGCCATCATGGGTCACCCAACTTCAGGCGCTATTCTACTTGCATCATGGATCTCCACTACCCTGTTCTCTTCTTATGAGAAACTCGCATCCTGACAACTATGCCAAACGCAACATAGCTCAGAGCGGTAGCCATAGGCGGGTTTTTCTTTAATAACACCATTTTCTATTTGTGAGAATCTAGCAACGTGGAAAGTAAGTAAAGCGGGCTTTACACGCTACGACATCGCTAATGCGGAGTCGTTGGGGTCACGGAATTCGTGACGCACATCCGGCCGCATTAGCGATGCCGTTGCGTGTGACATCGATTAGCGATTTTGCATCGTTGCAAAACAGTGAAAAATCGCTAATCGGCGACACGGGGGTCCATTCCCAATTATCGTTACTTCAGCAGTAACGAGGTTGTTCCTCGTTCCTGCGGCATCACACATCGCTGCGTGTGACGCCGCAGGAGCGAGGAACGTCTCCCTACCTGCCTCCCGGCCGCTATGCGGAAGGAAGGAGGTGGGCGGGATGTTACGTCCCGCTCATCTCCGCCCCTCCGCTGCGATTGGGCGGCGGTTCAGTGACGTCGCTGTGACGCCGCACGGACCGCCCCCTTAGAAAGGAGGCGGTTCGCCGGTCACAGCGACGTCGCCGGACAGGTAAGTATGTGTGACGGCTCTGGGCGATGTTGTGCGCCACGGGCAGCGATATGCCCGTGTCGCGCAACAGATGGGGGCGGGTACCCACACTAGCGATATCGGGACCGATATCGCAGTGTGTAAAGTAGCCTTTACTCGACCATGGCTACAACCCCACGTAACATTACAGATGATAAGGATCTAAAAACAGCCACAACACAAAGTACAGAATCCTGTTGTTCCTGCTGTATAGTCTATAGGTCTTACTTCTGGCTGCTTCCAGAGCTGCATAAAACTAAATGGTGGGGGTGCAAGGTGTCGGACCCTGAGAGATTTGAAACTGATGAAATATGATAAAGAAAGGCCAAGTACAGCCCCTGGCAAAAATGATGGACCCACCTGGCTCTGAGGATGTTCATTAAGTTGTTTACTTTTATTTTAAAGAAAGCAGTTCACAGACATGGCACAAAACTAAAGTCATTTCAAATACCAGCTTTCTGGCTTTAAGAAACACTAAAAAAAAAATCATGAAAACATAATGTGCTAGCCAGTAACGGTTACTTTTAAAGACTAAACAGGGGAAAAAATTATGGAGCCACTCAATTATGAGGAAAAAATTTGTAATCATAAAAAACAAACAAATAAAAGAACACTTCAATACATCACTAGTATTTTGTTGCACCACCTCTGGCTTTTATAACAGCTTGTAGTCTCTGAGGCATGGACTTAATGAGTGACAAACAGTACTTTTCATCAATCTGGCTTCAACTTTCACTGATTGCTGTTGCCAGATCAGCTTTGCAGGTTGGAGCCTTGTCATGACCATTTTCTTCAACTTCCACCAAAGATTTTCAATTGGATTGAGATCCGGACTATTTGCAGGCCATGTCATTGACCTTATGTGTCTTCTTACAAGGAATGTTTTCACAGTTTTTGCTCTATGGCAGGATGCATTATCATCTCGATAAATGATTTCATCATCCCCAAACATCCTTTCAATTGGTAGGATAAGAAAAGTGTCCAAAATTTCAATGTAAACTTTGATACAAGTAAAATATATCTTTGTACCGTGTTAGCCAGTAGAGATAAAAAAATTGTTTAAAAGAACAGAGAGTCCTCAGTGGTTGATACCTTTTAATGGCTAACTGAAAAGATGGTAATAATTGCAACAGAGAGTCCTCAGTGGTTGATACCTTTTAATGGCTAACTGAAAAGATGGTAATAATTGCAACAGAGAGTCCTCAGTGGTTGATACCTTTTAATGGCTAACTGAAAAGACTCGTGACTCTTCAGATTTTGTGTTATGCCATGCCTGATGAAGAGACCTGAGTAGTCTCGAAAGCTTGCAATTATTACCATCTTTTCAGTTAGCCATTAAAAGGTATCAACCACTGAGGACTCTCTGTTCTTTTAAACAATTTTTTTAATGTAAACTTTGGCATTTACTGAAGATGTAATGACAGCCATCTCCCCAGTGCCTTTACCTGAAATGCAGCCCCATATCATCAATGACTGTGGAAATTTGCATGTTCTCTTCAGGCAGTCATTTTTTTATTGTTTAGCTTTTCTGTATGTAAATCCCATTTCCTTTAGGCGGTTTCTTACAATTCGGTCACAGACATTGACTTCCGTTTCCTCCCATTCGTTCCTCATTTGTTTTGTTGTGCATTTCCTGTTTTACAGACATATTCCTGTCTTGACGCTTTGATGTCTTTCTTGGTCTACCAGTATATTTGCCTTTAACAACCTTCCCATGTTGTTTGTATTTGGTCCAGATTTTAGACACAGCTGACTGTGAACAACCATCATTTGCAACATTGCGTGATGATTTACCCTCTCTTAAGAGTTTGATAATTGTCTCCTTTGTTTCAATTGACATATCTCGTGTTAGAGCCATGATTTATGTCAGTCCACTTGGTGCAACAGCTCTCCAAGGTGTGATCACTCCTTTTTAGATGCAGACTAATGAGCAGATCTTAGTTGATGCAGGTGTTAGTTTTGGAAATGAAAATTTACAGGGTGATTCCATAATTTTTCCTCCTGTTTAGTCTTGAAAAGTAACCATTACTGGCTAGCACATTATGTTTTTCATATTTTTTTTTTTTTTAGTGTTTCTTAAAGCCAGAAAGTTGCCATTTGAAATGACTTTAGTTTTGTGCCATGTCTGTGATCTGCTTTTTTTTAAACAAAAGTAAACAACTGAATGAACATCCTCAGAGCCAGGTGATTCCATAATTTTTGCCAGGGGTTGTGCAGCTAATTAGTGACCATCCCCCTAATAACTGACTATCTAATTTAGTAGCAATAATTGTACCCCAGATCTTTCTATATCGATACCTCTCTTTTTACAGCGCAGTACTTTGAAGTAGTATTTTTTTGTGTATTTGGGATTATTGCCTAGATTTATTCTCCTTTTTGATTTGGTTTCTGTAAATATGACACTAACCTCTATTCCACATTGCTCAAAAAAGGTTAGGCAGTGTCATAGATGGAAAATTCATTGTCCGGCAGCAAAATCTGTAGTACGACCAGAAGTACAACACATTGTCATACTGGACAGAGGGACCTTTAGACACTTTCAGGCTCTGGACACGGCAGCTACAACCTCTGCCCCCTTTTATAGTAGTCTCAATTGCATTTCTTTCCTAGTCTCTGTAGTGTCATGAGATGCACATTTGGATTAATTGTGGCTGGCCGCGATGTTCTTCAAACACTTTTCATTATGAGACAGTGAGTTCACAATGTCCTAAAATGTCTTCTTGACTCTTTCCAGATTGATAGACTTTAATAACTCTCTTCATCTCTTCTGCAGTGTCCTTCCATAGTTGAAAAATATTATTGTGGTGGAGACTCGTGGTAAGTATCAACTCCTAAAGATGTAATTAGTACAAGGGATGTACTGTTTTACCAATGGCTACACTAACCTATTTTATTAACTGCCTGAAAGGGAATTATGAGAAAATTACTTATTAATTCAGGTTTTTGCATAAACATTAAAAACAGTTTGTATTACAAAAAATAATCAATTGTTACCCTGCTCTAGTGCTGGCATCCCTGCACTCCTCGGTCTCCCCTCTCCAGGGTCACACGCTCACTCACCGCCATGGCCATATCCTTCCATGCTGCCTGGCGTCCCTGCGCTCCTCCACGTGGAGTCTCCTCCCCTCACCTTCCAGAGCCTGTGCACGCAGTCCAGGGCCTCCGTGAGTTCTCCTAGGGCGTGCGCATGCACTATTCCCCTTCTCTTAAAGGTCTAGTGCACCAATCCTAGGAAGTGCTTCTCAGTCTATCACTGAGAGGTACTGAGTATTTAAGGCATTCTCCCACAAGGGGTGGGCACTGCGGGGTTGCCGCTGTCAGGCAGCTGAGCAGGCCGTGACACAGCGGGGTTCCCCAGTGCAGAGAGTGTCGGTCGTAGCCAACATGGGGCAACTCCGGCTGGGCCCGACCCCCGCGCGGAGCGAATCGGAGCAGACAGACACTCCATACTGGGAGCGGCAGCAGCGCCAGCTTGGCCGGGAGATCGCTGCCCGTGAAAAGAGGAAGGCGGAGGTGCTGTTCCGGACCATCCAGGAGAAGGACAACCTCCCAAATGCCACCTTTCGGGTAAGGGGCCCCATGCACGAAGGCCAGGTCCGGCACTTCAACCCCCAACGAGGATGGGGTTTCATTTTCGAGCTGGACCTGGAAGCAGAGATCTTCGTGTCCCGGAGGGACGTCTACCCTCACCTCCCTATGCGTCATCCCGAACGGGACTTGGAAGCCAGGGAGTTGGTAACATACACCCGGCACTGTGGGGAGAGGGGGTGGTTTGCCTTGGATGTGAGAAGAAGGGTAACCATGGGCGCTCAGCTGCATGTCCGCCCCTCTCCGCCACCCTCCAGCCCTGAAGTAGAGAAATACTGATGAGGTAGCAGTTCCCGGCAACCTTCCTGCCCGTCCCCGTTAGGACCAAGTTGACGTTCCCATTCTAGTTGTTAAATAATGACATGGCCGAGAACTTGTAGGCCAACCCAAACACTTTTGGGCCTTGTAAATAGCCCTGAACCACCCTTTCACCGTCCTGCAGTCTCCGGAGAGGTTGGTTGGAGGAAGGGCCTGCGACAGAGTAGGCCGAGGTCCCGTCACCATGGAAACCGGTCACCAACCTCCGGGCCAGGGGTCTCCTGGACGTGGGGCATCTGAGAGAGACTGCCAGGTAAGGAACTTATTACCTGGCCAGTGTGGGAAACACCCGGACCCGAACCCGTTTCCTGGACTGGGGAAAAGTGGTGCTACCTGGTTTTTAGAGGCAGCATCAGGGCTAGGTTTGCTTGGGTGGGCAAAAATGAAATGGACCCGGTCCCGTCCCGTTCCCGGTTAATGAAAATGTTTTAATGCAACGTTTAAGTAAACTGCCTCCCGTAAGGGAAGAAATAAAAAATATGCTTAATTTTACAAAAGTTATTATGCTTGTAAACATGTTTTATCTTTTTCAGCTCAAAAAGCAAAATAAACCGGTGGTGGTCGGACAGCCCGCGGACGGTCTGTGGTTAACCAAGGGGGAGTGTGACGCCCTTGCCGGGCCAGGTAGTCACAGATAGGGCCCCGCATTACACCTGTCCCTCATAGGTAACATACAGCCAAATATTTAAACCCTAGTTACCTCCCCAGGGCTTGATGGACACACCAGGGGGCGGAGTCAGGCGGTTGGAAGACGCCCACGAGAGACGGCCATCAGACAGCCTGGGGCGGGAAAGTAAACAGATAAGGTTGAGAGTTCAAGTTGGAGAGGTGTGTGGGCAGGAGCTGTGTGCAGCTTCAGCTGAGGAGAGAAACCAATTTGAGCAGGTGCCAGGGTAGGAGCCCTGGTACCTTTGGGTAGGAGGCAGACGGCGGTCTCTGTCTGCAGGAGCCGGGAAGATGGCTCGGTGGAACTGAGGTGGACCAGGACAGGGTTGTAGCCCGCCAGTACCAACCCGGGAAACCGACTCGGAAACTGGAGCACAAAGGGGGGTACTCAGACCCAGAAGCTAGGTCCAGAAGCCTCTGGGGGCTAGCTAATTAACTGATTGCGGCCAGGACTAGAGGTCCTGTCCCATCCAAAGTCCCGACTGAAGGCAACAGCCCAACGAGGGGCATAAGCGGATACCGCCACGGCTCAGAGATCCCATGGGCCAGTGTCTGCGGGCAAAGGGCTCCTTAGGCGACAATAAGCCGGGAGCAGACTCCTGGAGTTGCAAGCACAGGCAGTCCACCATCCAACACAGATGGTGACCCTCGAGCCACCCACTGAAGGTCCGGATCCGAGTGGTTCAGCTGCCGAGCACGGGGCGGTACATATATATATTTATATTTATATATCTAACCCTAACCCTGTCCATCCTTCCTTGTTGGTGCTAGAGACTGTGCCTGTCCATCCTAACCTTATAATCTGCCTTGCTAGTGACTTTTCCTGTCCCTTCCTATCAAGTTGGTGTTAGAGACTCTGCCTGTCCGTCCTGGCTGAGCTATCTGCCCTGCTAGTGATTCTACCTGTTCGCCCTGCCTGTGCTGTCTGCCTCCAGCTTCCCTGGTGGTCCATGTCTACACTTGAGACTCAAACCTGTCTGATCCTGTGTCCGCCCATTCCTTGGGGGTCAGCTGCCACAACCCCGGTCTCTACCTCTTTAAAGGGTTAGCCCTGGGTCTCCTTGTGGTCCAGTGGGTTCACTTTTGATCACCGCAGTATCATCTCCGGTGGTGAGCGTTACACCTTCCCAGTGGGACTGTTTTAAACTCATAGGCCCGATACATCTAGGCCAGCAATTTTCTTGTCAGTCTTGATGAATGGGAATGTTTCAACTAGACACGCCTCTAAATTAATCAGGAGATTCTGAGAAGTGGCATGCACCTCCGTATGCCACATAAGAAATCTTACTTCTGGCCTTGACTAGAGTGAGATAAGTAACACCATAGTTTGTCATGAATTAGATGAGCATCACACCCTCAGCATGCCCCAATCTTGCCCCAGCTCCACCCATAATTGGCATGAAAATGCCAAAAGTCACAAAATTTAGTACCAAATTTTCACAGCTATTTACGCCAAAATTGTTGTAATAAATTGGGGCCATACTTCCAGTTCTTTCCAGAAGACTTTTCCGAAGTCTCATCAGAGTCAGAATTACACCAAATACACCACTTCTATACACAGCTGATAACAAAGGATACGCCATTCACAATAGGCAATGTCATAGCTCCCTGCTCTTAGATCTACAAAAACAGGTGAGTGATATAGGACATTTGGATTGCTACAGAAAAGATGTCCAAGAGTGACCATAGCTGCTAATCTGTCTAATATGGCTCAGCTTTTTAATTCAATGATAAATTACCAATGTGATGATGACATCCAAAGGGAATTTCCCATGTCAGGCTCCAAAATGTAGGATTCATGATAGTGTAGTGTCGTGAGTACGTTTCAATGGATTTAGCTTCAATTTCAGACTGATATTTAGAAACACAGCAAACAGTGCTGAGTACACTGCCAGACATGTGCTATTCAGTCTCGCAATGGTTTCTGTTGTTTTACAATAGGAAAAGTCGATTTGGCAGTCAGCGCTGTGGCTGCATTACTCCCCGCGCTTCAGAGCCTATGCTGTCTAGCAGACATTAGTATTTGTGATCAGATTGATAATTCCTCATATCGCGCAGCCTCATGAGACCCGCTAATGCTTTTTGTTGCAATTAATAACAAGTCTAATGAGCATAGGATGGAAAACACTGATCGTTCCGCTCTTGACCTCTGGGCACATTTTATGATCCAGGGTATTTGCTACTTAATACAAAACAATCCAGATTTGTTTTCAATAGATTAACTAGGAATATATTTTCACGTCTCGGCCAAATTTGCATCCCTCCAAAACAGAGTTGAGAGATTCAAAGGAGGCCATCGCATTTCCAGCCAGCAATGAGATTATCTGTCTTTTTTGGGTTTGAAGAAGGAGGGGGGTGTCCACAAGGGAAGGGAAGGGGGTGTTAACTCAGTGCTCATATGATGTCACTAAGTTGAGGTTTCACTGGTACTTATATTAAAATGTTTGTGCGCTGGCCAATGTAAACCATCTTAAATCGAAGACAGAACTGTGAGAGGCTGAATGAAGGAGAAGGGAAGGAGGGCAGAGAAAGGTTGGGGAGGAGGGAAGCGGATAAGATATGAATCGTTTGGTCTGTCCCATCTTGACTTAATTACTGGTGTCATCTTGAGCCAATTTAATGAATCTGAGATTGGGAAGAATGAAAGTGTTGGTCAGGACAGCACCTCAGCTCAAAAAAGAACATGAAAGGAACATTATAGCTTGCAATGACAGAACCTCTATGGTATTTAATACCATGTGCACCATCATACTAGTGCTCTCGTGGTTCGGGTGATGCATTCGGGTAGTGATATCACACCAGATGTCATCATATTCTAAGCACCTATTCTCTGCATCTACCCACAGCCCTGCCTTTTATTATTATTACTTACGGTACTGATTTTTCAGTATCCATCATCTGGGACCCCACCAGTCCTCAGAATGAAAGATCTTGGAATTTCTGCTCCTTCATACTCATTTTCCACCTCTACTGTTCAGGGAACCAATTAGAAAATTATTTGACTGTAAAAATTGCACAAACCAAACTACAAAGAAGTGTTTTGGGGCATGACTGCATGATCCCAACGGCATAGCCTGTGTCTCAATCTTGGTAATTAGAATGTTGATAAGTATGGAAGCTTCAGTGCCCTATTTAAAAAAAAAACAGTCCTGGAGGGTCTTATGCATCAACTCCACTAATCATAATTAGTAATGGGTGAGCACTAAACTGCTCGGGTGCTCAGTACTTGAGTTGAGAAATTTCTAATGCTCGGGTGCTCGTCTCGAGTAATGAGCATAATGGAATTCAATGGGAAACGTAATCATTTTTCCGGCAATTTCTCCCCCCCACCCGGAAAGTCTGGGGGCCTGAAAATCACTGAAATGAATCTAAACACTGCTGAAATGAAATAAGAACAGCATGGGGAAGACACCTGGATACATCTGAACATTTGTCAGAGTATTACACCCCTTTTTAGGACTGACAATAAAACACTTCTTCCCAAAGATAGCATGGATTTAACAGAAAAAATGTTAGGAAACAATTGTTCTTGCATAATAACTTACCTATAAGACAAAGATAACTAGAGAGAAAAACTGCTTCCTCCACCCCTTAGTCTATGTTCACACGTGGCGTTTTTGCACACTCATTGCTTTCAGTAGTAAAAGAATACTGCAAAAATGCTGCAAAAAAAAGCTAAAAGCACTGACATACTTCTTCTTTCAAAAATGCAGCATTTTCCGTTTCAGTCGGGGAAAAAAAGAAACCGTGTGCATGAGTTTTCTCAAAATTTGTTCCCATTTGTAAGGAGTGGGACTTCTAGACGCGTGAAGCCTATGTACGAAGTGCAAGGCTTATCAAAAATTGAAAGGAGGGATTGCAATACACCTTGGAGTACACATAGAGGATGACCTCAGAATTTTTTTTCCCCCCATTTGGAAGGAATGGGACTTCTAGACTGGTAAAATGTATGCACTATATGCAAGGACTTTAAAAAAATAGGAGGGACTCCAATACACCCTAGAACACATATAGATTATGGTCTCAGAAAACATTGAGAAGGAGTGGGACTTCTTTGGCCAAAAACAAGGAGTCCCAGGGGAAACTACTCAAGTGACACTACTCAAGACCCTTCAGACATCTGACTTTGATTTTGCTCCAGCTAAGGTAGGCGGCAGTTCCTCCTGTGCCGGCCGGGACATCAGGTAGTCCCAAGGCTTCAAATAGATTGAAGCATGTGTTTCCAAACTTTTTTTGATCTCTTTAGAGACCATTGCCAAAGAAAATGTATGAACCATGTGGGGGGAACTTCTCAAACCCATTCTGGAGGAAATAATCCCACAAGTCTTTTGTCCATTTATTCACACAAGAGGTACATTTCGGCTTTTCTCCTACTGTATGAATGCATCTTTTATTTTACATTGCGTTGAGGCAAATCTGAGGCTTAAAGGCCACAGTCACTGCTCCCTCACTGCTTACGCTGATTCCATGGGTTTTTACTGCCATTGGTGGCATAACAACTAATAGGCGAATCCACTGACCAAATGAAAATGGTGACAGGCTGACTATTCTCAAAATTAACAAAAAACATGACCAAAAACTCATTTCTTTAAGTGACAAACAGCCACTGCCGCAGAGTTATTGAAAGGTATAACAGACCAGACAGAACTGTGACTCTCGCCACCTAATCTACAGCCAGGCATGGCTGTGTGTGATAATGGCTGTAACCTGGTGGCAGCTTTAAAGCTTAGCAATGTGTACCAAGCCTGGCTGACATGCTCAACTTAATGATTCAGCGCTTTCTGAAAACCTACCCAGATTTGCCTGAGTTTCTTGTAAAGTTACGCAGTGTGTGGTCCCCATTTATGTTCCTCAGCCTTTTCCTGTGATCGTCACGCTATATGCATTTTGGCCAGCATTGATTACTTGTTGTTCACCCTTCTTGATCCGCACTACAAGAGGAACTTTCCGTATCTCCTTCCTGCGGAGGAAAGGGCTAGTAAAATGGGGCAATACCAGAAGGCCCTAGTTGAACAATTTGCAGAAAAATTTTCCATCTGCTGGCGGCAGAGGTTATAGTACTTTGGGCAACTAAGGATGAGAGATGAGGGAGACACATACCAGGTCCAACAGAGGCAAGGGAATACTATCAAAGGTCTGGGACAGTTTCGATAGATCCTCCCAGTGCCCAGGCCCTGATGCATGGGGTAGTCTGACAAGGAGGGAAACGTTTTTTTAAGATGGTGAAGTACTAATTAGCCGACCGTACCAGAGTCCTCAGTGATTCCTCTGTGCTGTACAACTTTTGGTTATCCAGTCAGGTCATGTGGTATGAACTTTCCCTTTTCTTACCTAGTAAACAGTAAAGTATGGACTGCACACATGATAGCCATGTGCTATCCGTTATTATCACTGGGCCATATACTTGCATTGGTGCATTTGCTACACAACAGGGATCAAGGTAGGACATATCAAAGTTATTTTGTTGCATAATCGATTGGTTAAAAAAAATGTGTAAAAAAGCGAACATGCACATAGATTGCAATGGATTGGTGATGTATCTTCTAAAAAATAAAAAGTGGATAAGATATATACTAAATAAACTAAAGCGTAAAACCCCCTGATATATACTGTATATGAATAAGCTGGGAGCATAGATAAAAGATAACATGACCGATATATCAAGTCTTCCTATAGGCACATTACAAGAACCTGGCTGAAAATCAGTTATATGATGTCTTTACCGTGGATGGAGGCACAAAACTCCCCCAAATCATGTATTTGTGGTGTAAATCCTGCTGTTTTACATTTTGCTTCAGTGCATGAACTTACACTCCTTGTCTCAGAAATAAGAATTGACATAACACAGTTTGGCAGAAGAATCGCTTTTCTTGCCAGTCTGTCCCATCACAACCCAATGCAAAACCACATAATCACTATGAGGTTTATGGACAGACAGGACTGTTATAAAAGCTTCAAATAATAAATTATACACATGAACATACAGCCAATGGTAGGGACTGGAAATAACTTGTGATAAATATCCTTGTGCGTAAGTATCTATATTTTGCAGTTTCATACCAAAACAGTGTGGTTATCGTACCTTTACAGCACAGAAAAAAACAATAACTACAACTTGGCTTCAAAGTGTGAACACAACCCAGCTGCAACAAATCCGCTTTCACACTGCGTTCCTCTCCCTGTTCTGTGATCCCGTCGGGGCTTCCGTCCGAATCCCAGCAAAACGGATTTTGGACTAACCGCCGACGGGTTCAATGACTGCAATGGTGCAGACGGAGTCACTGTGTGCTCTGTTGTGCACCCTTTTTGGGAGTATACGCTTGCTGGAGGCGGACACCCAGACACAGTTTACTACGTCTGGGTGTCCGCCTCCAATAGGTGTATACTCTCTAAAATGGTGCACGTCCAAAACCTGTTTCGCGAGGGGTTCAGACGAAGATCTTAACGGGTCAACTAAACGGGAGAAGAACACAGGGTGAGAGATCAGCTTGTTTGCTGATTCCAGGTAGCAACTAGAGATTTTCAATACCGTACAGACAGCTGATCAGATTGATGTACATTTATGTGGGAAAAGTGTCAGTAAAACTTATAATTTACTCATTAAAATCAATTGTGTTTGTATGCATATGAGTCCAGTGGGCAGTCCTACTCAGTGATTGACAGTCTTCCCAGTATGATTGTGTAAATAGTTGCCAATAACTGGATAGGGGCTGGCACCATTCCAGCAGAAGGATTACACAAGGGTAAAATCCATCTCAATATTATTTCTATGCATGTGTTGCGCCCTGGACAAGCCAGGACGTCACAGGTACTACAACAACACACCCCACACCCCGGTTAGGCACATCAGTCACACACACAAATCCTTGTTGCCTCCCTCCAGGGGCTGATGTCCACACCAGGTGGGGTGGAGCCAGGCGGTTGGCCCCACCCACCGAGGAGTTCACAGTCCTGGAGGCGGGAAAAGGAAGGCAGAACAGTTTGAGAGTTGAGGGAAGTGGTAGTGGAGCAAACTGGCCGTGTCCGGGTACGTGGCCCGGGCACAAACAGCAAGGTTGGCAGACGGTGGTGACCGTCTGCAGGCGAGGCCGATTGACGCACAACCGTAAGGACCGGGGACGGGCGGTGGCCCGCCGGTACCAGACCGGGGAGCGAAGAGAAGCCAGCACCATTCGGCAGGGCCTACGGACCCCGACCAGGCTTGGAGTCGCTGTTAAACCGGTCAAATCCATCAGCGACGGGAACCTCCGGGGTTTCCCAGCAGCAAAGACCCGACTGAAGGCAACCGCTCAACCGTGAAGAGAAATACAGCTACCGCCACAGCTAGAGTTCCCAGGGCCAGAGCCTGCGGGCATAAAGGGGCTCCTCTGGCAAATACACCACTGGGGAGGGGGGTTACTGGTGGGAAGCCATCGGAGCCGACAACACAACACAGGTGCAGGGAGAGACAGTCACCGCCAACCTATCGGGAGTGGCCATCACACCCGGCTGCGGGACCCGTCCATCCAGCCGTTTGTTTTACCAGAGACTCCGTTTACATCATTGGCTGAGTGAGTACCATCGTGCCGCCTGGCACTGCGCTGCCCTCCCACGACCCTGCACCTCACCAAACCCCGCCATCCATCTTACAGTCACCATCACCGGGCCCCGGGACCACCAAGTCCCCCTACCCACAGAGGGGAGAGAAAAACATCTCGGCTGCTCCCTGTCATCGCTCCCGGGATCCCCGTCCAGAGCAGCGGTGGTGTCCCAACCTCACCACAACCGTGGGTGGCGTCACGGACAACATCCCCAAACCAAACCATCCCCTTTTCACTCACGGGCGAGGAGCGCCGCTCGAGTCCCCGGATCTGGCCCACCGCTCGAGCCATCGAGCAGCAGCGCCAGACCCGAGTGTGGTGAGCACAGCGCGTCCCTCCACCCGCGACACATGCATCTGTCCAACTCTGTGTGGAGTTCTCTCCCTAATATACTGATCTTATTCTAGGTGATTATAACCTGTCTTGTATACCATCTAGTAGTTTGTTGCTATATCTTCGTTTAAGCTTGGCCTTTCCCATAGTTACTAATCCATCATTACATATAATTAACAGTGACTATATCCTACTGCTAAGCATGTTGCCCTTTATTTGATCCACCCATTTTTTAACCTCTCTTGTGTATTTTCTATAAATAAACAATTATTTATAGCATATATTGGGCTACAAACTATTTCTTGTAGGTTTTATTGATTTCTAGGGTACTCAATATATGCTTATTATAGGGGTATTATCAACAATATACTACAAATATATATATATATATACATATATATATATATGTGTGTGTGTGTGTATATATATTGTAGTATATGAACCAGGAGGGGCGCTAACACAGGGTAGGATATATGTATCCCACCCTGTGTTAGCTCCCCTTCTGGTTTATATACTGTAATACTATGGTGTTGCAGAATATAGCACAAGCGATCAGGCAATTGCAGGTTCAATTGCTCTAAGGGGACTACGGTAATGCTTTGAGAAGTAAAACAAAATATTTAAAAAATGTTGAAAATAATAAAAAAGAAATTAAAATTTAAAATTACCGCCTTTTCTCCCATTAAATCTAATTTAAAAAATACACATAGGTGGTAATGCTGTATTCAGGAAAGCCTTCTCTATCAAAATTGAGAAAAAAATTAACCCGATCAGTAAACATTGTAAATAGAAAAAAAAAATCAAAAACGACAAAATTATGTTTTTTTTGGTACCACAATACCACACAAAATAACAAGTGATAAAAATGTCATGTCTATCTCAAAATAGTATCAATAAAAATGATGTCTTGCTCTGCAAAAAAGAAGCCCTCACAAAGCTCCTTTGACCGAAACATAAAATATAATGGGCCATAGAAAATGGCGACAAATTAAAAAAAAATTGTTTGGATCAAAGTTCTGATTTTTTTTTGTCTCCACTAAAATAAAAAAACTGGACAAGTCTGGTATCGCTGTAATTGTATTGGTGGGGAGATTCACATTGCCAGGTAATTTTTACTGCACAATATATGCTGTAAAAACAATTCTCCAAAAACAATGTAAGCATTGAGTGTTTTTAAACAACTTCACCAGACTTGCGTTTTTTTCTCGTTTTCCAGTACACTACATGGTAAATGAATGGTGTCATTCAAAAGTACAACTCGTGCTGGAAAAAACAAGTTTTAGTGTGCCTATGTGGACAGAAAAATAAAAACGTTACTGCTCTTGAAAGAAGGGGAGGAAAAAAGAAAACTGTAAAAACTGAAATTGGGAAGGGGTTAAAGACAAACTGTTGCCCATAGCAACTAATCATAGAGCAGATTTCATTTTTCAAGAGCACAATAAGAAATGAAAGTTGAGTTGTGATTGGTTACAAGGGGCATTTCATAAATCGTCCATGACAAAGTCACTGGGGTGGGTCAGTTCAACCCAAGTGGGCTCTGTAAAGCACTATTTTATCAATGAATTCTGTAGAAATAGGGTACGATCACACCTTTTTTTTCAGGTGGGTTTGGAGTTGGTTCATCCCACGAAACCCACCTAAAAAGTGTTAAGAAAGCTCAAAACAAGGAACATTTCTACATCAAAATAACATGCTGCTCAATTCTTTAAACCTTTTAACGCTTGAGGTCTCCAAAGACACCAAGTGGTTAAAAGAAGTGACCTGACCATTCTTCAGGCATTTTCCACTCAGAAGACGTTCTATACTTTATAATACAAGTCAATGAGAAGGATCAGAGATGTCGGGGGACTCATGGGCATTTTTCTGAGTGTTTTGTTAGCATTTTTGAAAATAGTGTTAGGCCTGAGTCACGCTTGCGAGTGACTCACATGTAATTCGTGCGAGTCTCGCATCGCATCACCCGGTACGGCTGCACTCTCCTGACAGAAGCGGGTCGGCGGCATGTATTTCTATGCAGCTAAGACACTCCTGTCTGGAGAATGCGCAGCCATGTCGGGTGATGTGATGCGACACTCGGGCGAATTACATGTGAGTCACTCGCAAGTGTGACTCCAGCCTTAGAGGCTGAATGGAATTAAAAAGTCTGGAAAACGACAGTAAATTAAAAATGCCTAAAAACTGGTGGATAAATACTAAAAAAAATTTTAGCAGTCAAAAATGTCAAAAAAGGGCTCAGTAAACAACAAAAATACTACTAAAAAATTACAAAAAAAGAAAATTCAGGTTTACAAAATGCCAGAGAAAAGGGGGGTGTCCTGAAATGTCTTCTGCTTGAACAACTGAGAAAGACGTCATGTGCACATCCCTGTGGATTACTAAATGACGTGAACAATATTTCAGTCATTACTGACATTTCGATCTCCATTGATAAACCATTATAATACATTACAAAACATCAAATACTATGTATAGTCCCTGTTGGTGACACGTAGTGCTCAGACGTAAACAGCCTCTTGGTTTAATTTTTGATCTTTCTGCTACATTTTGTAAATAAAATCTGCTTTCCATTTTCTGAGAGAATATTTACTTGGCCTCAATATCTCGCTGCGAGCCAAAATATGTCCACATCCTCTCTTCCTGTGGAAGCGGCCATGTTTGTCTCGCTCCACTTTCAGTTTCTGATCATTCGCATTAAAGAATTGCACTCTGCTTAACCTCTGAAGTCCCAACCTGATCCTGAACGCCGTGTTGGAGACAAAGGGTTAATGTTTGTCCCAGTAGACTCCAGTAAACTTCTTCACCCGGACAGGTCATAGTAAAAGTCTCTAGTCATCTGTTTGAAGTTATGAATTCTACAATTGCCAACACCACTTTCACCTCTAGCTTTCGGCTGACCCACCTCAGTGTCAGAAGAGATTAGACTCCATCTCGCTGGGGTCTATAGCTGCAGCTCTGGCTGGTAGGACTGAAGGTAAAGTGGTAATTACACATATGTCTCAGGTCCAGAAAGATCAGGTTTACGGAGCCAGCTATAGCGCAAGGTAACATTACATTCAGATTAACCGGGAAATATGTAATTGATGGACAGTACAAGTTATCACTACACAGCAGCCTTCTAAGTGCAGGGGCGGAAATCTACATTGTACAGATTTATTGGGGACTCTCTGATGCAAACAATGAACTCTGCCGGAAATATTTGGCCAATGCATAGGTATCATGGCTGTCAGTGCGTGATTTTAGCCCACTTTGTTATCCAATACTAGGGTACTGCCATGGGGTATATATGCAGTGGATATTCCGTATGGAGTTTCCATGAGGAAAATCATCTGTGTTAGGCTATGTGTGCACGCTGAGTATTTGGTTGCAGAAATTTCTGCACCAAAACTGCATCTCTTGGCAGAAAAAAATTGTGGTGTGCTTTTTTTTATGAGTTTTTAATGCATTTGAGGTGGAAAAACGCTGAAAGAATTGCATGCTGCAGATTATTTTCTGAACCAAATCTGCAAGGGAAAAATAAGGAACACGTGCACAAAACTTCAAGATTCTCATTGACCTTGCTGGCATTAAGATAGGCATGCAGTTTTGTGACAAAAATGCATCAAAAACGCAGTGGGTGCATATAGCCTTACAAAGTTACAATTTATAGTGGTGATGATCCAGCACATATCGGAAGCATAAAAAAAAAAATCAATTCAATGTATAAAAAACATCAAAAACTGTAATCCATTTATTAAAATCCACAGTTCAAAAAAGGAATAAAATTGAGGTTTTCGCAAAGATGAGGGTTGACTCGATATGAGGGATCGAAAAGATTATAAACATTGAAGTTATGCCTTTTCAGTGTGGATTTTAATCAATTAAATAAACTTTTTTTATGTTTTTATCCAATGAATGTGTTGGATCAGCTCTACTATACATTTTTTCAAATGTCACCAATACACCACTGACTTCATGCCCCACCATCAATAGAGGATGTGCAGGACTAACCTTTCTTCAGGATGATGAGCTAAAACTATTTCCTTGCCCTCTCTAGTGGTATAAGAGTGGGTGCCCACTATCAGGATTAGTAGCATTTTGGATGCTGTGTATTTTCGCTACATCCCAAATTCTGTGTTGTACAGTACAAGCACAATGGAGGGAATTTATAGAAATCTCCTGCCCACTGTGTTTCTTTTTCTCTTAAAGAGACACTAACACAAATGAATACAGAGAACCGGATCGCCGGAGCTGTTTCTTGACGGTTCTGGGAACCGGCTGCTATTTTAACAACCGGTTCTCCAAAACCAGACAGAACCGGCTGAATCCCACCCCTGGTTATACAGGTCGCTCATCATTACTGCGTCGTTGGTAAGGTCTGACTGTGTGACGTCTCACCATCAACCTCCCAGCGACTTACCAGCGATCCTTATCAGGTCGTATCATTGTCGGGATTGCTGGTAAATCGTTGTGTGTGACTGGGCCTTTAGTTAGGAACTTTCTTATAGAGAAAGAAAGAAGCTCCTGTGTGTGGGAGAGTCAGCAGAGTTGGCAATCAACAGAGCGAGTGCTTGTGTGTGGGAAAGTCAGCAGATATTGCTGTTGGCTGAGCGAGCACTCCTGCCTGTGGTCGCGAGAGTTAGCAGAGATGGCTGTCAGTTGACCAAGCGTTCCTGTTTGTGGGAAAGTTGGCAGAGATGGCTGTCTTTTGAGCGAGCACTCCTGTGTGTGGGAGAGTTGGCAGAGATAGCTGTCTACCGAGTGAGTGCTCATGTGTGGGAGAGACGGCAGAGATGACTGTCGGCCAAGCGAGCGTTCTTATGTGTGGGAAAGTTGGCAGAGATGACTGTTGGTTGAGTGAGTGCACCTGCAAGTGAGAGAGTCAGCAGAGATAGCTGTTAGTTGAGTGAGTGCTCGTGTGTAGGAGAGTCGGCAGAGATGGCTGGCAGTTGATTGAGCACTCTGGTGTGTGGGAAAGTTGGCAGTGATAGCTGTTGGTCAAGTAAGTGCTCTTGTGTGGAAAAGTTGGCAGAGATGGCTGTCGGTCAAGTAAGTGCTCTTGTGTGGAAAAGTTGGCAGAGATGGCTGTCAGTTGACCAAGCGTTCCTGTTTGTGGGAAAGTTGGCAGAGATGGCTGTCTTTTGAGCAAGCACTCCTGTGTGTGGGAGAGTTGGCAGAGATAGCTGTCTACCGAGTGAGTGCTCATGTGTGGGAGAGACGGAAGAGATGACTGTCGGCCAAGCGAGCGTTCTTATGTGTGGGGAAGTTGGCAGAGATGACTGTTGGTTGAGTGAGTGCACCTGCAAGTGAGAGAGTCAGCAGAGATAGCTGTTAGTTGAGTGAGTGCTCGTGTGTAGGAGAGTCGGCAGAGATGGCTGGCAGTTGATTGAGCACTCTGGTGTGTGGGAAAGTTGGCAGTGATAGCTGTTGGTCAAGTAAGTGCTCTTGTGTGGAAAAGTTGGCAGAGATGGCTGTCGGTCAAGTAAGTGCTCTTGTGTGGAAAAGTTGGCAGAGATGGCTGTCAGTTGAGCGAGTGCTCCTGTGTGGGAGATTCAGCAGAAATGGCTGTCGGTCGAGCGAGTGCTCCTGTCTGTGCTAGAGTCAGTAGAGATGGCTGTCGGTTGGTTGATCGAACATATTATGCATCATTCAGTAGACAGTAATAACATGTATAGCCAGCCTTCGTACACCCAACTATCCATTGAGCCTGTACACAGTATGTTCATGTGGAGAGCTTCTGCCTCTTGGTTTGAGGGATTGATGAGGTCAGGGACTTGTCATTATAATGTGGCGCCCCTGAGGCTTCAGTTGCCACAGGGCACTGCATCTCTTTTGAGATGTAGTACTCATCCCGGGTAAGGAGAGGTTAATCGCTGGTGATTCTCACATACACAACCACACACAGTCAGGTACCTTCTCACTGGGTGGATGGCCTCGGGTAGATAGGGGGGTGGCCATCACAAAGTATAGGACTTTCCCAGCCACTGGGACACCCACCTGGGGGGCGGGCACCACTTGGGGAAAAAGGAAGGAGTATCTTCAGACATGGTCAGTTAGCCCTGGGCACAGCTTGGGGCGAGACACACCTTGGACCTTGCTCCAATCTTCTGCTCACACTTCTGTGAGCCTGTGAGCACCATAGGACCCGTGGCTTGAGCATCCAGCTCAGCCCGGATTCTATACAGCTACACGGGATTCCAGGGTCTGTGGTGAGTGAAGGAAACACTCGCGATCCATTCCATATTCCACATATACCGGGATTGGAGGGACCCCAACCAGAAAGAACTCACAGTGGGAACACCAGCGGTGACCTCGGATTGCTCGGGATCGGCTGGGGCCCATCACAGCAGTGGCCAGTGCTTCGGAAGCAGCAACTGGGTTACTTAAAGAACTGTGAGTAAGACATTTGGAACCCGCAGAGACTGTGTTCACCTGTCATTAATGGCACCGCCACCCCGCGCTTTGGCGCCCACCATTACTACTTCCCTCATCATTGTCCCTGGGGCCCGCTCCACCTGTGGGGAGCAGAAACACCTCAGCTGCTAATACCATCTGCCCCGGATGACAGCGACAGCAACGGTGGCTATTCCCTGGCCGCATACCGCAGGTGGTGTCACAAAATCAATCTCCACCATTATCCATCACCACCCCCTCCTTTATTGTACACCTCGAAAGCCACCCCGTGACATCCCCCCGACCCGACATCACTTGCCCGGTGACGAGTAACTTAACTCCTTGCCCAGTGGGTGCTACAATAACATCTCAAAAGTTATTTAAAAGTTTAGTTACTCTTTACAACGTGTGACTACAATTCAGTATGATTGTAGGGAATTATAAATAGATATATGTCATGTTAAAATTGAAACAACTTTGCAAATATATTGCATTGCTAATCTAGCACTGGTGCTAAGGTTCGGCGTGTAGCTAGCGCTCCATTCAGTGTTTGACTTTAGCATCCTTAGAAACAGTCAACAAGCTGTCATCAGAAATATCAAAAAACTGACCCGCACATCCAACAAATGTGAACAGGTGCTAACTGAAAAAACATAGTAACTATAAATGCAAACAGTTGCACACTGAAAAAAGCCAAACATTTACCAGGGAAAATATGGCACTGCATTACTGCAAAAGAGAGATATTTAGTTTATGTATTGGCCAATGCATGTAAGCCCGGAGACCAACGGCAAGGTATATCTCTGTAATCCGGGAACCTAACTTAAATGCCACTATCTAGGTTAAAAACATCCTTATCTGGGCAAAATGCCACTATTTGGACTACAAACCTCCATGTATGGGCAGCTAGGCTCCTGCTATAATGGTTATGAACACAGCCAGGTCTTAGGACAGAGTGCTCAGTCAGAAAAAGACTCACTAGAAATATCAAAAAACTGACCCGCACATCCAACAAATGTGAACAGGTGCTAACTGAAAAAACATAGTAACTATAAATGCAAATGCACATTTGTTGGATGTGCGGGTCAGTTTTTTGATATTTCTAGTCAGTCTTTTTCTGACTGAGCATTGTAGCAGGAGCCTAGCTGCCCATACATGGAGGTTTGTAGTCCAAATAGTGGCATTTTGCCCAGATAAGGATGTTTTTAACCTAGATAGTGGCATTTAAGTTAGGTTCCCGGATTACAGAGATATACCTTGCCGTTGGTCTCCGGGCTTACATGCATTGGCCAATACATAAACTAAATATCTCTCTTTTGCAGTAATGCAGTGCCATATTTTCCCTGGTAAATGTTTGGCTTTTAACAAGCTGTCATCAGACCTATCCTTAGCGGCTTATCTGAGCGCCTATAATCCAGTTAGTTTTAAAATAATTAGATTATCTAATGTAAAGATTACACTGAAAATCTATAATATCAGCTATGTGCAGACAATGAATCCACAAGAACTGCTGGGAGATTTCAGCTCTAAAGTGTGCTGAATTATGAATACAGCTCTGGACTATTCAGAGCAGGAGATTCATTAGAAATAATAAATGATGCTCTTTTATACCTGGTGGTGGTAGAAATGGATGAGCGATGTACCATTTAGTATATGAATCCTCAATAAAAGGAGCACATAGGGAGATTGTACACATCTGTGAACACACTGATATTTACACCTCTACAATCTCCCACTTACAAACCTGTTTGGAAGGAACGTGTGGTTGTGTGCCTGATTCCAGAGCCTGTCTGGGCTTCATTACAAGCACAGAGAGAGATCAGGCCCAGGCTGAAATATCTCCGCATGAAAGCAAACACCACTCAGGACAGAATATTATTCTCTATGCCTAGGTTGAAGTACATTGCGGGTTTATTGAATTAATTATGATAAGGATCATAACGTTAAACTAGGGGTGAGGCGCTGGCTTCCTCCTAGGATCGCTCCAAGCACTTTTCATCTGAATATTTCTCTGGACTTATTAAATCTGGCAGCTCTGAACTTTCTGGCGGAGCAGATTTCTCTGTGACTTAAAAGGGATTGGATGTTGAACGGACCAAAAGTTCTTCGTTCTGCCCTGTCTCTCAGGGAGTAAGAGTGAAAAAAACAACATGAGAAATAAGTGAGATAGAAGGTAGAAAGCAGAGGAGAGAATGAATACCATCTTAGGGATCAATCACGCAATCCCCTTTCCCAGTGGTGCAGGTCAGGGTGAGGAAGAGGAGGGGGGGTCCTTTGGAAACGTGATTGGGAGTTCACTCTCGGGCCGCATTGCGAGCCGGGAAATCTGATCTTTTTGCACAGACTTGTGCCAGCTCCTGCGTAAATTTAATAAAAGGGTCTCCCCTCCTATCGGGGGGTTACATTAAAATTATTTTGGGGCCCAAACTAGAGTGGGTCTAAAATTCAATATAAGATTGATGTACGGTATATCTGTGTTAATTTTAACCCTCTACATGCTATTGGCATACGTATTCCAATATGTTTATAAATTTGACTTTCCAGTATTGAGGTGTTGTGTATACAGATAGTATCGACATTTACTGTGCACTCGGATTGATTGTTCTTCTGGAGACATTTATTTCGATCTATGTACACTATATATTGCAGCTTTTAAGGGAACATACCATCTGAAAATGACCTTAAGTTTCAAACAAATTTTTATGTCCAAATTATTTTTTAGCAATTTTGAAAAGGATATATTTTAATATTAGTGTCTTTAAAAAGTATCTATATCCTATGAACTTTTCCACATTTTTCATGCTACACCCACAAGTTTAAAGCAGAATTGTTGTTTTAATTTTTATTAATTAAATCAATAGTACACATGAAAATAAGTAACTTTGTAATATATCTTCAAATCTGCTTTTTTCTCTGCCAAAATCCGTCATTATCAAAATTCTCAGTTCTTGTCTTGCTTTCAAGCGTGGCGAGCGTGTTCAGACCAAAAGAAGTCTGATGTACAACGAAAAAAACATCAAAACAACACAACAAACAAGGAGCAGACACCAGGGACACAATAACAATGGTGGGCCCTAGCGCTAGTGAGAGGGTAGATGGACACCTCCTATCCTCACCTGTAGCTGTCCCTATTCTCCTAGCCAGTCCCTATACTGTTGCCAAGCAGCACCCCGAGACCCTGGGAAACCCTATAGATGCCCTGACTAGTGAGAGGCCAGTAAGGTACACCAGACCCACCGCTGCACTAACAAGACAAGAGGGTAGAAGAGACAAACAGGTGAAAAACTGCAACACAAAAGGATAAAGGTCGACTTCTTGGATTGCTCCAACACAGCTCCTTCCACCAAGGGGGCCAGTATACAAATGAGTTTGTATCTTCAGCAGGGATTGCTGGGTAACACCTCTATATAAACCTGAAGGGAGTGACTACAAAGCTACTACAGCTGAAGCACTCAGCTAGGGACCGCTTGAGAACCTGACAGCAGCAAAACTGGCATTATCCATTTAGGAACTAAAACAAGCCACATTTCAATGTAGAGAGCCAGATGAAGATGAGACCGTCCAGTCCGAAAGCTGTCACTAGTCTCCCAAAACAGGGCGACAACCGTGACAGTTCTGAGATAAAATCTGTATTCAGTGAAGACCTTCGAGATAGGAGATGGCAGCTGTTACTGATGAGATTGTATGTTTATTTATTTACTCACTTTTATAGCGCTATTAATATCATAACGCTTTACATACATTATCATCACTGTCCCCATTGGAGCTGACAATCTAGATTCCATATCAGTATGTCTTTGGAGTGTGGGAGGAAACCAGAGAACCCACAGGAAGCCCACGTAAACACAGGAGGACATACAAACTACTTGCAGATGTTGTTCTCGGTGGGATTTGAACTCAGGACCCCAGCGCTGCAAGACTGCAGTACTAACCACTGAGCCACTGTGCTGCCCATGCCCATGTACACAGAAGAGGGAGGAGGGGCGGTGCTCTGTCTTTAACTCCTTCCTCTGCCTCTAGCTCCTTTCTCCATCATAGGATCTCAATAGCACCAACTGCCATGTCCTATCTCAGTAATGGGAAAGTCTTCACTGAATACAGATTTTACCTCAGAATTGAGAATTCTGATAATGACTGATCAATTCGGGGAGAAGTAAGAAGCAGATTTGTCTGATAAGATATATTACAAAGTTGCTTATTTTCACATGAACTAGTGAGTTATGAAATAAAAAGGATAATGATGGTTTTTCTTTAAATGTATTTTATTGGAATTTTATGTGATTTGCCAATACTAATTAGCAAGTATTGATGATGTGAACAGGAAAAGATTCATGTTTTTTTAAATATTTAAAACATAAATCTGAAAATTGTGATGTGCATTTTTATTCAGCACCCTATAGTCTGATACCCCTAAATAAAATCCTAAATGACTAAATTGCCTTCAGAAGTCACCTAATTAGTAAATTGATTTCACTTGTGTATAATTTATTCTTAGTATAACTACAGTTGTTCTCTGAAGGCCTTAGAGGTTTGTTTGAGAACATTAGGAAACTAACAGCATCATTAAAACCATTGAACACACTAGACAGGTTAAGGTTAAACTTGTGGAGAAAAGTAAATCAGGGTTAGGTTATAAAAAAATAACCCAAGCTATGGATATCTCATTGGACACTCTTCAACCCATCATCCAAAAATAGGCGTATAATACAACTGCAAACCTACCAAGACATGACTGTCCACCTAAACTGACATCCCAAGCAAGAAAAGTACTAATTACATTAGCAGCCAAGAAGCCCAAGGTTGCTTTGGAGAAGCTGCAGAGATCCACAGCTCAGATCTGCCCATAGCAAATATGGCCCTTATGGAATAGTGGCAACAGTAAAGTCATTTTTTAATGCAAGCCACAAGAATTCCAATGTGAAGTTTGCAAAAAGCCATGTAGGGGTCAAAGCACATCACCCTGAAAACACCATCCCCACAGTCAAACATGGGGGTGGCAGCATCATACTGTGAGAAGACTTTTCTTCAGCAGGGGCAGAGAAGCTATTCAAAGTTGACAGGAAGATGGATGATGCTAAATAAAGGACAATCCTGGAGGCAAATTCTGATAGACGTTGCTAAAAACTTGTCACTGAGGCATAGGTTCATCTTCCAACAGGACAACAATATTTAACATATACAATGGATAGTTTAGATCAAAGCATATCCATATGTGTGAATGGCCCAGTCACAGGCCAGACTTATAGCTTATTGAAAATCTATGACAAGATATGAAAATTGCTGTTCACAGGCGTCTCCATCCAATCTCACTGAGCTAGAGATATTTTGCAAAGAAGAATGTGCAAAAATGTTATCCTCCAGATGTGCAAAGTTGGTAGATAGACAACCCAAAAGAATGGTAGCAAGATATTTAGAAAACCATGCATCATTTCCTTCACATTTCACAAATACTTGATACTATGTGTTGGATCACAAAAAATCCCAATAATATAAGTCTCCATTTGTGTGTGTAACTTGATAAAATATGGTAAAGCTCAGAGGGCAGGAATACTTTTTCAAGGCTTTGTCTATTATATATATATATATATATATATATATATATATATATATATATATATTTTGCACTGAGTAATGAATGATCTCTCCCATGATTCCATTGGTACAGTGGGAAAAAAAAGTATTTAGTCAGCCACCAATTGTGCAAGTTCTCCCACTTAAAAAGATGACAGAGGCCTGTAATTGACATCATAGGTAGACCACAACTATGAGACACAAAATGAGAAAACAAATCCAGAAAATCACCGCGTCTGATTTGGCAAGATTTTTTTTTTGCAAATTATGGTGGTATTTAGTCAGTAACAAAAGTTCATTGCAATATTTTCTTATATATCCTTTGCTGGTAATGACAGAGGTCAAAAATTTTCTGTAAGTCTTCACAAGGTTGGCACACACTGTTGGTGGTATGTTGGCCTATTCCTCCATACAGATCTCCTCTACAGCAGTGATGTTTTGGGCCTGTCGCTGGGCAACATGGACTTTCAACTGCCTCCAAAGGTTTTCTTTGGGGTTGAGATCTAGAGACTGGCTAGGCCAGTTTGTTATGGTGGTCCCATCTCTATGCAGGTCATTCGCTAGGTCCCACGTTGTGGTTCTGGGATTTTTGCTCACCGTTCTTGTGATCATTTTGATCCCACGGGGTGAGATCAAGGGAGGGAGATTATCAGTGATCTTGTATGTCTTCCATTTTCTTATTATTGCTCCCACAGTTGATTTCATCACACCAAGCTGCTTGCCTATTGCAGATTCAGTCTTCCCAGCCTGGTGCAGGGCTACAATTTTGTTTCTGATGTCATTCGACAGCTCTTTGGTCTTCACCATAGTGGAGTTTGGAGTGTGACTGTTTGATGTTGTGTCAGGTGTCTTTTATACTGATAACAAGTTCAAACAGGTGCCATTACTACAGGTAATGAGTGGAGGACAGAGGAGCCTCTTAAAGAAGAAGTTACAGGTCTGTGAGAGCCAGAAATCGTGCATGTTTTTAGATGACTAAATACTTATTTTCCAGCATAATTTGCAAAACAATTGTTGCCAAATCAGACAAGGTGATTTTCTGGATTTATTTTCTCATTTTGTATCTCATCATGTCTCTTGTGGTCTACCTATGATGTCAATTACAGGCCTCTCTCATCTCTTTAAGTGTCAGGACTTGCACAATTGGTGGTTGACTAAATACTTTTTTTCCCCACTGTAACGTCTGAAGGAGCATAATGCCCTTTCCTAAAAGGAATGTAGGATAGAAAAGATAAGTGTAAACATACATTCCTGGTCATAAATAAAATTTCAATCACTGAAAAAATTAACTTTGAATTTTTATGTAAACACAGAAAAGGTGTTCCGTAATTGTTAAACGGGTTGTCCCATATACAGAATTTACTATAGATTTTGCTTTATGATCTACCTACTGAGACCATCAATGATTCTGAGAATGGCAGGCTCAACCTTAGTACCCTGAGTGAGTGAAGCCTTACTAAGGACCACCATCCCATTAACTATGAAGAATTCATATTATCAGTCGATGGACAGTTAATGGACCAGTGGTCGCACAAGCTTATCAATGCATCATACAGAGGACTTTAGGCTTCTTGTCCTTGTGATCGGTCTGGGTCACCAGTGGATAGGTGATGGATATTGTTTATTGGACAACTTATTTAAGTGTTACTTACTAAAGGCCCAGTCACACTAAACAACTTACCAGCGATCCCAACAACGATACAACCTGATAGGGTTCGCTGGTAGGTTGCTAGGAGGTCCCTGGTGAGATATCACACTAAGCGATGCTCCAGCGATCCCACCAGCAACCTGACCTGGCAGGGATCGCTGGAGCGTCGCTACATGTGGAAGCATACTGCGCTTGGTAACTAAGGTAAATATCGGGTAACCAACCCGATATTTACCTTGGTTACCAGCGCACACCGCTTAGCGCTGGCTCCCTGCACACCTAGCCACAGTACACATCGGGTTAATTACCCAATGTGTACTCTGCTACGTGTGCAGGCAGCAGGGAGCCGGCTTCTGCGGACGCTGGTAACCACGGTAAACATCGGGTAACCAAGAAGCCCTTCCCTTGGTTACCCGATATTTACCTTCGTTACCAGCGTCCACCACTCTCACACTGTCAGTGCCGGCTCCCTGTTACCTGCACACATAGCCACAGTACACATCGGGTTAATTACCCGATGTGTAGTCCGGCTACGTGTGCAGAGAGCAGGGAGCCGGCACTGACAGCTGAGAGCGGCGGACGCTGGTAACGAAGGTAAATATCGGGTGTCACAACCACCGGGGGGGGTCACTCAGAAATCCCCCGCGCTGGCTACCAGTACGTCACAATCGGGGGGTAACAAGTGGGGGGTCACCCCTCCTTTATACCTCCCGACCGACAGAGCACGTGATGCGCTCTCTAGCGCCCCTCTTATAGTCAGGCCAATTATGGAATTGCCCGACAATAAGCAAGGAGGCCGCTATACTACTTATGCCGATTATTGAAGGGTCCCCGGTGAGAGTAGGGTATATATTCCCCCGACCTCCGCGGGCGGAATATATAAAATCTCCCCGAATCTCACTGGCCTCCCCACAATAATCCTTGGCACAAACTCGCTGCCACCAACCGCTTCACGGTAACTATTAGCCGAACACACAGACGTGGGATTCTAGATCGAGATAACAGAACAGCCCAAGATTAATTATATAATTTAATCAGCCTAAAGCACACTAGAAACTACAATATATACAATAGGGAATCTACAGAATATACATATGTCAGAGTACAGTTACAGATAAAGCATGGGTTACAAACAGGCATACACAGTTCAATCAGTTACCTTGTTGCGTCTGGCCACAGGGGGGCGCTGTAGACCAGGTTTCCAGGAACTCCCACAGATGTTTCCTACACGTGCCCCCAGCGAGAAGAACCCTGGAAAATGGCCGAAGTAGGGTTATCAACCTGGGCAGATCCAGGTCCCCTCCTACCTTAGTGACCTCACAGGGAAGCACTGCCACTCCCCCTGCATGGATCAGAATTATCCAGCAAAGGGGATATTGGCCATAACTTTGCCTGGGAGCGTCGTAGGCGGACGCCAATGCTCTCATTGTGACAGTTATGAATTTAGCTACAGAACGAGGGGACTCATGACCTGTCTACGAGTTCCCATATGGCTGATATCACGCCTGGGGTATTTCCCAAGCTCCCCCTTCCATAAAAAAGGTGTGCCAGCATCGTCCGCCTGCGCAAACACCATTTTTATGGTTGCCATATTTATCGGAGATATGGCTTGCGAGATATGAACCATTTTTTACTGGAGTCGTTCTGTCTGGCTACTTCCAAGCCTTGCTAATGAGATACAACTCTTGTTACAGGGTGACGGCAGGGAGTCATCCTGGGTCCATTGTCCTCACATCATCTCATCTCCATATCAGAGGAGATGGCTGTTGGAGGTGTAAGTGGGATGTGACACCTCCACAGATGCTGGACATTTGAGAACAAGAAGGGAGGGGGGGCACTGCCAGGGAGTGATGAGAGCAATTATGACTTCTAGTCATAATTCCTCTTCATATCCCAGGATTTACCTCACACCTCCCCCCTTTTGAGGGCGCTAGGGGGCAGCACACTCCGGTGTTCCCCCGTGCGCCCGTCCGCGACCTCTCCTTGTCGGGACAGCCCGTCTGCGTTACCGTGGTCACGGCCCCTTTTGTGGCGAATGGTGAAGTCGTATTGCTGGAGCGCAAGGCTCCATCGCAACAATCGCCCATTCGTCCCAGAGACGGTGTGCAACCAGCTGAGGGGATTGTGGTCCGTCTCCACGATGAAGTGGCGCCCGTATAGATAGGGTTGCAGACGCTGCAGGGCCCACACTATGGCCAGGCACTCCTTCTCCATTGTAGAATAGGCCACTTCCCTTGGTAACAGCTTCCTGCTCAGGTACAAGACTGGGTGCTCTTGGCTCGCAGAGTCCACCTGGCTGAGCACCGCACCGAGGCCGAAGTCACTGGCGTCGGTCTGTACTACAAACGGCCGCGTGAAGTCAGCTGCCTGTAGCACGGGCGGGCTGGACAGGGCGTCCTTTAGGGCCCGGAAGGCTGTCTCGCAGTCCACTGTCCCATCGACTGCAGAGGGCAGCTTCTTCTTGGTGAGGTCCGTCAAGGGCTTTGCCAGGCTACTATAGCATGGAACAAACCTCCTATAGTACCCAGCGGTCCCCAAGAAGGACATCACCTGCTTCTTGGTCCTGGGGGTGGGCCAGGATGCGATGGCCTCCACTTTCTCAGGCTCGGGCTTCAGCGTTCCCCCACCTACCCGGTGACCGAGGTACTGGACCTCGCTCATGGCCAGCTGACACTTTCCCGGCTTGATGGTCAAACCTGCCCGGTGGATCCGCCTGAGCACCTGTGCTAGATGCTCTAGGTGGTCCTCCCAGGTGGGACTGAAGACGGCAATGTCATCCAGGTACGCGGCCGCGTACCCTTCAAGTCCCTTGAGCAGGGTGTTGACCATCCGCTGGAAAGTGGCAGGGGCATTCCTCATCCCGAATGGCATCACCGTGGACTCGTACAGTCCAAATGGGGTAATAAAGGCAGAGCGTTCCCTGGCCTTGCGAGTCAGGGGGATCTGCCAATATCCCCGGCTCAGATCCATGATGGTCAGGTACTGAGCCCCGGCCAACTGATCGAGCAGGTCATCGATGCGTGGCATTGGGTACGCATCGGCGACCGTGACCGCATTGAGCCCCCTGTAGTCCACGCAGAACCGAGTGGTTCGGTCCTTCTTAGGGACGAGGACTACAGGCGAGGCCCAAGCGCTGTTGGATGCCTGGATCACCCCCAGCTTCAGCATCTCGTCAATCTCCTGGCGCATGTGTTGCTGCACCTCCAGGGAGACCCGATATGCTGAACGCCGGATCGGGGGATGATCCCCAGTGTCCACGTGATGGACAGCCAAGTCAGTCCTTCCGGGCTGGTTGGTAAACAACCCCCGGAAGGGGTGTAGGGTGGCCCACAGCTGGGACCGTTGGTCCTCCAAGAGCTGGTGGCCAACCTCCACATCCTCAATGGATCCGCCTGCCCTAACCTGGGCTAGCATATCCAAGAGGGTTTCCGCTTCTCCCTCCTCGGGCAGGTTGCACACGGGGAGCGCACATGCCTCCCGCTCATGATGTGCCTTCATCATGTTCACATGGAAGGGCTTCCGCCTTCCACGGGCAGGGTCCAGGGTGACCAGGTACGTCACAGGGTTGAGCTGCTGGTACACGAGGTATGGGCCTTCCCAGGCTGCCTGAAGCTTGTCCTGTGGTACGGGGACCAGTACCCACACCTTTTGACCCACTTGGTAGGTCCTCTCACAAGCGTTCTGGTCGTACCAACGCTTCTGATCGGCCTGGGCTTGAGCCATATTGTCGTGTACCAGTTGCGTCAAGGCCTGCATTTTGTCCCGGAAGCGCATGACATACTCGATAACCGACACTCCAGGGGTGGCCAAATCCCCTTCCCAAGCCTCTTTCACCAGAGCCAGGGGGCCCCGCACACGTCGCCCGTACAGGAGCTCAAACGGTGAGAATCCTGTTGAGGCCTGTGGAACCTCCCGGTAAGCAAATAACAGGTGTGGGAGATACCGCTCCCAGTCACGCCCATGGGAGTCGACCAACATCTTAAGCATCTGCTTTAAGGTGCCATTGAACCGCTCACACAGGCCATTAGTCTGTGGATGGTACGGGCTGGCCACCAGATGTCGCACCTGGACTTGCTTACAGAGGGTCTCCATCAGCTGGGACATGAATTGGGTCCCCCGGTCGGTGAGCATTTCCTGGGGAAAACCCACTCGGGAGAAAATCTCCAGCAATGCGGTGGCCACCTTGTCAGCCCGAATGGACGACAAGGCCACTGCTTCTGGGTACCGGGTGGCATAGTCAACTACCGTCAGTATGAAGCGTTTCCCGGAGCTGCTGGGGATGGCCAGCGGGCCGACCAGATCCACAGCCACCCTCCTGAAAGGCTCATCGATGATTGGCAGAGATACTAGTGGGGCTTTGGGGTGTGGCCCCGCCTTCCCCACTCTCTGACAGGTTTCACACGAACGGCAGTAGGCAGCCACATCGGCCCCCATTTTTGGCCAGTAGAAATGCTGGTTTAACCTGGCCTTGGTCTTAGCGATCCCTAGGTGTCCGGCCATCGGAATCTCATGTGCGATCCGCAACAACTCCGTCCGGAACGGATAGGGTACCACCAACTGTCGGTCCCTGGGCCACGCCTCCGGTGAACCCTGCTGGACCGTGGCCCGGTACAGCCGTCCTTGGTCCCAGACCACTCGCTCCGGGTCCGAGTCCGAGGGAGGCTGTGCCGCCTGCTCCTTTAGAGCTTTCAGGCTGTCGTCAGCTTCTAACGCTGCCTGAAACCCCTGACCAGATGTGGCCAGAATCGACGAGACTGTCACATCTTCGGTCAGTACCCCGGGACCTGTGTCCTGGCCTCCACCTGACTCGGCTGCCACTTGGTCAGAAGGGGAAGAGCTATCGGACCTCCGGGAGGCCCCTTGGCTTCCAGCACTCCCACTGCGGGTGACAGCGGCCACAGCCGCTGCGACCGTGGGTCGTGCCTGCTCCTCCTCCGTTCCTGACCAAGTCGCCGGTTCAGGCAGACCTACCTGGCTTCCTGACACCCCGGTTGTGGGGGAACCCTGCACCGAGATCTTACCTGGGAGCACTTCCGCTCCTGGACCGGCCCCAATCTCACCTGCCTGTTCCCCCTCTGCAGCAACAGAACCCCGCTGTGAAATCTCTGGGGACCCCACATTTGCTGTGGTAGCCCCCACCCCACACACTGGTCCTCCCCCTGCAGCACCCTGCTCTCTGCTTATCCCTGCAGAGGGCAACAGATCCCAGCTCACAGGCTGGTTACTTGTAGAGGCATGGTCACACCTTCCTCTGACCCCCTCCCCTGTCACAGCTGCAGCTGAGTGTGTGTCTATGGTGTCTATGCAAGCAGAAATATCAGAGTTCACTCCCTCCTCCCTTACATCATTCATAGATAACACATTAACATTGTCCGGAGGCACGTCAGCACTGGCTGAAGGTTCAGCCTTTGGGGCGGGGCCAAACTGGGAGGTTATTTGCCCCAAATCTGTCCCAAGTAGCACGTTTGCAGGGATCCGATCAGTTACCCCCACCTCCCTCACCCCTCGCCCTGCGCCCCAGTCCACATAAATGTCAGCAACAGGCAGCGCCGGGTCAATGCCTCCAATCCCGGAGACAGCGAGGGTTTTTCCAGGGATCAAGTCTTGGGGGGACACCATCTCAGGCCGCACCAGAGTCACCTCCGAGGCGCTGTCTCGCAGTCCTATGGTCACAGACTGGCCGACGGTGACAGGTTGGAAGCTGTCCAGGGACCTACCACCACCCCCACCCACACAATACACCTTGGGCGGCCCTTGGGACGGGGACGGAGCCGGGGCCTTGGGACGCTGAGGGCACATGGCCTTGAAGTGTCCAGGTAGGTTGCACTGGTGGCACCGTCTTGGCTCTGCCACGGGCCTGGAGAGGGGAGTTGAGGGGGACACCCCCTGCAGTCTAGGGGCAGGTGGGGCAGTCGCAGAGTTCATCTTACCCCCTCTCCAGGTGCTGCTGGTGGCTGCTCTCCTGGCTTCAGGAGCCCGATTGTTGGTGTAGTCATCGGCCAGGGCAGCTGTAGCCGTGGATCCCTTTGGCTTCTGGTCTCGGATGAACTGGCGGAGATCCTCAGGGCAGTTCCACAAGAGTTGCTCCGTGATGAACAAGTCCAGGATCTCCGGTCCGGTGGAAAGCTGCAGGCCTTGGGTCCAGTGGTCGGCAGCTCGGGCAAGTGCCCGCCGGTGGTCAGCCCAGGAGTCCTTTGGTCCCTTCTGCAGCGTCCGGAACTTCTTGCGGTAGGACTCCGGGGTGAGGTTGTACTGTTGGATCAGGGCCCGCTTGATGGTGTCGTAGCCCTGATCCGCCTCAGCAGGCAAGTCCCCAAGGATATCCAGGGCCTTACCCCTTAAACGGGGGGTCAGGTATTTGGCCCACTGGTCCTTGTTCAGATGATGCTGCAAGCAAGTCCGTTCAAAAGCAGTCAAGAAAGAGTCCAAGTCTCCATCCTTCTCCAGCACTGGGAAGTCCTCAACACGGACCTTTGGAAGTTTGGTGTCTGGAAGGTCACGGGTGGCTGATGAGGGCCGGAGCTGAGCTAGCTGCAGCTGGTAGTTACGCTCTGCCTGGCGCTCTTCACGCGCTGCTTGCCGCTCACGCTCGGCCATGAGTTCCTTGTAGCCCTCCCGGTCTCCAGCCTGGCGTAGGGCCATAGCCATTTGAAGAAGGCTATCCGAGCCTCCCAGGCTCGGTGGAATGGCACGTGGTGATCTGCGGCCCGCTGCGGAGCCTGGTGATTCACTGTCCATGGCAGAGCGGAGGGCTGGCATCTGGCTCGTTGAGGACCCTTGGGCGAGCTGCTCCTCATCTTGTCCAGCAGTGCCCGGTTGTGCAATGTCCTCTGCAGAGCTGTTTTCTGGCGTCGAGCTCCTGGAGGACTCGTGGGCAACCTCCTCATTACTGTCCACAGCACCGTCCTCCCTCTCTTCGGCTCCTGCTTTAGCATTGGCCAGTTGCATAGCTCTGCTCCTGGTGCCATCAGCCATTCTTGCAGACCTTTGGTCACTGACACAGAACTGACACCTGATGCCTCCACACACCTTACAGTATCTGCACTCTGACACTCTAGTGTTGAGCTAGTCTGAAGACCCCAGCAGCCACAGCTGCTGCAGGCAGTCTTTAGTGTCTGGGAGTATGGGTCTCACACTCACACACACTATTATCTCGATCCCACCGCTTGCCACCAATATGTCACAACCACCGGGGGGGGTCACTCAGAAATCCCCCGCGCTGGCTACCAGTACGTCACAATCGGGGGGTAACAAGTGGGGGGGTCACCCCTCCTTTATACCTCCCGACCGACAGAGCACGTGATGCGCTCTCTAGCGCCCCTCTTATAGTCAGGCCAATTATGGAATTGCCCGACAATAAGCAAGGAGGCCGCTATACTACTTATGCCGATTATTGAAGGGTCCCCGGTGAGAGTAGGGTATATATTCCCCCGACCTCCGCGGGCGGAATATATAAAATCTCCCCGAATCTCACTGGCCTCCCCACAATAATCCTTGGCACAAACTCGCTGCCACCAACCGCTTCACGGTAACTATTAGCCGAACACACAGACGTGGGATTCTAGATCGAGATAACAGAACAGCCCAAGATTAATTATATAATTTAATCAGCCTAAAGCACACTAGAAACTACAATATATACAATAGGGAATCTACAGAATATACATATGTCAGAGTACAGTTACAGATAAAGCATGGGTTACAAACAGGCATACACAGTTCAATCAGTTACCTTGTTGCGTCTGGCCACAGGGGGGCGCTGTAGACCAGGTTTCCAGGAACTCCCACAGATGTTTCCTACACGTGCCCCCAGCGAGAAGAACCCTGGAAAATGGCCGAAGTAGGGTTATCAACCTGGGCAGATCCAGGTCCCCTCCTACCTTAGTGACCTCACAGGGAAGCACTGCCACTCCCCCTGCATGGATCAGAATTATCCAGCAAAGGGGATATTGGCCATAACTTTGCCTGGGAGCGTCGTAGGCGGACGCCAATGCTCTCATTGTGACAGTTATGAATTTAGCTACAGAACGAGGGGACTCATGACCTGTCTACGAGTTCCCATATGGCTGATATCACGCCTGGGGTATTTCCCAAGCTCCCCCTTCCATAAAAAAGGTGTGCCAGCATCGTCCGCCTGCGCAAACACCATTTTTATGGTTGCCATATTTATCGGAGATATGGCTTGCGAGATATGAACCATTTTTTACTGGAGTCGTTCTGTCTGGCTACTTCCAAGCCTTGCTAATGAGATACAACTCTTGTTACAGGGTGACGGCAGGGAGTCATCCTGGGTCCATTGTCCTCACATCATCTCATCTCCATATCAGAGGAGATGGCTGTTGGAGGTGTAAGTGGGATGTGACACCTCCACAGATGCTGGACATTTGAGAACAAGAAGGGAGGGGGGGCACTGCCAGGGAGTGATGAGAGCAATTATGACTTCTAGTCATAATTCCTCTTCATATCCCAGGATTTACCTCACATCGGGTAACCAAGGTAAGGGCTTCTTGGTTACCCGCTGTTTACCGTGGTTACCAGCGACCGCAGAAGCTGGCTCCTGCTTCCTGCACATTTAGTTGTTGCTCTGTCGCTGTCACACACAGCGATGTGTGCTTCACAGCGGGAGAGCAACAACTAAAAATTGGCCCAGGACATTCAGCAACCAACGACCTCACAGCAGGGGACAGGTTGTTGCTGGACGTCACACTAAGGCTGGGTTCACACATAGCGACAGCGACAACGACGTCACTGTTACGTCACCATTTTCTGTGACGCAACAGCGACCTTGTATGTCGCTGTTATGATCGTTGCTTAGCTGTCAAACACAGCGACGCAGCAGCGATCATAACGTCGCTACATGTGCAGAGAGCAGGGAGCCGCGCACACTGCTTAGCGCTGGCTCCCTGCTCTCCTAGCTACAGTACACATCGGGTTAATTACCCGATGTGTACTGCAGCTACATGTGCAGAGAGCAGGGAGCCGGCACTGGCAGCGAGAGCGGCGGACGCTGGTAACGAAGGTAAATATAGGGTAACCAGGGAAAGGTCTTCCCTCGGTTATCCGATGTTTACCCTGGTTACAGCTTTCCGCAGATGCCAGATGCCGGCTCCTGCTCTCTGCTCGCTTCATTTCGTCGCTCTCTCGCTGTCACACACAGCGATCTGTGCGTCACAGCGGGAGAGCAACAATAAAAAAACGAACCAGGGCTGTGTGTAACGAGCAGCGACCTCACAGCAGGGGCCAGATCGCTGCTCAGTATCACATACAGCGAGATCGCTAATGAGGTCACTGCTGCGTCACAAAAACCGTGACTCAGCAGCGATCTCAGCAGCGATCTTGCTGTGTGTGAAGCACCCCTAAGCAACATCGCTAGCAAGTTGTGCCTCAGCAGCGATGTTGCTAGCGATGTTGCTTAGTGTGACGGTACCTTTACCTTTACCTTTAGAAAAAATCACAATAAAACCTAAGAAAAGTTAAACATTTGAACATCTTTTTTTAAAGTTGTGCATAACGTTCATGTAGATGTTGGAAGGAAATTACATTTAATTACACACTTGTAAGATTGTTAATTACTTTTTACTTATGATGAACTTGAAATACTAAATGAGTAATGTCCAGATACTCAGACGTTGGACTTATAGAAAATGATGAAACCAGATGGTTACTTATCTTTTGTCTCCCACCTATAGTGAACCTGCTTCCTCTGTCTTCCAGTTATATCTCTTCTGCAACCACTAACCTCTTATAAGCAATGTCTATATAACAAGGTGGGAGTTTAACCACTGTATCACCATCAGTACAGAGCTGTTCCAGGTGTCTGAAGACCATTAGGAGCTGCCTATTTCAGAACATAAAAGGTTAACCTTGAAGTATGTGCGACTGGGGAAAGCAGTGATGAAATATGGCATTCCTGTGAGCAAAGTTATCACGACCTTCCTCAGTTGCTAATTGCAGGAAATGCAGCTGTTTATCTGCATTGGGAATTTGTCTCACTCTCCTTCAAGCAGTGGAAAAAGATCAACCCAAATTGTCTTTTCTTTGATATAAGAAAATGTCAGGCAGGGCCGAGGATCCTCAAATCATTATTAAGCAGAGGCTTTGTAATAGCAATACCTTTAAAAGGATTTTTTCATCACATTTTTACATATGCACTAGTGGTATGGTTGTATAGATGTTTGTCCCCCGATAAGAATGATACCTTTCTTGTAGAGATCCGATGTGCCAATCATGAGAAATCTAGCGTAGAAGCCATAATGCACTCGGGATGGTTGAGTGCATCGAGACTGTTTCTACGGAGTTCACTGACTCGCCCCCAATGCATTTTCAGCTTAATTTGCATATGAATTTATGGCTTTTATGCTAGATTTCTCATGATCAGATCTCTATGAAAAATATTTTTTTTTGGATAGGGGGAAACAGTTTTCCAGCTATACCAACAATGTGGACCTATAGAGATCTTGCCAACTGAAGGCAACCTCCAACCATATAGATCCAATGCAGGATATCCATCTACAGAGAATGGCATTAGTTTACTGTCTACAAAGTCCATACACACATGTTATGTATTTGCAGCATCTCACAGTACCAGTAAAGCGGGTGAGTTTCAGTTAATTTCATTGACATGCCATGCATTTTTTTTCTTGCAGCAAAATTGAGGGCCATGGAGTCCAGCACTGGCAGATTATAGATGCTGCAGCTGATCAGCGCCAGATGATTTACTGCAGTGGTCACGTCACATAATGTTACTTGACTTTCAGGAATTGTGGATAACTCTTTTAAGAGCAACATAAACTGTGTTTGTATAGCTTTTTATATACTTTGAATGTGTTTTTTAAGTTTTCCTCCAAAAGCAGGATGCTGTAGATCAATATTTCTTACTAATTTATGCCAAAGACAGATCTAGCTTTATGACATGGCTGCCAAAATTAAAGTAGGGACAAAAAGCTTAAAAAATTGGCCTACTGCCGTACCTTATAGAGAATGAAGATAATGTGGTTTGCAATATTTTTGCTTACAGCACTATTTAAATAACGTCCCAGAGCAGTGGCGTAACTAGCGTTCGATGGGCCCCAGTGCAAAATTTGGACATGGGCCCTCCCATATGTCGGTCAGATATATGTATATGTATGTATACATTTAGCGTTCGCAATCCTCTAAAGACATACCAGTTGCCCCAATCCTCATATATATGTCCCTATCCTGGTATATATGTCCCCCATCCTGGTATATATGTCCCCCATCTTGATATATATGTTCCCCATTCTAGGCCACATCCTGATATATATAACCGCGTCCTGGTAAAATAAATGTCCCCATCCTGGTATATATGTCACCATCTTGGTTAGAGATGAGCGAACCGGTCGTGGTTCGGCTCGAGTTCGGTTCGTCGAACGGAGGTCTCGTTCGAGTTCGGTTCGTCGAACGTTCGATGAACCGAACTCGAACCGCATAGGAAACAATGGCAGGCATTCACAAACACATAAAAACACCTAGAAAACACCCTCAAAGGTGTCCAAAAGGTGACAAACAACTCACAACACAACACAAACACATGGGAAAGTGACAAGGACATATACTCATGCGAAAACAAAAGAGCTGGACAAGGAAAAAGAGGAGGACACACAGATATATGAGTATATGCAAGGAAACGTCGATGCCATTATTGTGCAACTTGAGCCCTGCTCATTTTAGGCTTCCAATCTTGATAAATTGCCTGAACTTGCCACGTACGCCTTGGGGATCTTGTCGTGTCCTGCAGCCAGCGTTCTCTCGGAACCTGTCTTCAGTGCTGCTTGGGGTCTGCTGGCAGATAAGCACACGTGTCTGTCCACTGACAATGTGGACATGGCTCTCAGAGGACTTTTCTTCCCCTGGGTCATCCAGGGGAGGCGAAAGGCACGCGTATTTTTGAGAGTGCTTCATGCAAAGCATCTGTTTCATTTTGAAAAGGGGGATCAAGTGATGCCAGTGAAGTGGGGTGTGTGTGGCCCAATTAGTGGAAACGAGGGAGACTGTGGTTGGAGTCCCCTCGCTTTTGAAAAAAGAACCAAGATGAACAAGTCATGGCTCTCAGAGGACTTTTCTTCCCCTGGATCATCCAGGGGAGGTGAAAGGCACGCGTATTTTTGAGAGTGCTTCATGCAAAGCATCTGTTTCATTTTGAAAAGGGGGATCAAGTGATGCCAGTCAAGTGGGGTGTGTGGCCCAATTAGTGGAAACGAGGGAGACTGTGGTTGGAGTCCCCTCGCTTTTGAAAAAAGAACCAAGATGAACAAGTCATGGCTCTCAGAGGACTTTTCTTCCCCTGGATCATCCAGGGGAGGTGAAAGGCACGCGTATTTTTGAGAGTGCTTCATGCCAAGCATCTGTTTCATTTTGAAAAGGGGGATCAAGTGATGCCAGTCAAGTGGGGTGTGTGTGGCCCAATTAGTGGAAACGAGGGAAACTGTGGTTGGAGTCCCCTCGCTTTTGAAAAAGAACCAAGATGAACAAGTCATGGCTCTCAGAGGACTTTTCTTCCCCTGGGTCATCCAGGGGAGGCGAAAGGCACGCGTATTTTTGAGAGTGCTTCATGCAAAGCATCTGTTTCATTTTGAAAAGGGGGATCAAGTGATGCTAGTCAAGTGGGGTGTGTGTGGCCCAATTAGTGGAAACGAGGGAGACTGTGGTTAGAGTCCCCTCGCTTTTGAAAAAAGAACCAAGATGAACAAGTCATGGCTCTCAGAGGACTTTTCTTCCCCTAGCTCATCCAGGGGAGGCGAAAGGCACGTGTATTTTTGAGAGTGCTTCATGCAAAGCATCTGTTTCATTTTGAAAAGGGGGATCAAGTGATGCCAGTCAAGTGGGGTGTGTGTGGCCCAATTAGTGGAAACGAGGGAGACTGTGGTTGGAGTCCCCTCGCTGTGTTTGTAAAAGAACCAAGATGAACAAGTCATGGCTCTCAGAGGACTTTTCTTCCCCTGGGTCATCCAAGGGAGGTGAAAGGCACGCGTATTTTTGAGAGTGCTTCATGCCAAGCATCTTTTTCTTTCTCAAAAGGGGGGTCAACTGATGCCAGTCAAGTGGGGTGTGTGTGGCCCAATTAGTGGAAACGAGGGAGACTGTGGTTGGAGTCCCCTCGCTGTATTTGTAAAAGAACCAAGATGAACAAGTCATGGCTCTCAGAGGACTTTTCTTCCCCTGGGTCATCCAGGGGAGGTGAAAGGCACGCGTATTTTTGAGAGTGCTTCATGCCAAGCATCTTTTTCTTTTTCAAAAGGGGGGTCAACTGATGCCAGTCAAGTGGGGTGTGTGTGGCCCAATTAGTGGAAACGAGGGAGACTGTGGTTGGAGTCCCCTCGCTTTTGAAAAAAGAACCAAGATGAACAAGTCATGGCTCTCAGAGGACTTTTCTTCCCCTGGGTCATCCAGAAGAGGCGAAAGGCACGTGTATTTTTGAGAGTGCTTCATGCAAAGCATCTGTTTCATTTTGAAAAGGGGGATCAAGTGATGCCAGTCAAGTGGGATGTGTGTGGCCCAATTAGTGGAAACGAGGGAGACTGTGGTTGGAGTCCCCTCGCTATGTTTTACATGATTTTCGAAGGGCATGACATGCCTAAGAGGTTGAGTTTCATCATCTGCAACTTGTTGGCAACAGAAAGTCTGCCTTTACACCCTTTTGAGACCGAGGATTTTCGAGACCTTATGCCCATTGCAGTGCCCCAAGAGCCGATGGCCAGTCGTCACTCCTTCTCCAAGAAAGGCGTGCCCGCGCTACCACAGCAGGTCGCACAGAACCTCACCGATTCCTTGAGAAACTCTGTGTGTGACAGGGTGCATTTCACCACAGATACTTGGACCAGTAAGCATGGACAGGGGAGTTACATGTTGCTGACTGGGCACTGGGTAACTATGGTGAGAGATGGAGAAGGGTTTGCTGTACAAGTCTTGCCGTCCCCACGACTTGTGTGTCAATCCTTCCTCTGTATGCACAAGTTCCTCCACTGCTTCTGCCTCCTCAACCTCGTGTGGGTCCTCCACCTCGGCCCAAACCCTGTGTGGTCAGGCCACCCTTCCTTGTAACTGCGCCCAAGGAATCCCACACACCTCCTTACTATGCTGGCAGCAGAGGTCAAGGCCATCAGGCGGTCAAATGTTTACTTTGAAATGTAGGGGAAATGTGAGACACCGCTGAGGAATTGTGGACGGTTAGCTCTGGAGAGTGAGACCGAGTTTCATCAATGGTTGTCTACACTCAACCAGCAGTCAGGGAAGGTCGGGTGCGACAATGATGCAAACCAGTCTGCAACCCTTCTTCAGGGCAATGTGACACACGTGCCTTGTATGGCTCACGTGTTGAACCTGGTTGTCCAGCAATTTTTAAAACACTATCCGGCCTACATGGCCTTCTGCAGAGGGCACGGTGTAATGCCTGCCTGGATCGACACACTCAGATGGGCTGTAAAGGATAGGCTAGAGGCAAGCCACTCACGAAGCTGGACACCCAGAACCCTGAAACCCTTTAACCCCTATACAGTGATTTGGAATTACACAGGGCCCAAGTTGATCAATACCTGTGGAAGGCTGCAGTTCCAGAGAATAGTAGTCATGCAGGGTCAAAAACATTAACTGAGGAAGAGGAACAGAATGGGATGGCCAGGACTTAATCAGAAAACAAGCAGAGGTGAAATGCGGATCGGCCAACGAAGTACATAAACAGCAAGCAGGAAAAGTAGTCAGGTAACAAGCACACAAACTCATAAAACTGAACTGGGGGTAACAGTAACAAGAGGTTCATAGCTTTGTCTGGCAGTGGTCTGCAGACAGGAGGGGCCTAAAAAAGGGTGTGGTGTCTTCCCATTGGTTGTAGTTGAATGATGGTACTTCATCTGTGAGATACCCACCACCTACATTCAGCCTGTGGTTCTGTATCTGTCAAGGTAACGCAACCCAGTGGGTGACCATAACCTGCGTCCACCTGCTCCGCAGGCATCGACTCCTTTCCCATCATCAGCACTTTGCACGAAAGGAACACGTTCTCACCTGGCGACCGGAGTACAAATTGATTGAGTGGACTACGTTGGTGACTTAACAGCCGTGTGCGGCAATGATGCAAACCTGTCTGCGGCCCTTCGTCAGGGCAATGTGACACACGTGCCTTGTATGGCTCACGTGTTGAATCTGATTCTCCAGCAATTTTTAAAATACCATCCCGGCCTACATGGCCTTGTGCAGTGGGCACGCTGCTATGTGCTCGCTTTCATCCTTCGCACCCAGCAGCTCAACAACTTTCATCGCTCCTGAAGTCTTAGGGTCTGGCGGTTAAACGTCGGAAATGCGATGTTCCGACACGCAGGAATTGGAATCTACACATGTTGCAGCGTGTGTGGCAGCACCGCAGAGCCCTGCTGAAATACGGTATGACGTATACCCTGGGCTAACTTGATCCAGAGGTGGTGCAGATCACGCTGCTGGAGTGGTGTCAGATCAAGGACCTATGCACCCTTCTACACAGTTTACAAATGTCGACGAAGATGTTTAGCACTGGCGATGCCATTCTCAGCGTGACAATTCTGGTCATCTACAAGATGGAGCACACTGTAAGCATTATTTGGAGTCAGGTGTTGGTCCAAGAGGAAGGTGAGGAAGTACAGGAGGAGTCATATGCAGAAGGGATAATAAGATCTACAAGGTCCATACGGTGAGCGGCACCTAGGCGGCAGTCATGGTGGGGGATAGGGATTAACAAGGGCGCATAGTATCAGCAAAAATTGTTGAGGAAGGTGCGGGAGCCCATGAAGAAATGGAGGACGAACTTGCGATGGGCATGGAAGACTCACCTGATGAGTGAGAGCTTGCTCACATTTCGGTTGTGCGAGGTTGGGGGGAGAGAGCAGAGGAAGGAGGCACGATTCTCACCTCTCTGCCACCAACACACCAAGGACTTGGTCCTCCTGGATGCACAAGACACATGAGCGCCTTCTTGCTGCACTACCTACAACATGACCCTCGGATTGTACGAATTCGAAGTAATGCTAACTACTGGGTTGCCACACTGTTAGATCCCCTGTACAAGACAAAATTTGGCGAAATAATTCCAGACATAGAAAGGGACGCACGTATACAGGAGTATCTGCAGAAGGTGGTACGGATTCTTAGATCTGCTTTTCCAGTAAACACCAGTGCTGCACAGAGTGAATCTCAACGCTTTGTCATGGATAGGAGGAAATGGGCTTTTACTTGTCCTCATCTGAGGGACCGAGGGCTGGCTGCTGTGCTGAGATGGCATTGAGTACGGTGTCCCTGCAGAGTTGCACTTTTGGTCATATACCAAATGAGTTGAAAAAGGACAAATGCTGGTGGAAAGGGGAACAGGTGTGTTGGAAAGGGGAAAAAAGTTTTTGTCCGTGGGTTTGTTGGTTAAGCAAAAGTAACATTTGATGAAGAAACACCATCTGTTACGGTGGGACTGGCAGATTTGGATAAGGTGGTATATACTATGTTACCACTATATAACGAAAATTAATAAGAAAAGAAAGAGAAAGGTATATATCCCCATCAGCAGTCAATGTCCACCGTGCTCCCAGATGGAAAAGGAGAGGTTGGCAACTGGAAGGTTCGGTGGAGGATACAGATCTGTGTGGCTATGAAACTAATAGTTGCCTGAACCGAGTTAGACGCCACTCTGATCTGGAGACTGGGAGCCCTGTTAGCGTCACAGGGTCCACACGCCCACTCAGCCCAGGAACTCCCTGTTAACATCACAGGGGCCATTGAGTACGCTGACCGTGTGCATTGGGGCCACACCTGTGGACAGCAGGCGCATCAGCAGCAGCAGGCCTGTTAATGCCACTGGGCTGCACAAGCAGGACTTGTAGGACAGGAGCTGGTCTTAACCGTTCTGCGTTACCAACTGTGGTGGCGGCCTGCATCGACGCCCTATCCCTGCCTACCTCTGGCCTAAAGCCGCAATGGGTTCAACACATGGAGGTGTGCTCTTTCGGAGCATAATAGAAGACTGCGTACCTCCTTGTTGGCTCCAGCCCGTTTTATAACCTGGGTCCGCCCCAAACCAGGGTGGACCACAATGCACCTCCTGGAGACAAAAGCAGAGTGACACGTCATGAGTGACATAACTAGCGTCCTATTTGGAACCGCAACTTCAATAATGACCTCATGGCTGCCACGACACAAACACCTCACCAGTCATCGTCTGACCATCAATAATGAGGTGACAAGTCATAGGGGCGGGCCTCTGCAAGCCATTTGGGAGTGGCCTGGCCACATCGTCAGGACACCTGATGCCCTGTGGTCTATATGGGCCCCCCCACATCAGGGGCAGGGGCAAAGAGTTCATTACCGGACCTAGTCTCTGATGCAGTAAGTGCCTGAGCATGGTCAGTTGCATGAAATACAGTCTCTGAAAAAAGACTATCAGCTTTAGCATGGTGTCTAGGCACAAAACAGGACTTAGACCCGGCACGGAATGCAAGTACCTGTGCAAAGAGGCTTTTCGCACTAAGTGTGGGAGCATGCGCTGTATCCCGAAATGAACACTTAGCCTCAGGAATGGCACAGTCAGGTTGAGCATACTCACTAGGCGAAACACTGTAGTTAGGCTGCAGCTGAGGTAAATCGGCACACGCATGCGCACTAGCTGCCTCTCCACACTTACACGTGGAGGAGAAATTGCTCTTCGGGTGTGGACTTGGAGATGCTGTCTATGAACAGAAGGAAAAGCTAAAGGAAGCCTCACTTTCTATCCCTCCGAATTATCAAATGCAGCAATGAATTTCCTGAGTTTGCTATAACATTAGCATAGCAAAATGTGCATGAGGGTGTCCTGCACAGGTGCTAGAAATAGCTTGGCACCAGTGGGACAATAATGGAGTACAACAGCCACTTTTAGGATGCCACTAAGTTTACTCAGTGTTTGGTATTATAATGGTTTAGCTACAATGAGTTTGAGTGTGCAATGCAGGCAGACGTGCTGCAAATATCTTTGCACTAGTGGGACAATACAGAAGTCCAACAGCCACGTTTAGGATGCCACTAAGTTCACTCAGTGTTTGCTAGTATAACGGCTTAGTAACAATGAGTTTGAGTGTGCAATGCAGGCAGACGTGCTGCAAATATCTTTGCACTAGTGGGACAATACAGAAGTCCAACAGCCACGTTTAGGATGCCACTAAGTTCACTCAGTGTTTGCTAGTATAATGGCTTAGTAACAATGAGTTTGAGTGTGCAATGCAGGCAGACGTGCTGCAAATATCTTTGCACTAGTGGGACAATACAGAAGTCCAACAGCCACGTTTAGGATGCCACTAAGTTCACTCAGTGTTTGCTAGTATAATGGCTTAGTAACAATGAGTTTGAGTGTGCAATGCAGGCAGACATGCTGCAAATATCTTTGCACTAGTGGGACAATACAGAAGTCCAACAGCCACGTTTAGGATGCCACTAAGTTCACTCAGTGTTTGCTAGTATAATGGCTTAGTAACAATGAGTTTGAGTGTGCAATGCAGGCAGACGTGCTGCAAATATCTTTGCACTTGTGGGACAATACAGAAGTCCAACAGCCACGTTTAGGATGCCACTAAGTTCACTCAGTGTTTGCTAGTATAATGGCTTAGTAACAATGAGTTTGAGTGTGCAATGCAGGCATACGTGCTGCAAATATCTTTGCACCAGTGGGACAATACAGAAGTCCAACAGCCACGTTTAGGATGCCACTAAGTTCACTCAGTGTTTGCTAGTATAATGGCTTAGTAACAATGAGTTTGAGTGTGCAATGCAGGCAGACGTGCTGCAAATATCTTTGCACTAGTGGGACAATACAGAAGTCCAACAGCCACGTTTAGGATGCCACTAAGTTCACTCAGTGTTTGCTAGTATAATGGCTTAGTAACAATGAGTTTGAGTGTGCAATGCAGGCAGACGTGCTGCAAATATCTTTGCACTTGTGGGACAATACAGAAGTCCAACAGCCACGTTTAGGATGCCACTAAGTTCACTCAGTGTTTGCTAGTATAATGGCTTAGTAACAATGAGTTTGAGTGTGCAATGCAGGCAGACGTGCTGCAAATATCTTTGCACTAGTGGGACAATACAGAGGTCCAACAGCCACGTTTAGGATGCCACTAAGTTCACTCAGTGTTTGCTAGTATAATGGCTTAGTAACAATGAGTTTGAGTGTGCAATGCAGGCAGACGTGCTGCAAATATCTTTACACTTGTGGGACAATACAAAAGTCCAACAGCCACGTTTAGGATGCCACTAAGTTCACTCAGTGTTTGCTAGTATAATGGCTTAGTAACAATGAGTTTGAGTGTGCAAAGGGCAGGAGGGTACAGTGCCAGGGTTGTGGGTCTCTGGGTAGAGGAAAGGAAGCCTGCCTTTGTATCCCTCCTAATGGGGAAATGCAGCGAGGAAATCCCTGACCTTAGCTACACAGACGCTGTCATCTTGTGTAGCTGTTAAACTCTGTTTTCACGGACCTGTCACCTATGGCTCTGACCCTGCCGGTATTAGCCCTTAAAAGGACTGATAGAAAGTGCTATCCCTATGCTGTACAGCGCTGTGTATAGAGCGTACACAGCAGTATCGGAGCTAGGCGCTGCGCCAGCGCTGACTGACACCAAGGACGCAGAAGGCAGATAATGGCATGCTGGAGGAAAATGTCCGTTTTTATAATGCAGGGACATGTGACGTGGACATCCTATCACACATGCCGTTGCTTCTCTGGCTAAAAGTCTACTTAGCTGTGTGTGTGTCTGGGATTGGCTGACATGCTGGCCCGCCACACTACACGCGCGCGCTTAGGGAAGGAAGACAAGGAAAAAAAAAAAATGTCGATCGCCATTATCCATACAGCAGTGATCTGAATGCGCTGTTCCCGCACAATATACACTGAAATTTCATAATAGTGTGAGTCACAGAGTGACTTAAGGCTACTTTACACACTGCGATATCGCTCCCGATATCGCTAGTGTGGGTACCCGCCCCCATCTGTTGCGCGACACGGGCAAATCGCTGCCCGTGCCGCACAAAAGCAGTCACACATACTTACCTGTCCGGCGACGTCGCTGTGACGGGCGAACCGCCTCCTAAGGGGGCGGTCCGTGCGGCGTCACAGCGACGTCACTGAAGCGTCACTGAACCGCCGCCCAATAGCAGCGGAGGGGCGGAGATGAGCGGGATGTAACATCCCGACCACCTCCTTCCTTCCTCATAGCGGCCGGGAGGCAGGTAAGGGGAGCTTCCTCGTTCCTGCGGCGTCACACGCAGCGATGTGTGCTGCCGCAGGAACGAGGAACAACTTCGTTACTGCTGCAGTAACGATTTTTAAGAATGGACCCCCATGTCGCCGATTAGCGATTTTGCACGTTTTTTCAACGATGCAAAATCGCTTATCGGTGTCACACGCAACGGCATCGCTAATGCGGCCGGATGTGCGTTACAAAATCCGTGACCCCAACGACTCCGCATTAGCGATGTCGCAGCGTGTAAAGCTCGCTTTACACTATTACAGCGGAAAGCCAGCTAGTAATTAGCTGGTCTTTTTGCTGCTAGAACCGTTCTCGAACGTATCTAGAACTATCAAGCTTTAGCAAAAAGCTTGAGTTCTAGTTCTATCTAGAACAGCCCCCAAAATCACTCGAGCCGCGAACTGGAGAACCTCGAACCGCGAACCGCGCTCAACTCTAATCTTGGTATGTATGTCCCCAATGGCAATTGGGAAGAGCCGGGTAAAGCGCTGGGCTTGTCACATCTAATGGATGCGAAAATTCTGGTGCAACTGTAGGCTGCTATTCTCAGCCTGGGGGGTCCCAATAACTATGGGACTCCCCATACTGAGAATACCAGCCCCCAGCTGATGGGCTTTATCATGGCTAGGTATCAAAATTGGGGGGGAACCACACGCCGTTTTTTTAAATATTTATTTAAACAATTAAAAAAAAACCACATGCGGTTCCTCTTATTTTGATACACAGCTAAGATAAGTGCAGAGCCGTGGGCTTTACCTGTGCTGGGTGTCATAATATGGGGGGACCCCACGCCAAATGTTTTATTTATTTATTTTTATACCATGATACTGACCCGCAGACGTTTCACTGCTTTCCCCGCCCACAGGCCATCCTGGTGCCTGTGATTGGTTGCTATCAGCTGACTCACTGCCACTCAGGGTGGAGGCGCATCTGAGTGCAACCAATCACAGGCGCCGGGGAGCAGGGAAAGCAGTGCATATGAAATGACCCTAATGCGTGGCACCGGAAGTGAATGTGCAGCCTGGAAGCAGCGTACAGCTGTGCCGATGTCTCAGTAAGTAGCTTGATCCCATCCCCCTATCATTTCTACCACCATTTTTAATTTTAATCGCTGGATTCTAGTCCCCATAGACTTATATGGGACTGGAGTCTGGCTAGAATCGGATTTTAGAAATTGGATCACCAAGATCAGCTGGTCCCGGTTATCTGCGAGTCCGCTCATCACTACTCATAAGTGGAGAAAAAAAAAAGTAGATTTTTACTACAAGGTTCATATACTACAGAGTTTCTTATATTTGAATATATATATATATATATATTTTTTTTTTTTTTAATTTTTTTTTTGCAACATGTGGTGAATCGTTAAAGTGACCATTTAAACACTGCACCAAACAACAGACAAATGCCTATATGGCCTTTTATAAGGGGCAATGTTCATTTAAAAAAATGTATATATATTTTTTTTCTTGTTCAAGCTTTCCCTTATGTGTTGTCAAACCACTTATGGAGACCACTTGACATCTAAACCTGATGTTTCTGGAAGAGGCCCCATACATAATAGATATCTGTTGGAAAGTCGATGTTTCGGCCTGCAGCCATCTCTCCCAACTCCTCCATACACAGACAAAATGTGTTCTCTACAAGAGAGGCACTGCCAAACTCATCTTGGGTCAGCTTATATTGTTGGGAACAAAAGTATTGGCTGTCCAACATAAAAAGAATCAGAAACCCCTATACACACTAGACTGTCGCCCAAGCCCACTGATGTCATCTGGTTTGGCCGACATTATCCTAATATTTATGACGGCTTTAACAGATTTTTAGGTCCTCTGTGCATTCGGTCTATTGACCTCTTGTTTGAGAGAAATACCCTCCTAGAAAACCATCCTTCACTAAATTTGGGAGATCACATGTATTGTATAGGTACTACATTGATTACAGTTTTACAATACATTGCTTTTTCAGGTTTTATAGGCTTATTTTAGCTTTTTTTTCCCCCAGCAAAATTAACAGTATTAAAGAGTATGAGGGGCTACTGATAAGTCTTTGGCTTTACCCAGAAAGAAACGAGATAGGATGATCAAACTTTACATTTATTCCATATGATCTCCACTGATGTCAACACACTTCTTACATTGGCATTCCAACTTCTGTAAGCCTAGAATAAAGAAGGATTTTGGTTGTGCCTCAAACCAGGCATCCGTAGCACCCATGGCATCAAAAATGGTGTGAAATTTAGTACCCTTGAGGTGTTTCATTAGGTTTGGAAACAGATGATAGTTGGAGGGAGCTAGATCTGGTGAGTAAGGTGGGTGGTCAACGAGCTGGAAGCCCAGCTCTGCCAGTTTTGCCTTGGTCACTTGTGCAGTGTGAGCGGAGGCGTTGTCTTGCAAGAACAATATTCCTTTGACAGCTTGCTGCACCTTTTGGCCTTCAGGGCTGCCTTCAATTGGTCCAAAAGTTCAATGTAATACCTTGCACTGATAATGGAACCCTTTTGAAGGTTGTCCACTAGCAGCACACCTTCCTTATCCCAGAACACAGACGCCATTACCTTAGTGGCTGATTTTTGGACCCTGAACTTTTTTGGTGAGGAGAACCACTGTGCCTCCAATCTTTTGACTGCTCCTTGTTTTCAGGGTCATACAAATAAATCCAGGTCTCATTCATAGTAACCAGTTGATCCAGGAAGTTCTTATCAGTCCGGAAACGCTGACAAATGGACTGGGACGTTTTCACTCACATTGTTCTGTGATCTGTTGTCAAACATTTGGGGACCCACTTTGCAGATAGCTTCCTCATGTCCAAATGTTCATGGAAAATGACACAAACGCATTCACGGGAAATCCCCATGATGTCTACTATTGCTTTAGCTGAAATTCGTTGATTCTCCAGTGTGAGGTTGTGCACAGCATCGACGATCACCGGAACAACAACCACTGTCGGTCATCCAGGACGTTCCTCATCATTGGTGCTGAAGTGGCCTGTTTTAAATTTGGCAACCCAGTTCTTAACTGTGGAACATGAATATCCTTCGCGGACTTACAGAAACAAGAATTTTATCACTCCTCTGCTCTCAGTTGCTGTGAATATCGCATTAGACTCCGTCATGTTGTTTTCCCACATGTGTAGAACGCTGTTGTCATAAGCAACAAACACAAAATTTTTAAAACATATACAGTACAGACCAAACGTTTGGACACACCTTCTCATTCAAAGAGTTTTCTTAATTTTCATAAATCTGAAAATTGTAGATTCACATTTAAGGCATCAAAACTATGAATTAACACATGTGGAATGAAATACTTAACAAAAAATTGTGAAACAACTGATAATATGTCTTATATTCTAGGCTCTTCAAAGTAGCCACCTTTTGCTTTGATTACTGCTTTTCACACTCTTGGCATTCTCTTGATGAGCTTCAAGAGGTAGTCGCTGGAAATGGTTTTCACTTCACAGGTGTGCCCTGTCAGGTTTAATAAGTGGGATTTCTTGCCTTATAAATGGGGTTGGGACCATCAGTTGTGTTGTGCAGAAGTCTGGTGGATACACAGCTGATAGTCCTACTGAATAGACTGTTAGCTGCTTTTTTCTTGCCATAATACAAATTCTAAGTAAAGAAAAACGAGTGGCCATCATTACTTTAAGAAATGAAGGTCAGTCAGTTCGAAAAACTTTGAAAGTGTCCCCAAGTGCAGTGGCAAAAACCATCAAATGCCACAATGAAACTGGCTCACATGAGGACCGCCCCAGGAAAGGAAGACCAAGAGTCACCTCTGCTGCTGAGGTTAAGTTTATCCGAGTCACCAGCCTCAGAAATCGCAGGTTAACAGCAGCTCAGATTAGAGACCAGGTCAATGCCACACAACGTTCTAGCAGTAAACACATCTCTAGAACAACTGTTAAGAGGAGAATTTGTGCAGCAGGCTTTCAAGGAAACCACTGCTAAGGATAGGCAACAAGCAGAAGAGACTTGTTTGGGCTAAAAAACACAAGGAATGGACATTAGACCAGTGGAAATCTGTGCTTTAGTTTAATGAGTCCAAATTTGAGATCTTTGGATCCAACCAAAGTGTCTTTGTGCGATGCAGAAAAGGTGAACGGATGGACTCTACATGCCTGGTTCCCACCGTGAAGCATGGAGGAGGAGGTGTGATGGTGTGGGGGTGCTTTGTTGGTGACACTGTTGGGGATGTATTCAAAATTGAAGGCATACTGAACCAGCATGGCTACCATAGCATCTTGCAGCGGCATGCTATTCCATCCGGTTTGTGTTTAGTTGGACCATCATTTATTTTTCAACAGGACAATGACCCCAAACACACCTCCAGGCTATGTAAGGGCTATTTGACTAAGAAGGAGAGTGATGGGGTGCTACGCCAGATGACCTGGCCTCAACAGTCACCAGACCTGAACCCCATTGAGATAGTTTGGGGTGAACTGGACTGCAGAGTGAAGGCAAAAGGGCCTACAAGTGCTAAGCATCTCTGGGAACTCCCTCAAGACTGTTGGAAGGCCATTTCCGGTGACGACCTCTTGAAGCTCATCAAGAGAATGCCAAGAGTCCGCAAAGCAGTAATCAAAGCAAAAGGTGGCTACTTTGAAGAACCTAGAATATGAGACATATTTCCAGTTGTTTCACACTTTTTTGTTAAGTATTTCATTCCATGTGTGTTAATTCATAGTTTTGATGCCTTTAATGTGAATCTAGAATTTTCAGAGTCATGAAAATAAAGAAAACTCTTTGAATGAGAAGGTGTGTCCAAACTTTTGGTCTGTACTATATTAGACACAAGGCTTTCATGTGATGTAACATTTGTTACCATAGAATTAAAAAAAAATCACAAAACCAAAGACCTATCAGCAGCCCCTCGTATTCACTGACAAGTAAAAGGTTAACAATGCTTTGAACTTTTGACTTTTAAGCTCCATATTTCACCATCCACTAGAGCTTTGAGTGTGAGACTACCTCCATTTTATAGATAATCATCTTGGCTATATCATATATAAATTTGACTTGCAACTATTTAGCATATGACTAATTATGCAGATTCTTGTCATGGCACTGCATTATTACTATTTTGCTCCTAAAAACTTATATTTAAATTTTAATCATTTTGTTAGTGTTGTATAATTACATCTTTGGCTTTCAGCACTGCCTGAATCCTTCTGGGCATGCTCTCTATCAGATTCAAGCATGTCTCAACCAAAATCTGAACCCAGGTTTCTTTTACACATTCCCAATGTTGGTGCATGCTGGTCAACTCACATGGGTATGTATACAGCTTTTTCTTCACCTCTACACACAAGCTTTCGATTGGATTGAGGTCTGGGGCCTATGAGAGCCAGAGGCAGACATATCATTGGTGCAATATGTGCAGCTGCACAGGGACCCACGAGATTGGGGGGCCCATTTCTACTTCCAAAACAGGTGGAATTGTGAGTTTTGATGAGTTATTGGACTGAAAAGGGCCCATATACTGTTCTTGCACAAATAACGTCTTGTATCTGCATCTGCCAGTGGTGAGAGCCAATCCAGGACCTCTACTTCATTGTCAACAATTTCTTCACCAATCTGAAAGTATGCTTCTGGTCTGGAACACAATGTCGTCTTTTTCATACCCATAGTACTCGAGTATATGAAGTAACACATCTAGTAGGATACTCACATAGAATTATAGAATTACAGAATGTTAGAGTTGGAAGTGGCCTCCAGGGTCATCTGGTCCAACCCCCTGCTCACAGCAGGATTCACTATGTCATCCCACGCAGATGTCTGTCCAGTCTCTTTTTGAAGACTTCTATTGAAGGGCAACTGTCAAAGAGTGTATTCTAATATCTAATCTGTGTCTCCTCTTAATCTGTTTCATCCCATTGCTTCTAGTCTTTCCTTGTGGAAATAATAATAGTGCTGATCCCTCTATAGTGTGACACTCCTTCAGGTATTTGTAGACAGCTATTAAGTCTCCTCTCAATCTTTTTCGCAAACTTATCATTCCCAAATCCTTTAATTGTTCCTCTTAGGACATGGTTTGTAGACCGGTCACCATTCTGGTCGCTCTTCTCTGAACGTACTCCAGCTTCTTGATGTCTTTATTAAAATGTGGTGCTCTGACCTGGACACAGTAGTCTAGGTCTGACCAAAGAGGAGTAGAGGGGGATGGGGATAAATACTTCATGTGATCTAGACTTTATGGTTCTGTTAATACATCCTAGAATGGTGTTTGCCTTTTTAGCTGCTGCATTACACTATTGCCTCATGTTCAGCTGTGATCTATTAGTATACCCAAGTCTCTTTCACACATGCTGTTGCTTAGCTCTAATGTTCCCATTCTGTATATGCTTTTTTTTACACTTTTCTTGACCAGATCTAGGACTTTGCATTTGTCTCTGTTAAAAACTATTCTGTTAGTTACTGCTCATTGTTTCAGTTTGTTTAGATCTTTTTGATTCAGCTCTCTCTCTTCTCTAGCATTAGCTAACCCTCATAGCATTGCGTCATCAGCAAAGTTAATCAGTTTACCCTCAATTCCTTCATCTAAATCATTGATAAAGATGTTGAACACATGTTCCAGGACAGAGCCCTGTGGTAACCCACTTGAGATATTCTTTAAACTAGATGTGCAGCCATTTATGACTACTCTTTGGGTCCGATTACTAAGCCAGTTATGAATCCACATAACAGTTGCCTTCTCCAATCCACACTTGGTCATTTTTTCAATAAGGATGGTATTAGACACTTTGTCAAATGCTTTGCTGAAGTCAAGATATACTATAGCTACTGCATTTCCCTGATCCACCCAGTCAGTTATTCTGTCATAGAAAGAAATTAAGTTAGTCTGATATGACTTATTAGTTACAAACCCATGCTGGCTCTGGTTAATCTCTTCATTTTTATCCTTGTACTTGCATACATCTTGTTTAATAATTTGTTCAAAGATCTTTCCTGGTATAGAATTCAGGCTCACAGGCCTACAGTTCCCTGGGTCCACTTTCTTTCCCTTTTTAAAGATAGGGACAACATTTGCTCTTCAATCTTCTGGGACTTCTCCTGTTCTCCAAGAATTTTCAAAGATTATGGACCTGGAGAGTTGAATTCATTTATGTTAGCTAAGTGTTCCCTCACTATCTCTCTGTTTATTGATAGCCTGGATTCTTCTATTTCTTCAATAGTACAGTGAAGATAAGTTGATGTTACATTTAGTTACTGAGAGAAAACAGATGAAAAATAAGAATTTAGAAGTTTGGTCTTCTCTATATTATTTTTTACCACTTCACCATTTTCATCCTTTAAAAATCCTATAGCATCCTTTACTTTTCTTTTACTTTTGACATACCCCAAAAATCCTTTTTTATTGCTTTGAGAACACCATTGATCCTGGTCAAGTATCAGGCTTCCTCCACCAAACTTGACAGTCCCTTCAATTTCTCGATCCGTTAACCTCTTTTTTTCCTTGTATCTTCCAGAGCTATTTGCAGTCATCAGTGCTTAGTTCTATTGATTCATTCCAAATTATCTATTTCCAGTCTTCTACTGTCTAATTTTTGCACTTCTTTGCAAAGTCGAGCCAATGCTTCTTACGATGATATTGGAGTCCAGGCTTCTTCACCTTTTTTGGGCCACCATATCAGACTTGTGTAACATGCATCGCACAGTACATGCATGGAAGTCTGTAATTTCATTATTATGAAGGATATGAGCCGCCTCCACTGCCGTGTTTGTCGCGCAGATTTTATAGACCTTGTGATGAGCCGGCTTGATGACTCCGATATTTTGCATGGACATTTACCTCTTGGCTTTTGAATGAATGGATGGACTTCATTTTGTATTCTTCCAACTGACATGGCACTCACATAATACAGTATTCTTGGGCAAGAGAACACTATCGATGAGCTGGATGATGCTGATTATCTTTTCTAGTGTAATCTACTTCATGGCTGCTCCTTGATTCAAATAACAACCTTTTGCTTGGGAATCAATCTAATAAAAGAATGTGCTATTTGGGAAAATGTGAGAACAGGTAGTAATTCTTAGTACACAATTTTTTTTCAAACACCAGGAGCAAAACAGTAACAATGCAGTGACATAACAAGAATCTGCCTCACTATTCATATGGCAAATAGTTGCAAGTCAAATTGATGTATGAGAGAGCAAAGATGATTGTCTATAAAATGAAGGTCTCACGCTCAAAGCTGTAGTGGATAGTGAGATGAAGTTTGAAAGTCAAAACTTCAAAACATTGTTACCCTTTTGTTCTTCACTATATATGCCCCCAATCCCATTAAAGTCAACCAAACCCAACAATTTCAGTAGGACAAGCTGACCATCTGGTCTGTATATGGGGCTTTCCGAACTTCCCAGATAGATGTCGAGAAAGCGAAGGATCGGCCAGTTCAATCGTTTATTTTCAGGTAAGGTAAGTCGCTGTGTGCCAGGATTTTTTTTCTGCCTCCCAGTTGATGTTTTGCTTTGCTAAGTGTATAATGGAGTCAGGAGAGATAGATGTCGGATGAACGATCTAGCTCTTAGTTACTGTTGTAGATTGTAATTCATAACTTCTAACTCAGTAGGTATAGCTAGCTATATGTATGTTATAAATATAAGAACATTTCTACTGCCCTATATTATACTACAGCATCTAATAGGCAGTCCTGGACTCTACTGTACTGTACCGGACAGCTTTAGATTTCTCCCACACTGTGGTATGTATGTAATCCTGCTCCGTAGTAATTGGATGGAGATGTTTACTGCCTCTGAACTACTGGGAATTACTAGGCCTAAAGTGTCCCTGACCTGCTGACACTGGGATGAAATAGGATCTATATCAGATGCAGATAAGCTAAAAAAAAAGGAATCGTAATTTTCAATTAAATTCTCAAGGCTTGTTCTCACATATAATTCCCTTCTTTTCTGCACATTCAGCTTTCTAGAGCTCGGTTACCATTTCCATGTTTTATAGCCACTTTTCTTCTTTTTTGCTTTTAAAGCACCACTCCAGTGCTTTAAGCCCAAGTCCTCTGTCCCAAGTTGTATACTTACCCTCTGGTATTTAATTTTTTTTTTTGGCGCTGCTCCTGTGTTGCAGTGCCAACTTCTGACTGCAACTTTTGACTGGCTGCTTGATATAGCTTCCAAACAATGTCGCCATGCCACATGGGCTATTAAAGTCCAGTTTTTCCTAATTTGTTTTTCTGGAGTGTTGCCTACTATTTTTCTATTATATTATCCACCTCTGGATATGTAGAATTTTGGGGGGCTTTGCATCCATCTCTCATTTTATAATGTGCTGTTCCAGTTTTCTATCTATCTATCGATCTACAGTATCTATCTATCTATCTACAGTATCTATCTATCTACAGTATATATCTACAGTATCTATCTACAGTATCTAGCTACAGTATCTATCTATCTATCTATCTATCTATCTATCTATCTATCATCTTTGCACATCTTTGTTGGTAGTAGCTTATCAACGACACTCTCCACGTGTGTAACAGCAATGGTAGGTTTATTCAGGAACAATCAGGAACAAATATGAAGCTTAGTAAATCAGTGAGTAATCATTTCTGTGTGTCTCTATCTGGAGCTTCTGCAGCAAGCGTCCTCTCACATAGAACACAGGAAGGAAGAATACAGAATACAGTCACATGCTCTTACTGTGTCCTCCTTTCTCTTTTTTTTGTTCTATCTTTATTAACATCACACAAACCTAGTAACTAAACACTTAAGCGGGCTTTACACGCTGCGACATCGCTAATGCGGAGTCGTTGGGGTCACGGATTTTGTGACGCACATCCGGCCGCATTAGCGATGCCGTTGCGTGTGACAGTGATAAGCGATTTTGCATCGTTGCAAAAACGTGCAAAATCGCTAATCGGCGACACGGGGGTCCATTCTCAATTATCGTTACTGCAGCAGTAACGAAGTTGTTCCTCGTTCCTGCGGCAGCACACATCGCTGCGTGTGACGCCGCAGGAGCGAGGAAGCTCTCCCTACCTGCCTCCCGGCCGCTATGAGGAAGGAAGGAGGTGGGCGGGATGTTACGTCCCGCTCATCTCCGCCCCTCCGCTGCTATTGGGCGGCGGTTCAGTGACGCTTCAGTGACGTCGCTGTGACGCCGCACGGACCGCCCCCTTAGAAAGGAGGCGGTTCGCCCGTCACAGCGACGTCGCCGGACAGGTAAGTATGTGTGACGGCTGTTGTGCGACACGGGCAGCGATTTGCCCGTGTCGCGCAACAGATGGGGGCTGGTACCCACACTAGCGATATCGGGACCGATATCGCAGTGTGTAAAGTAGCCTTTAGACTGTTGGTGGTATATGTTTAGTACAACAAATCCATTCTTGTATATAACATAAAAATCTTGAATGTATTTCATTCTGGCCCATGTCACAAGGACAGCACACACGTCACATGGATGTTATCCGTATGCTGTACAACCTTTTCACGGTCCCATTGACTTTTATTGGCCCTTTTCTCCGTGCTGACGCAAAAAAATGGGCATGTCTCTGTGTGGATCAAACTGACATGTGCATGAATATGAGTATGCATGTGAACATGACTTCAGTATGTGTGAAAACAGACACCACACGACACATACTAGAAACATGGCACTGTTAAGGAGGCCTAAAGCATAGGTTGCTTCCCAGAAGCCGTACCTTTGACCATGAAGCACAGCAAAAAGGCGGTCAGCACAAAACAGATTACAAGTTTTAGACCTTCAGCTTTAAGGGTCTTCATACTGATGATTTTTAGAGGGATCCTGAAAGGGATTCTGACAAATTCAAGTTGCAAACTAAACCACTTATACAAGTATATAGGCGACTTGGCATAAAAATATAAAAATAAAATATTTTGTATGCAAATGAGGAGGTTTTGATTCATCCTTGGCATGGTGTTATGCCCTCTTAATATGCATGATGAGCATTGTCATATCTTGATTGATGGCATTCAAGTGATTGCTGTCTGAACTCTGCAGCCATGTTCACAAAGTGTTATTTCTGATGTACCGCCCCGCGGGCTCTGCTGCGACCGCCGAGCTGCTCGGATCCGTGCTCGTACTGCAGGTGGTGGCTCGAGCCTCTCACGGACCCGGGGGTCACGTCGCTTTGCAAGGGAGTTGGTGCTACACGCGAGGACTTGGGTGAGGAGTTCCACGGCCGGGGCCGCGATGGTTTGGTTTGGGATGTAAGTTCGTGATGCCACCCACGGGTTGTGGTGATTGTAGACACCACCACTACGGTGAAGGTATGGGGGCTCCCGGGAGCGGTGTAATGGCGCAGCTAGGTGTTGACCCCTCCGTGGGTAGGAAGTGTTGGTCCCGGGGCCCGGTTGGTGAGGGCCGGGGTGCAGGGTGAAGTGTTGCGGTGCGGTGCGCGGCCCAAAGGCACTGGTGTACTCACTATGACACAAGACACCGGAGTCTCTGGTAAACCAAACGGAGTGATGAATGGGGCCCGCAGCCGGCTGCAGCTTCTCCCAGAATAGGTTGGTGGTTTCCGCCTTTCTCCTGCACCTCTGTGTGTAAATGTTTGACTCCTATGCCTAGACACCGGTAGTCCGCTCCCCGACTTGTATATGCCGTAGGAGCCCATTTGCCCGCAGACGCTGGCCCTTTTGGTCTCTATGCCTTGGCGGTGGTTTTACCCTGTATGGTTGGGCTGTTGTCTTCTATCGGGGCTTGTGTGGGATAGGTCCTTAAGTCCAGTCCGCAATCAGTTGATTCTACTCGGCCCTGTCGGTTCAGGGCTTTGTCCTGGGTCTGAGTACCCCTCCTGGTGCTCCGGTTTCCAATCGGTTCCACGGTTCGGTACCGGCGGGCCACCGCCCGACCCCGGTCCCTATGGTTCCACCGGCTGTAATCCCAGCTCCTGCAGGCGGCCACCACCGTCTGCGTCCTTGCCAATGGTGACTGGGCTCCGACCCAGCCACCCGGTAGTCTCTTGGCAGGCCTGGACACAGGACTGCCGTGAACTTGACTGCTCACTCCCTCCTCTAGACTAGTCTCTTCTAGAACTTGAACTTGACTCCGTGTTTTCCTGCCTCCTGGCCTGCGAACTCCTCGGTGGGCAGAGCCAACCGCCTGGCTCCGCCCCCCCGGTGTGGACATCAAACCTGGAGGGTGGTGACAAGGTTTTTAGTTTGACTGATGTCACCTAACCGGGAGGGGGTGTGGTGTTGTGTGTGACTACCTGGGACGACCTGACTAGTCCAGGGCGTCACACTTGCCAGCTTTAATCGCTGGCTCCTGTCTGCAGTGCATAGCAAGCAGTATCCTGTTACATGATGTTTTGCGCTAAACTCATTGAATGTCATGGCGGCATCAGACGCTGTTCTGACCACAGATTCTGACATTCCTCATTATACTTTCTCTGGCGCTTCTGAGCACAGCAGGCTCGGGTGTTGATCAGCTGTATGCTTATTAGTGATCGGACTAGAAGGAGTTCATTTCTGCTAGCCTGCTGGCTACCTTTTGGATTGCATGTTACAAGAGACCTATCACAGGTACTAACCGCTTTTTTAAAATGGAAGAATTTGTCTTACTATGCCGACTATAGCTTTCTGCTAAACTGGTCCATGTGCTGTTGTTTTCCAGTCTGGTAATTTATTGTGTGTAGTTTTGTATGCAGTGCAATTCCTCCTGTTGTCTGGTTATTTCCCTCCTGCTCAGTTTCCTGTTGTCTAATTACTCTGTGTGAGCATGCTTGTGTGATAGAGTTTTGGTTTCCCCTGTTTGTTTGTTGTTGTTGCATGCTCCTGTCCTGGCCCTCCCCTGGGGTAGGTAGGGAGGGGGTAGTAGGTCAGGCTGGTGGCTCAGTTATCATCACCATGAGACATATCTCTGGGATCAGGGGCAACTAGGGCCCCCTAGCCTGATGGCAAGTCTAGGAGCCCAGGTTCCCTATTATCGCCTGCCACCTCGTGACACATCCACAGACATGAACCAGTGATGAGAGCAGTATAAATGTGGAGGTGCAGGGTCACTGATTGAGTTCAGTGCTGTTAATCAGAATAAGGCACATTTCAGCAGCTCTGCGACTCTGTGTAAGAGTGGTGCACAATAGCTGGCATGTTCCTAACCCTGATGATACCAATAGCCATGTAGTATTGTAATGGGAACACTGTAATACGTATTTTTGTAAATATTGTATTTTATGAATGATAATGTATTATAACTAGTGATTTGCCAGCATGCTCTGCACTGTTTGTTACTCGATCAAGCATTGGGGTGCTTGGGTACTCGTGGAGCTTGGCCGAGTATCGGTGGTGCTCAGATATTTTGTTCATGAAACAATGACCACAATGCACAGGCTTGCTTCACTGCATGATGTGTGCAGGTGTGACGCCCCTGGACTATCAGGTCGTCACAGGGTATTGCACAATCTACCCTCCCGTGCAGTATCCACCTCCCTCTTGGTTATGGGTCCCTAACCAAATGGTGTTGCCTACATAAGCTAATCAAATCCTAGATACACCCTGAACCACACCCACTAGACACACCAGTGGACGGCTTGAGTGGAATAGTCGCCCACCTGGGGGGTCAGGGAGATGAGGTGAGGAGTGTAGTCAGTCGGTTAGAGAGTTGGTTAGTGAGTGGTGGTGAGAGAGTAGCCCTGGAGCTGTGAGGAGCTCTGAAGAGGTCGGGAGCGGGGACTCCCATAGAGAAGCTGTCTAGGTGGCAGACGGTGGTCTGGGCCTAGAGGAGTTGGACCCCAGGGGATCGTGGCAAGGGGCTCGGATCTGTCGAGCAGGACAGCCGGTGGCCTTGCACCATCACCGGGTTGGGACCAAGGCACGACGGTGTACGTGGACCCTAGGTCGGGGAGTAGCTGCATGCAACCTGATAATTTACCCATGGAAAACGGAGCCTTCAAGATTCGTTGCCAACCGCTCCAAAATTGGGGCACTAGTGCAACGAGGGGGATAAGACTTTCCATTCAAAACGGTCCAGAAAATCCCAAGTGTGAGCCTTGAGAGCAAGCTCCCATACTTAGCAATAGTGGGGCGCGGGACCCGCAAGTTTCACACTACTGGGACCAACAGAGAAGTAAACTTAGTGCCAGGAGACAGGTCATGAATCACCAGGCAGCACCATTGGGGATGGGATCCGAACTAGCTCGCCTCAGCGGCAGCGGTGTCCAGAGATTTGGTTTACCCAGTTGTCGGTGTCTGCTTAATGGACTGAGTGAATGCAAGAGTGATCCCCGCATCCCATGGCCTTATCCCCACACCGAGTCCCGGGGCATTCCCCCCCACCCGTGGAGGGTTCTAACATCTTGCTCCCCTGTTCCATCATCCCCGGGTAATCCCAACTGCAGCGGTGGTACTCCTAATTACCACACACCACAGGTGGCATCTCGAACTCTATAATCCCTTGTAAATATCCCCTTCATTTGAGTGGTCGCACGACCCCCGGGTCTGGAGACCCTCGAGCCACTGAGAACCCGAATCTGAGCAACTCGGCTGCTTTCACGGGGGCGGCACACAGGCACCCCAAGAAGAACCAGTTGCAGTCTCTGAATGGCTCTCCCAGGGAATAAAACAACGTTCTAGGACTGAGTGTGACTAAAAAACCTCAAACTCCTTCCTTCCTTTTGCTGGAAATACTCTCTTTATGGCTGGCTGTATATGGGTGGAGACTTGAACAGGCTAATCATTGACTTCCCATAATGCTCATTACTCACGTCGAGCTCGTCCAAGAGCCTGACCAACTTGAATCAATTAGCGTGCATTCGAGCATTTTAGTGCTTGCCCATCACTAATTATAATGTGCTCCTGTGTGACGCACAATGTAGTCTGTGATATGTAGTGTTGACAATGTGATGTATAATGTAACGTACAGTGCATAGTACTTGTTTAATAAGTTGTTGGACTGTAGGATCAGCAATACTGAAGCATTGGGACTAGCCCACCATGGGAGGGGTCAAGTGAAAGGGAAAGTGACGATTCATTCAAGAGGAGTCAGTGAATACCTACTGAGTGAAAGTCATGGATCTATAGTCAGTTGGTCATTAAGGTTGCATACTGACAGTGGTTTGTGGCAACAAAGGAGAAGGAAAGAAAATGGAAGACGAGATAGCGTGAAACTTGAGTGTTGACAGAGACACAGAGTGTGAACAGTATTGAAATGAGAGACCGATTCTCGAATGGAGTGACTCCAGATAATAGGGCCCAGAGGATAGGCCTTTAGTAGCCAGACCCCTTAACTGTCAATGTACTGGAGTAATCTTAACTAGCGTGTGAACGTAGTTGTCGACCAGAGCGGTTTTTCCGTCATGATACTGCTCTGTGCAGGGCTGCTCTGTGCGGCAGGCAGTGAGGCATGGGCCATTCTGAAGATGTTGGCAGTGAGGACTTCAAATATTAGTGCCGAGTCGGCTTGTGCGCAGATGGAGCTCTCAGCTCAAGCAATTCCCTTCTTTTCTGCACATTCAGCTTTCTAGAGCTCGGTTACCATTTCCATGTTTTATAGCCACTTTTCTTCTTTTTTGCTTTTAAAGCACCACTCCAGTGCTTTAAGCCCAAGTCCTCTGTCCCAAGTTGTATACTTACCCTCTGGTATTTAATTTTTTTTTTTGGCGCTGCTCCTGTGTTGCAGTGCCAACTTCTGACTGCAACTTTTGACTGGCTGCTTGATATAGCTTCCAAACAATGTCGCCATGCCACATGGGCTATTAAAGTCCAGTTTTTCCTAATTTGTTTTTCTGGAGTGTTGCCTACTATTTTTCTATTATATTATCCACCTCTGGATATGTAGAATTTTGGGGGGCTTTGCATCCATCTCTCATTTTATAATGTGCTGTTCCAGTTTTCTATCTATCTATCGATCTACAGTATCTATCTATCTATCTACAGTATCTATCTATCTACAGTATATATCTACAGTATCTATCTACAGTATCTAGCTACAGTATCTATCTATCTATCTATCTATCTATCTATCTATCTATCATCTTTGCACATCTTTGTTGGTAGTAGCTTATCAACGACACTCTCCACGTGTGTAACAGCAATGGTAGGTTTATTCAGGAACAATCAGGAACAAATATGAAGCTTAGTAAATCAGTGAGTAATCATTTCTGTGTGTCTCTATCTGGAGCTTCTGCAGCAAGCGTCCTCTCACATAGAACACAGGAAGGAAGAATACAGAATACAGTCACATGCTCTTACTGTGTCCTCCTTTCTCTTTTTTTTGTTCTATCTTTATTAACATCACACAAACCTAGTAACTAAACACTTAAGCGGGCTTTACACGCTGCGACATCGCTAATGCGGAGTCGTTGGGGTCACGGATTTTGTGACGCACATCCGGCCGCATTAGCGATGCCGTTGCGTGTGACAGTGATAAGCGATTTTGCATCGTTGCAAAAACGTGCAAAATCGCTAATCGGCGACACGGGGGTCCATTCTCAATTATCGTTACTGCAGCAGTAACGAAGTTGTTCCTCGTTCCTGCGGCAGCACACATCGCTGCGTGTGACGCCGCAGGAGCGAGGAAGCTCTCCCTACCTGCCTCCCGGCCGCTATGAGGAAGGAAGGAGGTGGGCGGGATGTTACGTCCCGCTCATCTCCGCCCCTCCGCTGCTATTGGGCGGCGGTTCAGTGACGCTTCAGTGACGTCGCTGTGACGCCGCACGGACCGCCCCCTTAGAAAGGAGGCGGTTCGCCCGTCACAGCGACGTCGCCGGACAGGTAAGTATGTGTGACGGCTGTTGTGCGACACGGGCAGCGATTTGCCCGTGTCGCGCAACAGATGGGGGCTGGTACCCACACTAGCGATATCGGGACCGATATCGCAGTGTGTAAAGTAGCCTTTAGACTGTTGGTGGTATATGTTTAGTACAACAAATCCATTCTTGTATATAACATAAAAATCTTGAATGTATTTCATTCTGGCCCATGTCACAAGGACAGCACACACGTCACATGGATGTTATCCGTATGCTGTACAACCTTTTCACGGTCCCATTGACTTTTATTGGCCCTTTTCTCCGTGCTGACGCAAAAAAATGGGCATGTCTCTGTGTGGATCAAACTGACATGTGCATGAATATGAGTATGCATGTGAACATGACTTCAGTATGTGTGAAAACAGACACCACACGACACATACTAGAAACATGGCACTGTTAAGGAGGCCTAAAGCATAGGTTGCTTCCCAGAAGCCGTACCTTTGACCATGAAGCACAGCAAAAAGGCGGTCAGCACAAAACAGATTACAAGTTTTAGACCTTCAGCTTTAAGGGTCTTCATACTGATGATTTTTAGAGGGATCCTGAAAGGGATTCTGACAAATTCAAGTTGCAAACTAAACCACTTATACAAGTATATAGGCGACTTGGCATAAAAATATAAAAATAAAATATTTTGTATGCAAATGAGGAGGTTTTGATTCATCCTTGGCATGGTGTTATGCCCTCTTAATATGCATGATGAGCATTGTCATATCTTGATTGATGGCATTCAAGTGATTGCTGTCTGAACTCTGCAGCCATGTTCACAAAGTGTTATTTCTGATGTACCGCCCCGCGGGCTCTGCTGCGACCGCCGAGCTGCTCGGATCCGTGCTCGTACTGCAGGTGGTGGCTCGAGCCTCTCACGGACCCGGGGGTCACGTCGCTTTGCAAGGGAGTTGGTGCTACACGCGAGGACTTGGGTGAGGAGTTCCACGGCCGGGGCCGCGATGGTTTGGTTTGGGATGTAAGTTCGTGATGCCACCCACGGGTTGTGGTGATTGTAGACACCACCACTACGGTGAAGGTATGGGGGCTCCCGGGAGCGGTGTAATGGCGCAGCTAGGTGTTGACCCCTCCGTGGGTAGGAAGTGTTGGTCCCGGGGCCCGGTTGGTGAGGGCCGGGGTGCAGGGTGAAGTGTTGCGGTGCGGTGCGCGGCCCAAAGGCACTGGTGTACTCACTATGACACAAGACACCGGAGTCTCTGGTAAACCAAACGGAGTGATGAATGGGGCCCGCAGCCGGCTGCAGCTTCTCCCAGAATAGGTTGGTGGTTTCCGCCTTTCTCCTGCACCTCTGTGTGTAAATGTTTGACTCCTATGCCTAGACACCGGTAGTCCGCTCCCCGACTTGTATATGCCGTAGGAGCCCATTTGCCCGCAGACGCTGGCCCTTTTGGTCTCTATGCCTTGGCGGTGGTTTTACCCTGTATGGTTGGGCTGTTGTCTTCTATCGGGGCTTGTGTGGGATAGGTCCTTAAGTCCAGTCCGCAATCAGTTGATTCTACTCGGCCCTGTCGGTTCAGGGCTTTGTCCTGGGTCTGAGTACCCCTCCTGGTGCTCCGGTTTCCAATCGGTTCCACGGTTCGGTACCGGCGGGCCACCGCCCGACCCCGGTCCCTATGGTTCCACCGGCTGTAATCCCAGCTCCTGCAGGCGGCCACCACCGTCTGCGTCCTTGCCAATGGTGACTGGGCTCCGACCCAGCCACCCGGTAGTCTCTTGGCAGGCCTGGACACAGGACTGCCGTGAACTTGACTGCTCACTCCCTCCTCTAGACTAGTCTCTTCTAGAACTTGAACTTGACTCCGTGTTTTCCTGCCTCCTGGCCTGCGAACTCCTCGGTGGGCAGAGCCAACCGCCTGGCTCCGCCCCCCCGGTGTGGACATCAAACCTGGAGGGTGGTGACAAGGTTTTTAGTTTGACTGATGTCACCTAACCGGGAGGGGGTGTGGTGTTGTGTGTGACTACCTGGGACGACCTGACTAGTCCAGGGCGTCACACTTGCCAGCTTTAATCGCTGGCTCCTGTCTGCAGTGCATAGCAAGCAGTATCCTGTTACATGATGTTTTGCGCTAAACTCATTGAATGTCATGGCGGCATCAGACGCTGTTCTGACCACAGATTCTGACATTCCTCATTATACTTTCTCTGGCGCTTCTGAGCACAGCAGGCTCGGGTGTTGATCAGCTGTATGCTTATTAGTGATCGGACTAGAAGGAGTTCATTTCTGCTAGCCTGCTGGCTACCTTTTGGATTGCATGTTACAAGAGACCTATCACAGGTACTAACCGCTTTTTTAAAATGGAAGAATTTGTCTTACTATGCCGACTATAGCTTTCTGCTAAACTGGTCCATGTGCTGTTGTTTTCCAGTCTGGTAATTTATTGTGTGTAGTTTTGTATGCAGTGCAATTCCTCCTGTTGTCTGGTTATTTCCCTCCTGCTCAGTTTCCTGTTGTCTAATTACTCTGTGTGAGCATGCTTGTGTGATAGAGTTTTGGTTTCCCCTGTTTGTTTGTTGTTGTTGCATGCTCCTGTCCTGGCCCTCCCCTGGGGTAGGTAGGGAGGGGGTAGTAGGTCAGGCTGGTGGCTCAGTTATCATCACCATGAGACATATCTCTGGGATCAGGGGCAACTAGGGCCCCCTAGCCTGATGGCAAGTCTAGGAGCCCAGGTTCCCTATTATCGCCTGCCACCTCGTGACACATCCACAGACATGAACCAGTGATGAGAGCAGTATAAATGTGGAGGTGCAGGGTCACTGATTGAGTTCAGTGCTGTTAATCAGAATAAGGCACATTTCAGCAGCTCTGCGACTCTGTGTAAGAGTGGTGCACAATAGCTGGCATGTTCCTAACCCTGATGATACCAATAGCCATGTAGTATTGTAATGGGAACACTGTAATACGTATTTTTGTAAATATTGTATTTTATGAATGATAATGTATTATAACTAGTGATTTGCCAGCATGCTCTGCACTGTTTGTTACTCGATCAAGCATTGGGGTGCTTGGGTACTCGTGGAGCTTGGCCGAGTATCGGTGGTGCTCAGATATTTTGTTCATGAAACAATGACCACAATGCACAGGCTTGCTTCACTGCATGATGTGTGCAGGTGTGACGCCCCTGGACTATCAGGTCGTCACAGGGTATTGCACAATCTACCCTCCCGTGCAGTATCCACCTCCCTCTTGGTTATGGGTCCCTAACCAAATGGTGTTGCCTACATAAGCTAATCAAATCCTAGATACACCCTGAACCACACCCACTAGACACACCAGTGGACGGCTTGAGTGGAATAGTCGCCCACCTGGGGGGTCAGGGAGATGAGGTGAGGAGTGTAGTCAGTCGGTTAGAGAGTTGGTTAGTGAGTGGTGGTGAGAGAGTAGCCCTGGAGCTGTGAGGAGCTCTGAAGAGGTCGGGAGCGGGGACTCCCATAGAGAAGCTGTCTAGGTGGCAGACGGTGGTCTGGGCCTAGAGGAGTTGGACCCCAGGGGATCGTGGCAAGGGGCTCGGATCTGTCGAGCAGGACAGCCGGTGGCCTTGCACCATCACCGGGTTGGGACCAAGGCACGACGGTGTACGTGGACCCTAGGTCGGGGAGTAGCTGCATGCAACCTGATAATTTACCCATGGAAAACGGAGCCTTCAAGATTCGTTGCCAACCGCTCCAAAATTGGGGCACTAGTGCAACGAGGGGGATAAGACTTTCCATTCAAAACGGTCCAGAAAATCCCAAGTGTGAGCCTTGAGAGCAAGCTCCCATACTTAGCAATAGTGGGGCGCGGGACCCGCAAGTTTCACACTACTGGGACCAACAGAGAAGTAAACTTAGTGCCAGGAGACAGGTCATGAATCACCAGGCAGCACCATTGGGGATGGGATCCGAACTAGCTCGCCTCAGCGGCAGCGGTGTCCAGAGATTTGGTTTACCCAGTTGTCGGTGTCTGCTTAATGGACTGAGTGAATGCAAGAGTGATCCCCGCATCCCATGGCCTTATCCCCACACCGAGTCCCGGGGCATTCCCCCCCACCCGTGGAGGGTTCTAACATCTTGCTCCCCTGTTCCATCATCCCCGGGTAATCCCAACTGCAGCGGTGGTACTCCTAATTACCACACACCACAGGTGGCATCTCGAACTCTATAATCCCTTGTAAATATCCCCTTCATTTGAGTGGTCGCACGACCCCCGGGTCTGGAGACCCTCGAGCCACTGAGAACCCGAATCTGAGCAACTCGGCTGCTTTCACGGGGGCGGCACACAGGCACCCCAAGAAGAACCAGTTGCAGTCTCTGAATGGCTCTCCCAGGGAATAAAACAACGTTCTAGGACTGAGTGTGACTAAAAAACCTCAAACTCCTTCCTTCCTTTTGCTGGAAATACTCTCTTTATGGCTGGCTGTATATGGGTGGAGACTTGAACAGGCTAATCATTGACTTCCCATAATGCTCATTACTCACGTCGAGCTCGTCCAAGAGCCTGACCAACTTGAATCAATTAGCGTGCATTCGAGCATTTTAGTGCTTGCCCATCACTAATTATAATGTGCTCCTGTGTGACGCACAATGTAGTCTGTGATATGTAGTGTTGACAATGTGATGTATAATGTAACGTACAGTGCATAGTACTTGTTTAATAAGTTGTTGGACTGTAGGATCAGCAATACTGAAGCATTGGGACTAGCCCACCATGGGAGGGGTCAAGTGAAAGGGATAGTGACGATTCATTCAAGAGGAGTCAGTGAATACCTACTGAGTGAAAGTCATGGATCTATAGTCAGTTGGTCATTAAGGTTGCATACTGACAGTGGTTTGTGGCAACAAAGGAGAAGGAAAGAAAATGGAAGACGAGATAGCGTGAAACTTGAGTGTTGACAGAGACACAGAGTGTGAACAGTATTGAAATGAGAGACCGATTCTCGAATGGAGTGACCCCAGATAATAGGGCCCAGAGGATAGGCCTTTAGTAGCCAGACCCCTTAACTGTCAATGTACTGGAGTAATCTTAACTAGCGTGTGAACGTAGTTGTCGACCAGAGCGGTTTTTCCGTCATGATACTGCTCTGTGCAGGGCTGCTCTGTGCGGCAGGCAGTGAGGCATGGGCCATTCTGAAGATGTTGGCAGTGAGGACTTCAAATATTAGTGCCGAGTCGGCTTGTGCGCAGATGGAGCTCTCAGCTCAAGCTCTTATCTGCGCACGTGCCGACTCTACCACCAATTTTTTGAAGCCCGCACCTCCGATATCTTCAGAATGGCCCGTGCCACACAGAGCAGTGACGCACAGAGCAGCGCCGCACAGAGCAGAGCCACATCCACAGCCCCGGCATAGAGCAGCGCCCGCAGTCAGCATCCGGGCTCCCCTCTGCACCACCTGCAGCATCGCCGTACTCCAGAAGAACCACCCCTGCCTACTGTGACCCCCGCTCCACCACTGCTGCCGCCCCTCCTCCCCGGTAAGACACCACCAGATTATAAAACAGACCCCATTTTTTTTACCTTTTTTTTCTCTAAATTTGGGGTGCGTCTTATAATCCGGTGCGTCTTATAAAACGAAAAATACAGTAAGGCTATGTGCGCACTAGAGCTTTTTACCTGCGGATTTACCCGCGGATTTGCCCCGGAAATTTCTTGAGAAATGTCTGCAATCTTTGTGCAGACATTTCCCATGAAATTCAATGAGAAAAAAAAATAGCTGTGCGCACTGTGCGGATTTTTCTCAAGAAAATTTCTTGAGAAAATTTTCTCGAGAAACTTTCTTGAAAAAATGTGCATGTCCATTAATTTCCGCAGGTACCTGCGGTATTCCGGGGGTATTCCGCAGGTAGCAATGATGTGCGGTATACCACCGGAATAGCCGCGAATTACCTGCGGGAATGCTCATCGCTGCCTGCGGTTTTGCAGGAAGCGATGTCATTATGCCAGGAAGAGGAGGCGGAGCAGAGTAAACACACGTCACACTCCCTGGATGCCGCACAGAAGCACTTCCGTGCGACCTCCAGGTGCCCGTGCAGTCTGTGTCCCGCTCCAGCCTCGCGGCTGCCTGCACTGCAGGGTGTCAGTGTCTGCCCGCAGTGTCAGCAGCCTGTCACGCGGCAGCGCAGGCAGACACTGACATCCTGCAGTGCTGGGAGCCACGGGGATGACGATCGCTGCTGTCAGGAGGTGAGATCATTACCTGCTGTGACGATCTCCTGCCTCCTGACATCACCGCGGTCACTGCTGTCTATGCCCGTCTCGCGAGCGGCCCGAGACTGTCACTAGCGGTGACGTCACGGGCTCTCGCGATACTTCTGACAACGCGGCGGGCATAGAAGTGAGTGACAGCGCTGACATCAGCAGTACAGGAGATGATCACAGAAGGTAATGATCTCATCTATGCTCCTGATGGCAGTGCTCGTCATCCCCTGCAGTGACCTGAGCTGACCTATTGATGTTAGCTCAGGTCACTGCATTGCTCTCCCAGCCAATGGGGAACATTCTGTTCTTCATTGACTGGGACAGTGACTATGGTATGGATCAGCGTGGGACCCCCCCCCCCTTATTGGATTACGCCGGACGTGGATTGATTGTTCTTTTCAATAAATTGGTTAAAGAGGCTATGTGGGGAGTGTTTTTTCAAATAAAACTTTTTTTGTTGTCTATTTTTTAATTATTACTGACTGGGTTGGTGATGTCGGGTATCTGATAGACGCCTGACCTCACCAACGCCAGGGCTTGATGCCAGGTGACATTACACATCTGGCATCAACCCCATATATTACCCCGTTTGCCAACGCACCAGGGCGCGGGATGAGCTGGGGCAAAGCGCCAGGATTGGCACGTCTAATGGATGCGCCACTTCTGGGGCGGCTGCGGCCTGCTATTTTTAGGCTGTGGAGTGTCCAATAACAGTGGACCTCCCTAGTCTGAGAATATCAGACCCCAGCTGTCCGCTTTACCTTGGCTGGTGATCCAATATGGGGGGGACCGCACGTTTTTTGTTTTAAATTATTTATATAATTTAAAATAACAGCGTGGGGTGCCCACTGTTTTGGATTATCAGCCAAGGTGAAGCTGCCAGCGGTGGTCTGCAGGCTGCAGCCGTCTGCTTTACCCTAGCTGGCTACAAAAAATGGGGGGACCTCACGTCGTTTTTTTTTAATTATTTATTTATTTTATGGCTAAATACAAGGCTAAGCACCCTTTAGTGCCACATGAAAGTCACTAAAGGGTGCCAGCTTAGAAAATGCAGGGAGGTGGAACATTATATAGGTTTTTCTCATCTATCTATCTATCTATCTTTCTATCTATCTATCTATCTATCCCTCTATCTATCTATCCCTCTATCTATCTATCTATCCATCTATCCCTCTATCTATCTATCTATTCATCTATTCATCTATCTATCTATCCCTCTATCTATCTATCTATTCATCTATCCATCTTTCCCTCTATCCATTATCTGTCTATCGATTATCTTTATTATTTATTGCAGGGACAAACCTGCGGTAAATCCGCGGTAAATCCGCGGTAAATCCGCGGCAAATCCGCGGCAAAACCGCATGCGGATTTGGTGCGGATTTTTTCCGCAGGTCCGGAAATCTTTCACTGGCAGAAGTTTCTCAAGAAATTTTCTTGAGAAACTTCACATTTCTAGTGCGCACATAGCCTAAATCTTTTTTTATGTCAGCTAAAGCATTAAACCTATACTGTTGATATGATTTTTCTAGTGGCTCAGTTCCCTATATACCCGTAAGAGTGGTCTAGTTGTCTAGTTAGCATTTTGGGGTGACAGACTTCCTTTAAATGTTCTAGAATTGTCCACTTTTGCGATTCTGTGATTCTCATTAAACTTGAGCTTGAACAGATCTCTTTACTGCCTGCTTCATTCTGGCTGCACAGTGTATGTATCTACAGGTAAAGTTTTACAGATTGTTCCTAAGATTCAGAGCGTCTGATTAATGGAAAAGTATATATCTTGCCCAATTAAACTGGGAGAAAAATACAGCTTGGCATGGCGAGGGCTACGGACTGACACTCGCTGTGTGCACAGAATTGAAAAGAGACATGGAGCTGCCTGCCAGCTTTACTAGAACTGCCAACACTCGGATAACAGTGACACAGTCTTTGACAGCCAACAACGTCCATTATATCAGCAGAGGATTGGGCCAAAACAAACACAGGTAATGTGAACCAGGCAGTGCGCATGAAGGAATTTTTTACGATTGCCCTGATTATTATGCCCGCATATAACAAAGACGCAGGTTGAAAGAAGCCAATCCTACTGGAAAGTACTGTATTACATATATTCTGTTAGGGAGGAAGCTGCGTATCATTTGGATGACTCCAGCAATTCAAGTGTAAATGAATTAGAGTGCACGACAGAAAAAAATAATTAGATTAATGCTTGAAAGAATTGCACAAGACCTGGCAAAAAAAAAAAGGGCCTTTGTGACATTCCACAAAGACATATGTGCCATTATGTAGTAATGTCCCCCATCCTGTACTAATGTCCTCCATCCTGGACCCTTCCCAAGTATATATACCCCCTCATCCTGGTGCCCCTTCCTGGTATATATGTTCCCCACCCTGATATACATGTCCCCCATCCTGGTATATATGTCCCCCATTCTGGGCCCTGGTATATATACTCCACATTCTCCATCCTGGCATATATGTCCCGCATCCCAGATCCCTTCCTAGTATATATGCGCCTTGTTCTGCTGCTGTTCTCTAACACATAACAAAATAAACATTCTTCCTACCTTCCCCCAATCCCACAATGCTTTGTATCCTCTTCTGTAGCTTGCACAGAGGATAACAGAGTATATTGGTGTGCCTGCTATAGGCAATTCATAACATCACTGATATGCACCTGCGGCTTGTACACCGACGGCAGCTGCCAGCCACTGATTAACTGGGGTGTTTATTACAGTGCAGGGACCCGGCGGGTCTCTATGCCGCAATGCATTTCAGTTGACTGTACATACTAAGATGCACATCCAGCTGAAATAGACACCGGTCTCGGCAGACCCCATTCCTACATGGGCCCGCTGATAATTGCACCCTCTATGACCGTGATCATTACAACCCTGCTTATTGCATTGCAAAAGGTGAAATCCAGAGTAAAATACAGACCATATATCCCACTTATGGATTCAATTCTGAACCATACTGTAGATCAATTTCCGCAATAATATAAAATGTCGTCAACTCTGCTCTTATTGTAATTTTCTGTGGACGTTACGCCCACAAATCTGGACATCTAATGAGCAGGGTAGCAGCTGTGTGTGAATATACTCTTACAGTACAATTTTAGTCACATTTGAAATTAACTTCAAAGTTATTATTTTATTGTGGCGTATACAACTCTACATAGGCCTTAGACTTATTTGGGTGCAACATTCTGTGCTAACATAATTCATAACATCCTTACAGAGAGCGGAGCTGAATTCTCATGCATAATGAAAACGAAGAGTTCTGTCTGCCTGCTGCCACCAGTAGGGGGAGCTCAGAAAACAATAGCATTTGAATTTATTGTTCAGTCCTATCTATACGCTGTATACAATTAGGTCTTATCTGTCATTGTTAATTATTGGACAAGTGGTGGAGAATCAGTGGTCAATCACATAAAAGTGAAAGGGGAGTTCACTACACGTGGCAGTTTAATGCCAGAGTACTTGTGTAAATGTTCAAACTTTATTGAAGCTATAAGTGATAAGAACATGGAGGTGTTCAGTGTCTTTGGAAGTTGAATGAATCACACAGAGAACCTTGTACTGACAAACCCCTCTAGAAAACCAGCTGGAGTAATGTTGCACGCACTATAAACATGCAGGGATATCCCTGCTAATCTTAGTTTTGGAAAACTAAATGAGCTGTCAAACTTCTTAAATTTCACAGAGTAGCCACCTTTTTTGTTTTGGGGTTAAATTATCTTTTTAAGGAGTTTGCAAGATTGAAGTATTGATGATAGATTATGATAATTCCTTATGATAGATGATCATAATTTGACTGATAGATGACCAACTATAGGCGCCCCCAAGATCAGCTGCATAAAGAAGGCCACAGTCCTTGATGGAGCATGAGAACACCCTTCACTCTTAGGCTATGTGCCCACGCTGCGGAAAAAGCGCGGATTTTGCCGCGGATTTCTCGCCGGAAAAGCCGCGGATTTCCCGAAAATCTGCAGCTCAGGCACTTCCCAGCCATTTCTATGGCATTTTGGAAATGCTGTGGCCACGCTGCAGATTTTTCCGCAGCGGATTTCGTGCGGATTTTGATCCGGAAAAATCTGCAACATGTCAATTATTGTTGCGGATTTTCATCCGGATTTTGGCTTTAAAATTGGAGGGAAAAAAAAAAATCCGCACCAAAATCCGCATCAAATCCGTGGCAATTCCGCGGTAAATCCGCGGCAAATCCGCACCTTTGAAAAGGTGCGGATTTTGCGGGAAAGCTGCGGATTTTGATGCAGAAAAATCTGCAGTTACATTCTCCCGTGGACACATAGCCTTAATGCCATACACTTAGTTGTGACTCTGCTTAGTACTGTTGCATAGACTCATTCACTTGGGCTGCTATTAGCTGGAAGAACCCCCTTTACTGTAGTGTAGAGGTGGTGGAGTACCTACGCTGTTTTATTTTATATGTTGTCTATTTGTACTGTGAAAAGTGTTTTATACTAAACCTATTAAACAGATTGTTATAAATGTATGTTATATGTAAATGCTTCTAGCAGTGTGTAGGTTCGCGATATAGCAGAACCTGGGCCATCGAGTGGGCTGGCTAGAGCAGCAGTAAATTAGGCATACGATAGGACAGGGTTAAGTCGAGTTGGAGGCAGAGTGACAGGTGGCAAGTGGGTTGGTTAGTGGTGCGGCCCTCTTGGGGTGCCAGTTCTGAATAGGGTTCAAGTAAGAGAAGGCAGGCTACGGTGTTAGAGCCTATGGCTCACCCTGGTGGGTTCAGGGAAGTCACACGGCTACAGAGCTGTCGGGGCCCAGAAGAGGACCACGGTGTAAGGAAGAGGGGGAACAGAGACACAGGCCAGGAGCTTAAGGACGAGATCCAAGATAGCGGGGATAGGACGAGAGAGAGTATCCAACAAAAACAGAAACAGCAGAACCGTGAGTAGTGAGGCTATGTCTGTCAACGCAGTGTCAAGAATAAACTGTACAAGTTTGGTTTGCAAAGAGAAGTCTGGTGTTGCATGTTTTAATACTTCATTTACGATGGGGATCGGCAGCGAGGCGATGGACACTGGCCTGAAGAAACCAGTAAGTTTCACACCCCGCGCCCAAAGTCATACACGTACACAGGGGCTCGTTGGCGAAGGAGCAGATAGCCTGTGCGGCCCGGAGTACGTGCCTTCCTTGAAGTGGAACAAGACGATCACTGCTCGGTAAACCTTTACTGATTGATAGGAGCCTGATGAAGACCCCAGTCCGATGTTGAAACTCATTGCATGGACTCTTTACCTCCCATTCCATACCTGTTCATTGCTTTTCTTACCTTTGAGTAACCTTTTAACAATAAATTACACACTTAATCTTTATGAAATTGGTCCAGTATTCATTTAATTTGGCCTTCCTCAACCTGTAGCGCTGAAGCTCAGTATGTTCCTCCCGACTTTTTATTTCAAGTAGTTGCGTGGATGCCCAGACATCACAAGAGCCATGTTGTCACTGTACACTATTATCTCCTTGGTATTTTTTTTACACTATTATTTTTTTACACTATTATTTTTTATATTGATGCAAACATTTTTTATCTTGTATTAGACTTCTTACAATATCTTTCACTGCATGGCTTGCACTAAGCACTTTATCCTAAGTGTATTTGAGGTCACAAATTCCTCTGGTTTGGTTATCTCTTCTATTTTTTATATATATTAACCTTGCGTCTTGCCATTTTTTGGAAATTAATTCTGGTATACACACATTATTGTATGTCCTTTTCTTTCAATCAATTTTTGTACTTGTTTTTTTCTGTGTCTACATACTTCTGTACCTGCCTGTATGCGTTTTTTGCGTCCTCCTGTGCTGTTTTTTCATCACTCCATTTTACTTCCTATTAATAAATAAAATTTGGTTTAATCCTAGTTATGAATATTTATCGGGATTTTTTTGGTTCTTCTCTGAAGTACTCTTCTGTTATTTAGACCCTAGTGTTGTGCCTGTTCCCTGCACAACGACCTATGCTGAGCAACTCAGCAGTGGGTTTCCACTAGCCTGGGCTTACACACCCATCTTGAAGTTATTGCGCTAGGCGCCACTGTATTTTTTCTCCCTTTTACTTTCCAGCCCATTTCTCACAGATTTTACATTAAGGCAATGGCATAAATAACAGTGTTACCCATTTGAGTAACAGGATAGGTAAAGCATTTACCCTGTGAATACAACAATTAATTGGGTCATCTTCGATGTGTACAGAAAACCCAGAATATCTTTATTTTTTACAAAATAGGAGCTTATATCAAATTACAGTAGTAGAGAGACAGACGCATAGACCCACCCTGATGAAGGATACACCGAAACGCGTGTCTGCGTGGGCGGCACACATGCACACTGGTATCTTTTAGGTAACGCACTTCCTTATGTTGGCTTGATTATTAATTGAATCTTTCTTTTTCATATAATTGCTTTATCATATAATGTATTCGGCAGCATATAATATTGTTTGGCATGCACGATCTCTATGCTTGTGTATTTATGTACCTTAAAGCTCTGTGTATTTCATTTGATCTATTCAACTGCACAGCAATGATCTTCCTACATGCACTTCACTTCACAGGTACATTTCAGTGTGGCTTTAAACTGTTTTTATCATTGTGTTGATGCTCCTATTTGGATTTCACTTTTATCATTAGTTGACCTTTATTAATTTTTTTCGTTTTTAGTTGACGAGTAACATGACAGGTACAGCATTTGTCCTGTGAACACATGAATTAATTGGGTTATCATCGAAGGATTCAGAAAATACAGAGTATTTTTAATTTTAAAAAAATAGGAGCTTATATCAAACTACAGTAGTCGAGAGACAGAAGCATGGACTCTCCCAATGTCACCACAGTGGCTAATCAGGCCAGGCTTGGCTGAGAGACATCTGTAAGCACAGCGAGCGATAAGAGATCCACCTTGACTTTTCCATCACTGATTCACACGGGAGGCTGCTATACACAGGCTGTGGGAATGTTACTGTCCCCAGCTGCTAATTTGCCCATCAATGCAGCCAAGAACGCTTTCTAATTGCCAAGAGTAGCTGTAGGTTGTTTTGGTTAGAGAAGAGCCGCGTAGGCGACATTTATCAGAGACTCTGGCGGAGCCGAGGAGAAGAGTTCTCACCGAAGAAGCTGTTCTTCCTATCACTCACACTCTGTTCCTATAACAAGGCTGCTGATTTGGAAGCAAAATAATTCTCCTTAACCCTATCAGTACAAAGTCATTGATGAGGTCCCAAGACATGTTCTCTGTGGTAGATTACTCAGAGCAATATCAGCAATTTCAAGCATTAGACTTGGTATTGTCCCATACAAATGACCTTGTTCTCATTGTATCAGAAGTACACATGTAGTAAAACTGACTCAGGATTATGGACCAAAGAGTGCAGAAGAACTCCACATGTGCAAAAATGTCTGGAAACATTAAATACGTGAAATCTAAACTACATTACTGATACATAGAACACAGAAAATAAAAGTAGTTGATGCACAATTTGGCCTATTTGTCTGGGCCCATCAGACACGAGAAGGTGACCTTTCTCTGATGGGACCTTAACCTAATAGTTATTAAACATGCCTCTCCTAGGGTGAACATCTATAAATTTAAAGGGCAGGTAGAAAAAAGTTTGACTGATGGGAGGAGGAGCTCAGCCAACAATAGAGGCAGACACTACCTCCAGTAGTATACTACGCATACTACAAAAATAAAAAACTGACCCGCACCTCCTGTTCGAGAAGCAAAGGTGCAGGCTGCAGTTACTGCTATAGACTAACATGGAATAAAATTGTTGGTAGCCTTTTGTAAAAAAAAAAAAAAAAAACACCCCACAATGGTCACTGAAATAACTTGAATCTGATAAATTAATTTTCAACTTATATTTACTGATTATAAACTAATGGAACTCAAACTGCTTTTGAATTGTGGCTCAAGAGAAAATTAAAAAAATTAAAATAAGTTATTGAAAATGGCCTAGACAAAAATGATGTTACTCCGAGAAAAGCTTGAAAACAATTTTTCTCTAGGGACATGTGAAACTAAGGTGTGTCCTGTAATTAGCATAATAAGTATTTACAAACTTGTAATCAGTCTGCCTATTTAAAGGATGAAAAGTAGTCATTGTGCTGTTTGTTATCATGGTATGAACCACACTGAACATAAACCTAATAAAGGAGTTGCTTTAGGAGATTACAAAGAAAGTTATAGACAAACATATTAAAGATAAAGCCTATAGGACCATCTCCAAATAGCTTGATGTTTCTGTTACTACAGTTGCACATATTATTCAGACATTTAAGGTCTATGGGACTGTAGGTATGCCCCCTGAATGTTGTCACAAGAGGAAAATTGATGACAAATTGAAGAGACAGATAATAAGAATGGTAAACAAAGAGCCCAGAACATAATCCAAAGAGATTAAACTTGAACTCAGAGGTCATGGTACATCAGTGTCCGACTACACAATCTGTCGCTGTCTTGACCAAAGTAGACCTCATAGAAGATGATCGATGGGGAAATCGCTGTGAAAAGTGTATTATAAAGCAAGACTGGAACTTGCCAAAATGCATATTGAAAAGCCACAGCGCTTCTGGACTTGTGTGTGTCAATAACTGTGAGTACAACAGTGCTATCCGGCAGCGCGCCACCCTGCACCGCCCGGCTACTCTCCCCAATGGGCCCCGGGGCCATCATCCCTGCCCACGGAGGGGTTAACATCTTGCTGCATAACCATCTCCCCCGGGTGTCCCGTAACTGCAGCGGTGGTGTCTACACCTTCACCACGTCCCGTGGGTGGCGTCACGAACTTAAACACAGCTTTGGCCGTACACCAACCTACCACCCCCCTAAGTAGCGCCAGCACCTTTTCAGAGCGAAGTGACCCCCGGTCCGGAGACGCTCGAGCCACTCACCAACAAACCTGGACCCGAGCGGCTTGGCTGCAGCCAAGCGCGGGGCGGTACACATCGACTCTTCTGGCGTCACAAACAGGATTGAACTCATTCACTTACCTAGTGAAGTGCGCCTTGAAGTGAAGTCAGCGGTGATCCGTTGCGAAATTTGCAAAATCCGCCATTTTGCCGCCATCTTTTGGTGTGAAGATTCCCGCCAGAGTCTTCTTCCCCGCAGAAAGGGCGCGAAAAACTGAAACCCCGCCCCCTGGGAACGCGGCCGTGCAGAAAAGTGAGAGGTCACAAAACAAAACTGACTGGCTGGAGAAGGGAGGGCCGCGAAAAGACCAAGGGTGAGCAGATGGAGGATGTCAGCTCCCAAGCCTAATGCTGGCCCCGCGCCAACCACTGGAGCGGCGGCGCCCGCAGAGAATGCCGCCGGTGAGAAAGAGGAGGCTGCAGCTCCCTCTCCGGTCGCAGGAGCGGCGGGTCCGGAGATTCCGGTGGTGACTCCCCGCATGGTGGCACCTGAGGATGAAGGGGCCGCGGATCCCATGTTGGACGCCAAAGTCGAGGCGGCGGGATGCGGACTGCCGCCGGGGACCGCCGTTTGGTTGGGGCGAAAGATGGCGCAGTTTTGCATCCAGGTACGGGTCAAATCGATGCAGCAGGCTCTGGGCTGGAGAGGGGAGATGCAGAAAATGGTGGCCGTGGTGTGGGTGAATGAGAGGCCCGCCTCGTGGAAGGCGCCCCGGCAGGATAAGGCCACGCAGACTCCCTCGGCCCCATCAGCCGACCTGGAGGTGGAACCCCATCAGGATAAGGTCGGTGAACCTCGGGTGGCTCAGTCCCAGGAGGGGGCGGCGGTGCCTACAGAGCTACTACAGTACACCGTGGAAGCCGTCAATCCCAGGATGCACCGTACCTGGTTCAGCGAGTCCAGCTCCCAGCAGCAGAGCGGCCCGGTCCCATGCAGTAGAGATTAAAGAAGAATGTTAAAAGGTAGCGGTTCCCGGCTACCATAGTGCCCGTCCCCGTTAGGACTTTGTTGATGTTCCTGTTTTAAAATGAACAAGGCTGAGAACTTGCAGGCCACCCAAAAACTTTTGGGCTTGTAAATAATCCCGGACCAACCTTTCAGGTCCTGCAGTCCCGGGGAGTCTGGTTGGAGGAAGGGCCTGCGGAGGAGGAGGCCGAGGTCCCGTCACCATTGCAACCAGTGACAACCCTCCGGGTCAGGGGTCCCCTGGACGTGGGGCATCTAAGAGACTGCCGGGTATGGAACTTTGTACCCGGTCCGTTTGGGCAACACCCGGAACCGTTCCTGTTTCCTGGACTGGGGAAAAGGGGTGCTGACCTGTTTTTAGAGGCAGCATCAAGGTTCAGGTTTGTTTGGGTGGGCAACTGAAAGGACCCAGTCCCATCCCGTTCCCATTTCATAAAAATGTTTTTTTCCTGTTTGCAACGTTTAAGCTAAATGCCTCCCGTTAAGGGAAGAAAACAAAGAATCCATAATTGTACATATGTTAGTATACTTGTATACATGTTTCTTTTCTTTTTTCCAGTTCAGAAAATAAACGGTGGTGGTCGGACAGCCAACAGACGGTCTGTAGTTAACCAAGGGGAAGTGTAACGCCCTGGACTAGCCAGGTAGTCACAGATAGCGACCCGCACAACACCTGTTCCCCAAAAAGGTAACATCAGCCAACCCTTTAAAACCTAGTCACCTCCCTCAGTGCGTGATGGACACACCAGGGGGCGGAGCCAGGCAGTTGGCGACACCCACCTAAGAGTCCAGAGGGTCTGAGGCAGGAGAAACAGAGAGAAGTCAGAGAGTTCAGTGAGGAGGGAGTTTGGAGTGAAGTGCAGCAGGTCTGTGGTGACAGGTCTGCAGCGAAAACTGACAGGTGCCAGGGTCGTAGCCCTGGTACCACGGCTAGGAGGCAGACGGTGGCCTAGCCTGCAGGAGCCGGGAAGACGGCTCGGTGGAACCGTGGTGGACCGGGACAGGGTAGTGGCCCGCCGGTACCGACCCGGGGAACCGACTCGGAAACCAGAGCACAAGGGGGGGTACTCAGACCCTGAACGAGGTCCAGAAGCCACTGGTCCGAGTCAAATCTACTGATTGCGGTCTGGACTATAGGTCATTTCCCACCCAAGTCCCGACTGAAGACAACAGCCCATCGAGGGGGATAGAAAGCCACCTCACAGGCAGAGAGATCCCACGGGCCAGCATCTGTGGACAAATGGGCTCCTCCGACATACACAAAGCCGGAGAGCGGACTCCCGTTGCTGAAGCACAGGCAGTCTACACATTCACAACACGGTGCAGGAGAAAGCCCAAGTCCACCGAACCGGGTGGGGGACCAGACGCAGCCGCCTGCGGGCACCGAACACCATCAACTTTGTTTACCAGAGACGTGTGTGTCAATAACTGTGAGTACAACAGTGCCATCCGGCAGCGCGCCGCCCTGCACCGCCCGGCTACTCTCCCCAACGGGTCCCGGGGTCATCATCCCTGCCCACGGAGGGGTTAACATCTTGCTGCATAACCATCTCCCCCGGGTGCCCTGTAACTGCAGCGGTGGTGTCTACACCTTCACCACGTCCTGTGGGTGGTGTCACACACTTAAACACGGCTTCGGCCGTACAACAACATACCGCCCCCCTAAGTAGCGCCAGCACCCTTTCAGAGCAAAGTGACCCCCGGTCCGGAGACGCTCGAGCCACCCACCAACGAGCCCGAGCGCGGGGCGGTGGCGGTACACACCTCCAGGCTGTGTAAGGGTTATTTGACTAAGAAGGAGAGTGATGGGATGCTACGCCAGATGACCTGGCCTCCACAGGCACCAGACTTGAACCCAAACGAGATGGTTTGGGGTGAGCTGGAGCGCATAGGTAAGGCTAAAGGGCCAACAAGTGCTAAGCATCTATGAGAATTCCTTCAAGACTGTTGGAAAACCATTTCCGGTGACTACCTTTTGAAGCTCATCAAGAGAATGCTAAGAGTGTGCAAAGCAGTAATCAAAGCAAAAGGTGGCTACTTTAAAGAACCTAGAATATAAGACATATTTTCAGTTGTTTCAGACTTTTTTAAGTATTTCATTCCACGTGTTTTAATTCATAGTTTTGATGTCTTCAATGTGAATCTACAATTTTTAGAGTCCTGAAAATAAAGTAAACTCTTTGAATGAGAAGGTGTATCCAGACTTTTGGTCTGTACTGTATGTTTCACATCAGTTTAGTGACAACCAGCTTCATCAAGGGGAAGAGAAAGACATGAGCAAGTATTTTCTTCCGTCTGGGCCAGGAGCAGATTAGAGCTTCCCTGACTCTGTAGCGCTCATGTATTAAATCCCCTCTCCCCTCCCCCTTGAAAAAAACCAAAACGCTGGATTTGCTACTTGGAAAAGGGGAATAGGGTTTTAAAACAAAAAAAAAAATGGTGTCTTAATCATCCTATATAAATGTCCTGTCTATTGAACTAAACTATGTACAATGCACCATAATAGCTGGGTATGACTGTACAATTTGATTCCATCCATTTCATTATATGCTAAAATAGTGTGGTGGGCTAAGTTCAAGCTCCATGGTGGAGAGGCTAAGTGATTCCAGTCTATATCAGCATTCTCCTGTGTATTGAGTGTGGTGTAGATTCTGACCATCTCCGGCACATCCTATGTACCTTATATACTTGACATGAACAATGTACATCAACTGGTGTAGTCAGCCTTAAAGGACAAGACAAAAGTCATCTTCAAATACAACAGTCTTTTATTTTTATCTTCCTTAATTTAAAGAACAACAAAACCTTGTGGTCATCAATTACAAGGGTTACACATATGAAGAAGCACTTTACGCTCAAGGTATAGTACTGTATGTAATTGGGCTGTTAGTGGTGGTTTCCTGTTTTAGCAACATCACAATTTTGGGGGAATTTATTTATGTTTCATCAGGTTTAATTCTTAGCCATAAATGCTACTTTTTGTTAGCTCTCCTTTTCACTATTATGCCGCCCACATGCCAGCAGCCTGGCTGCTCGGATCCGGATCCACAGTGTGGCTCGAGGGATTCTACCGGACTCGGGGGTCGTGCGGACACTTCAAATAAAAAGGGGACGTATTTGTACGGGATTTGCCGTAAACTGTCTGTGACACCACCCACGGTGTGTGGTGAAGTGTGGCACCACCGCTGCTGTTGTGGGGCACGCCGGGGGCGATGGGATGGCAGCTGGATGTTAACCCCCCCGTGGGTAGGGATGGATGCCCCAGGGCCCAGTGTCTCTATGCTGAGGATGGTGACTGTGTGAAGCCCCGCTAGTATGTGTCGGTGCAGTACCTTCAGGGACTCCACGTGGATGGAACAGTCTGGTCACAGGTAGGGAACCTTCTTTTAGGATTGTCGTGACGCCACTCTCAGTATTGCGGTCAGCGGGGACCGCCACTGCAGATTAAGGGATGCCTGGGGCTGATGGTGGGTGCAGTCAGTATATTAGCCCCCTGAGAGTGAGGCAAGCCCCAGGCCCCGGTGTATGTGTGTGGGACCACAGGTCGCAGAATGACTCAAACACAGTCCAAGAAGTCTTTCAACGTGTTTACTCACTGTTTGGAGGTCACGGTGAGATGCCCGGGCGACACTGTGATAACCAGGTTGAACCAGGAATTCCAGGAGGCCGTTCTGAGGGTAGCTGTCCACTCGCCTTCCTTGCACTCTTTCTGTTTTAGGAGGATCCTTTGCTTGAAGCGTGGTAGGACCCCTCCAGGGAAGCTGTTACCACCCTGCTCCCCTCTCTCTGGCTCGTCTGCCGGCAGCGTGGCCTTGGTGGGATGGCTTCTGGCCCTGTCCCCTTATGGGCCCGGAGATTGCTGCTTGGCTCAAGCGCTGTGTAGTTGTGGTGAGGGCATGAAGTACCCCCACCTGTAGGTTAAGCAGCTCTGGATGATCTGCTGCCTGTACTGGGGATCTAGTTCCCCTTGTGTGCTCGGATACCGGGATCTCCGTACTCAGCCACCCTTCTCTCTCTGGATGGTTTTCAGGCCGACCCACGGTACTCCTTTCTCCCCCGCTTTCAGCTACTGCACTCCTCAGGACCTGTCTCACACTCTAGAGCTCCTCTGCCCTGCTTCCTCACACTTCAACTTCTTCCTCCAGACTCCCCTCCTTCCTCTCTCTCTCTGCCCTGCTTCCTAGCAACCAGCCCCTGAACACACCCCCAGCTGGGAATTGAAAGTTAACTCCTTCTGGCTACTCAAGGGTCCCCTCTGGTGATGTGGGAGGCCTGGTCACTGTATGTTTGTGTGTGCGCCTCATCCTGGCCTTTGGAGATTACCTGGAAGCATTGTTCCCGCATGGGTACAATACTCTGTGGTGCCTGACCAGGTCAGGGGCGCCACATTCCCCCTTAGTTATCATCAGCACGTCCTCGGGCTGCAAAGACAAGAGAAAAAGGTAAATACAAACTTTTCCCGCGCAGGGGCAATTATTTACATTTAAACATGCCAGGTACCATTCCACCACCAACCACCCACATGTCCGAACCCCACCCAAAAACCTCCAGGAGGTAGGTCGCCGGTCCTTTTGGTGACCAGGGCTGGGCCATCACATTCCCCAGACCTTTCCTCCAATCTTCCTCTCCTGAGGAGAGTGGTGTAAGGTAGGCCCCATAAACAGGCGTACCCGCTTCCGAGTGTTGGAGGGCAGGCCCCATAAACAGGCGTGCCCCCTTGTTGGTGCAGAGCCATGCCCCTCAACAGGCAGACTCTGTGGTTGATACCAAGAAGGCAACTTTTTACAATGCAAAGTTTGTGGTTAAAGCCAGTTCATAACCAGTGGTCTAACATTTTAAGGAGGTCTCACAATAGTCCTTGTGGGCACATTTCGCTTAAACGTTACTTAACTATAAACAGGTTAAACATTACCTTTCATACCGTCACTTTGAACTAAACTGTACTTTCTCTATAGCGTAATGGGAGCTGACCAAAGTTGCTGCGGGTTGACCTACGCAGTACTATACTGTCATCTGTCTGAGGTTGTGTCCTCCCACCCGATGTATGTGTCTCAATGTGAATAATAGGTGTGCTAGGTATTGATGCCAGTGCATGGTCTTCTGCTTCAGCTACATTTGGCTCTTCCAGGTTCTGAACAGGTTCTTCTGGGTCTCTTACTTCTCCAGATTGAGGGAATGTAATAACCGGAATAACTACTGTTCCATTGTATTGAGGCCAACTTGCTGGAAAATCTCCAAGTACAGTATGGATCATCTTTTCTTTTGGTTCTTGAACTGGCAAAGGGTTGGGAATTTCTTCAGGGATTCTTAGTTGTTCAGGACATTTCTTTAGGCGATCTCTAGAAACGACAGCTGTTGTTTTTCCTCCATCTTTGCTGATAAGGCATGTCTTTTCATTGCTAAGCGTCGATGGTAACACAGTATAGGGTTCTTCTTCCCAGTGATTGTCAAGTTTATGACGTCTTCTCTTCCTTTTGAGAACTATATCTCCTGGCATCAAAGGAACAGCAGGTGCTTTTCGATTGTTGGCTTTTTCTTGTTTCTCACGCTGCTGAGTCAGGCTTCGCTCCACACACTCTTGTACTTTCTTGTATTGGGCTTTGCGGTTGGAATCCCAATCAGCACCTTGTAGATGGTCTTCAGGGGTCTCAACTCCCATTTCCAGATCTACTGGCAATCTCCCTGGTCTGGCCCTCATCAGGTATGCCGGTGTGCAGTTCGTGGAACTCACAGGGATGTTGTTATACATGTCCACTAGATCGGGCAGCTTTTCCGGCCACTGACTTCGTTCTTCTAGTGGGAGAGTCTTCAGAAGGTCGAGAATGATGTGGTTCATCTTCTCACACATGCCATTGGTCTGGGGATGGTAAGGCGTAGTACGGATCTTCTGGCAGCCGTATAGGTTACAAAACTCCTTAAACACTTCAGCTTCAAAGGCTGGTCCTTGGTCAGTGAGCACTTGATCTGGATAACCATGTGGTCGACAGAAGTGTGTTTGGAAAGCTTTGGCTGCAGTTTGACCTGTCAAGTCCTTGACTGGTACTACCACCAGGAATCTGGAGTAGTGGTCAACCATAGTGAGAGCGTAGTTGTAGCCTTGTCTGCTGGGTGCCAACTTTACATGGTCCAGGGCCACGATCTCCAGGGGCCGTTTAGTTTGGATTGGCTGGAGTGGTGCTCTCTGGCTGGGCTGGTCTTTTCTTCTAAGATTGCAGGGCCCGCAGTTTCGACACCACTTCTCTAGGGCAGATCTCATGCCCACCCAGTAGAATCTTACTTTAAGTAGGGCCTCCAGTTTCTTCCAACCAAAATGGCCTGCACCATTGTGATAGGCTTCTAGCACCATCCTCGTGTCCTTCTGTGGTACAATCACTTGCCACACCTTCTCATGCGTCCTCGGGTCAATGATGCTCCTGTAAAGTTTGTCTTGATAGATGAATAATCGACCCCTCTCCTTCCATAGGTACTGTGCCTCAGGTGGGGCTCCTTTGTCAAGGCTGGCGCCAGGCTGGTTGATCAGTTTCTTTACCAAGCCTACCGCTGGATCATTTTCCTGGGTCTCCTTCCAGTTGTAGTGAGGTAGTGGGTTCAGGGTCACCTCTTGGCGGTTGGCACGCAACTGCCGACACTGTTTTGCTCCATGGCGATGGAACGCTGGCAGCTCAATCTCTTCAAGATCATCTACATCTTCACCCTCGTCTGCTAGGTGAGGCATCCTGGACAGAGCATCTGCATTGCCGTTCTTGCGGCCAGCTCGATACTTGACAGTAAAGTCATAATTCGCCAGTCGGGCTACCCAACGCTGCTCCATGGCACCCAATTTAGCAGTATCCAAGTGGGTCAGGGGGTTGTTGTCCGTGAAGACAGTGAATTTGGTGGCTGCCAGGTAGTGCTTGAACCGCTCTGTGATAGCCCATACCATGGCCAGGAACTCTAGCTTGAATGAGCTATAATTCTCCGGGTTTCTTTCAGTAGGCCTGAGCTTCCTGCTGGCGTAAGCAATCACACGCTCTTTGCCTCCCTGCACCTGTGAAAGCACTGCTCCCAGTCCCACATTACTGGCATCTGTGTACAGTACGAATGGCAGACCGTAGTCAGGGTAGGCTAGGATCTCTTCACCCATCAAGGCCCCTTTCATTTGTCTGAAGGAGTGTTCTTCTGCTTCTCCCCAGTGAAATGGCGGGCCGGAGATCTTTCCTCTCTTCTTTGGGTGGCCTACCAGGAGCTCTTGCAAAGGCGCTGCCATTTTCGTGTAGCCCTTGATGAACCTTCTGTAGTAGCCTACCAAGCCAAGGAACTGACGTACCTCCCGGACGGTAGTAGGTGTGGGCCATTCCTGGATGACTGTGACCTTCTCTGGGTCCGGTGCTACTCCTTCTGCACTGACCACGTGACCTAGGTACTGGACCTTTGGCTTCAGTAAATGGCACTTGGATGGTTTCAGCTTCATTCCATATCGGGATAGTGCTTCAAAGACTTCAGCCAGGTGTTTCAGGTGGTCCTCGTAGGTCTTGGAGTACACGATGACATCATCCAGGTAGAGCAGGACGGTTTCAAAGTTGAGGTGCCCTAGGCAGCATTCCATAAGCCTCTGGAAGGTCCCGGGGGCATTGCAGAGTCCAAATGGCATGCTGTTGAACTCACAGAGGCCCATTGGGGTGGTGAAGGCCGTCTTCTCCCGATCTTCTTCTGCTACAGATACTTGCCAGTAGCCACTAGTAAGATCTAGGGTAGAAAAGTAGTTAGAGGCTTTCAAGGCAGCGAGGGATTCCTCTATCCTTGGCAAAGGGTAGGCATCCTTGTGTGTTATCTGATTTATCCGTCTGTAATCCACACACATCCTCATCGTGCCATCCTTCTTTCTTACCAGGACCAGGGGAGCCGCCCAGGGGCTACAACTGTCCCTTATGACGCCTGCCTCCTTCATGTCTTTCAGCATGTCCTTTGTGCGCTGGTAATGGGCTGGGGGAATAGGCCTATGTCTTTCCTTAATGGGAGGATGACTGCCTGTGGGTATGTGATGTTGCACCCCTTTGATCCTACCAAAGTCTAGTGGGTTCTTACTAAAGACCTGCTCGTATTCCTGCACGACCCTGTAAACCCCATGTTTCTGGTAGTCGGGTGTAGAGTCAGTCCCCACGTGTAGTTTCTGGCACCAATCCTCTAACTGCTTTTGGGAGGTCTCGCCCTCTTTTGAGTCAGCTTGTGTCAGGGGACCTACAGGTGTTATGGCGTCATCTGAGCATGTAAACAGTTTGGCTATGGTAGCGTACCTTGGTAGTCTGGCTTCCTCCTCCCCACAGTTCAACACTCGTACAGGCACTCGTCCCTTGTGTACATCAACTACCCCCCTGGCTGTCAGAATCGTGGGCCAGTGGTCTGAATGAGTGGGCTCTAGTACAGCCTGGTAATCTTGTCCTCTGAGACCTACCGCTGCTCTACACCACATCATCATTTCACTCCGTGGGGGTATCACAATGGGGTTTGCATCCATCACCCGTACACTACCAATCTCACCGCCAGTCTGTTTTACCTGTTGCTTCCTCAGAATGATTCGGATCTCCTTTTGCAAGGCTCTTTGCGACCTGCCCTCAGCACCTTCAACAATCTGGTGAAGCAACAACAACACTTCCTCTAGGCAATTTTCTATGACATTAGTGCCTAAAATCATTTGCGGGTTCCTTTCTCTAATATCAGTGTCCACAACAATCAGTCCTTGTCCCTTCATTTCCTGCCTTCCCACCTTTATGGTTACCTCTTTGACCCCGATCTGGTCTATAGGTTGTCCGTTGGCAGCATAGATGGTGAGGGAGGGGTCCGGTGGTCGGAGATCGTCGTCCGACCAAAACCTCCGATAAAGGACATACGGGATCGTGGTGACCTGAGAGCCGGTGTCCAATAACGCCGGGGTAGGGATCCCGTCCAGGACGATGGACAGGACAGGACGTCCACCCACGTACTGATCACAGCAGCGACTTGGGCCTGATCTTCTTAATCCTGAGGACTGGCCCCCGGCCCCAGGTTTGGCTCGTTTAAAGGACAGGCCCTTGCATAGTGTCCTGCCTCCTGGCAACGACGACAGATGGGTTGTCCAGATGAGTCATAGCGATCACTGCTCCTGCCTCGGGTTGTAGGACCTCTTCTCCTCCGCATCCACGGGACGTCCTCTGGGCTGTCAGCTAGCAGGATCCGATGAGGGACTTTGGTGTCTGAGGGCAACTGCATTGCTTTCAGGATTTGTGCGACGTCCTTAGTGAGCTGTTGCACCTGGGAGGATAGTGTACTTATGGTCTCTGCTGGCGCGTTGAGTCCTTTTGCAGTCATCAGGGTCTGCGAGGAGGATTCCGCTCCTGCAGCCGTGGAACTGGCAGGCCATGCTGGTGCGACGGGGTCTGTGTCCACAGGAGGTTGGAGTGCTTTCACTGCCCTGTCTTTCAGAATGGCAAAGTCCACGTCAGGGTGTTCCAGGGACCACAGCTTCATCTGCTTCCCATCCTCAGGAGAACGCAGGCCCCGCAAGAATTGTTCCTTCATCATCCGGTTTCCTTCCTGATCACTGACAGGGTCCACCAGCTTGAGAGCCCGCAGTGCAGCCTGCAGCCTGAGGGCATAGGCTCTTATGCTATCTTGGGGCTTCTGCCGGCAGTTATAGAAGTCCGTCCTCAGCTCTCCCTCGGTGCGGTGTTCAAAAGCAGCTGCTAGTTTGGCAAAGATGGTCTCAACAGAGCCCCGGTCATCATTGGTCCAGGACTCAGCCTCCAATTCTGCTGCTTCAGTCAATTGTCCCAGCACCACAGCGGCCCTCTGCTTACCAGTCATCGCGTGCATGTCTAGCAGGGTGTTGATCTTCTTCTTAAACCCGGTCAGCGTGTCTATTTTACCGGCGTATTGGGGCAGCCATTGCGCTCCTGGGACATACAGCAAGGAAACTGGCATTATGGGGGAGATTTCAGCCGGCGCGGCTGCGACCGCGGCACCGGCACCAGGCGCTGCTGCGTCCAGCGCGACGGGGGCTGGCATCGCTTGGGCTGCGTCGCCCTGACCAGGGGCATTACCTCCTGCAGCGTCCATTTTTCTTCAAAAATCTCCGCGCCCCCTTTCCACTTCCTGGGTCAGAACGCTCTCCGAATTGTGGGGGTTCTGGGGCGGCCACACCTCTTCGTGGGCGGTGCTCTTCTCCCTCGCGCGGGCTGCAGCGCGCGCTTTTGAAGATGGCAATATGGCGGCGGTTCAATTTTTGCGGTCGGACCTCTGAGGCACACGGTCACCTGTCTGAACAGGTCTAGTCCTTATCCTGTTCGTGACGCCAGAAGTTGTGAAGCCCCGCTAGTATGTGTCGGTGCAGTACCTTCAGGGACTCCACGTGGATGGAACAGTCTGGTCACAGGTAGGGAACCTTCTTTTAGGATTGTCGTGACGCCACTCTCAGTATTGCGGTCAGCGGGGACCGCCACTGCAGATTAAGGGATGCCTGGGGCTGATGGTGGGTGCAGTCAGTATATTAGCCCCCTGAGAGTGAGGCAAGCCCCAGGCCCCGGTGTATGTGTGTGGGACCACAGGTCGCAGAATGACTCAAACACAGTCCAAGAAGTCTTTCAACGTGTTTACTCACTGTTTGGAGGTCACGGTGAGATGCCCGGGCGACACTGTGATAACCAGGTTGAACCAGGAATTCCAGGAGGCCGTTCTGAGGGTAGCTGTCCACTCGCCTTCCTTGCACTCTTTCTGTTTTAGGAGGATCCTTTGCTTGAAGCGTGGTAGGACCCCTCCAGGGAAGCTGTTACCACCCTGCTCCCCTCTCTCTGGCTCGTCTGCCGGCAGCGTGGCCTTGGTGGGATGGCTTCTGGCCCTGTCCCCTTATGGGCCCGGAGATTGCTGCTTGGCTCAAGCGCTGTGTAGTTGTGGTGAGGGCATGAAGTACCCCCACCTGTAGGTTAAGCAGCTCTGGATGATCTGCTGCCTGTACTGGGGATCTAGTTCCCCTTGTGTGCTCGGATACCGGGATCTCCGTACTCAGCCACCCTTCTCTCTCTGGATGGTTTTCAGGCCGACCCACGGTACTCCTTTCTCCCCCGCTTTCAGCTACTGCACTCCTCAGGACCTGTCTCACACTCTAGAGCTCCTCTGCCCTGCTTCCTCACACTTCAACTTCTTCCTCCAGACTCCCCTCCTTCCTCTCTCTCTCTGCCCTGCTTCCTAGCAACCAGCCCCTGAACACACCCCCAGCTGGGAATTGAAAGTTAACTCCTTCTGGCTACTCAAGGGTCCCCTCTGGTGATGTGGGAGGCCTGGTCACTGTATGTTTGTGTGTGCGCCTCATCCTGGCCTTTGGAGATTACCTGGAAGCATTGTTCCCGCATGGGTACAATACTCTGTGGTGCCTGACCAGGTCAGGGGCGCCACATTTGCAGTGGCCAGCGCGCCCGGTCAGACCGGAGGTTGTTAGTTTACTCACGATTAAATGAATCACATAAGTCCAATGGTAAACCAAGGTGCTGGTGGCCGGCCACCGCGGTCGGGTGTATCTGGTCCCACACCCGGGCTGATGATCTGTGTCACTTTCCTTTGCACTCTGTGTTTGGTGTGGTGGACTTCCCGGTGTTAAACATGGGAGTCTGCTCCCGATCCTTTTGTTGGGAGCCGTGCCCACTGACGCTGGCCCTTCGGATCTACCGGGCCCTGGCGGATGCCCTATCCCCCGTGGTGGACTGTTGTCTGCTTTGGGGCTTTGGTTGGGACAGGACCTATAATCCTGCCCTCAATTGGTTAATTAGCTAGGCCGTTGGCTCCGGTCCTGGCTTCAGGGTCCAAGTACCCACTCTGTGCACGGTTTCTGGGTCGGTTCTCCGGTGTCGGTACCGGTGGGCTCCAACCCTGTCCCGGTCCACCTCAGATCTCTGGCAGCCGTCTTCTCGTCTCCTGTCAGACACGGACCACCGTCTGCCACCTAGCCAGTACGCCGGGGCTCCAACCCCGACGCCTTTCCTTTCTGTCTCCGCACTTCAACTTTCTCCTCCTCAACTACTCCACTCCTCTCCTCTTGAACTAAAACTTCGACTACTGCTTTTCCTGCCCCGGGTTCTCCAGACCCCTAGGTAGGTGTTCTCCATCCGCCTGGTCCCGCCCACTGGTGAGCCTTTCGTACCCTGGGGGGGGGTGACTAGGGTTTCAGGTCGGCTGTGTGTAACCCTGTGTGGAATGGTGTTATGCGGGGGCCTACTCTGTGTGACTACCTGGTTTTGCCAGGGCGTCACACTATCATGTGAAATAACTTATCTCCCAACATACAGAGCCTCACAATCAGTATACAGGGAGGCTTGCTTCCCTACCTGCTTGGACTCCTAACACAGGGACTTTTCTTTTGAAGTTTCTTCAACCAGTGCACCCTGTTGATCCTTACACACTTCTGTTATAAGAGTATGTGTACACATTGAGTATTTGCGTTTGTGTGCACTTTTTGTTTTTATTCCCATTCATTTAAATAGTCAAAAATACTGCAAAAACAGATTTTTTTTTTGCAGCAAAAGAAACAGTGTTTCTAGGAAAAATGCTGTGTAAACGACATCTGTTTTTAATGCATTTGTGATGTGTTTTTATCGCATTTGTGATGTTTTATTTCCCCTATTTATTTGACAAGGTGAAAAACGTTGTAAAAATTAACATGCTGAATATTTGAAAAATGCTTTGATGGTTCAAATCTGCAAGGAAAAAAATAAGAACCATGTACATGAGGAATCACACATTCAATTCACTTTGCTGGTAGGATTAAAATGCTGTGTAAATGCTTGGGAAAAAGTTGGCAAAAACGCAGCTTTTGAACAAGTCCTAAAGTAGTTTTGGCTCCCTAAATGAACCACTCAGTAATCTCCAATAACATGCTATCGGGGACGATTGGGTAGTATGTTACATGGCGCCTAAGCCAAAGATCAGTGTAATCACCACTTTAATGGGAAAATGCCAAAATAAAACCAGCATACCAGTATTATAGTAATGTCGCTCGCCAGTAAATATGGATCTATTCGAACATATGTGACAACCTCTGTAATCTAGAATACCTCGGAAATATTTGGTTGGGGCGGTTGTTGGCACCTCTATGGAAGTGTGATAAACGAGAGAAACAAATATGCTGAGTGTGATGAGAAGAATATTCTGAAATTACTGCAGCTGTGCCCTATTTAGGGAGGATATTAAACATTTTGTAATTAATCTACAAAGCAAATTAGTTGAGAAAAAAAAAGTTCTCAACGGGGCCTTATCTAATCTGTACAGTAAACAGGGATTTTTCTATGGGAAATGTACCCCTGCAAAGAAAAAAAAATCATGAGTAAGCATTGTGGGACAACTGAAAGAGTAAGCAAGTACTGTAGTCAATATTAAAGGGAAGCTAAAGTTATACGATATACATATACTGGCAATGCTGACTATTAGTGATGAGCAAGAGTGCTCGGCACTGCTCGTTACTCAATCGAGCATCGGGGTTTTCAGGTACTCTCAGAGCTCGGCCGAGTATTGCAGGTGCTCGGATATTTCTTTCTTGAAATAACGACCACAACGCACAGGCTCGCTTCACTGCATTATGTGTGCAGGCACCCCTGGGAGAGCCGGTCACAGTCTCTGAAGAGTTTTCCCGGGGGATAAACTAATGTTCTCAGACGTAATGAGACAAAAAAAACCCTCCCTATTACCAAAACTGCTCTGTTCGTGGCTGGCTGTATGTGGACGGAGACCCGAATAGGCCAATTATTGACTTTCCATAATGCTTGTTTCTGGCGTCTAGCTATTCCCAGCAACTGACCAGCTCGAATAGAGTAACGAGCATTCAAACATTTAGCACTCGCCTATCCCTATATACTATGAAAAGCTTCTCTTGTGAACTATAAAACAATTTGATCCACAATCCTAAAATAACTTAAGGACTTGCAATGGGAATGTGTTTTACAGTCTTCATTCGCAAAAACAACATGCCTCTTGACTCATTTTCAGACTTGATCATTACTTGGTTGTGAGATATTAAAATATGGAGCTAGACTATTTGCACATATGTGATGTTTAAGGACAGAATGTATGTCTGGAACGAGTAAGCTTTTGTGCATATTCTCCTTCCTGGCTGCAGACGTTCAACTTCCTGGCTGCAGATGTTCAACTTCCTGGCTGTGCATGTTCAACTTCCTTGCTGTAGATGTTACCTTTCGTGACTGTGGATGTTCAATTTCCTTATTATGGATGTTAACCTTCCTGGCTGCGGGCATTCTCCTTCCTGGCTGGCTGCGGACGTTCAACTTCCTGGTTGTGGACGTTCAACTTCCTGGCTGCGGACGTTCAACTTCCTGGCTGTGGACGTTCAACTTCCTGGCTGCGGACGTTCAACTTCCTGGCTGCGGACGTTCAACTTCCTGGCTGTGGATGGGATGTTACCCTTCCTGACTGTGCATGTTCAATTTTCGGGCTGTGGGGGGCGCAATACTCTTATTCCTGAGTGCCATTAATAGTGGCACTGTGGAATAATGCCCCTTAGCTGCCGCCTTTGAAATTTGTATTGGCAGTCGTTAAAGGGATATAGTGTATATCAGTGTGTATGTGGGTAGTATATAGTGTATATGAGTGTGTATGTGGGTAGTATATAGTGTATATCATTGTGTATGTGGGTAGTATATAGTGTATATCAGTGTGTATGTGGGTAGTATATAGTGTATATGAGTTTGTATGTGGGTAGTATATAGGGTATATGAGTGTCTTTGTGGGTAGTATGTAGTGTATGTGTGGATAGTATAGTGTATGAATGTGTATGTTGGCAGTATATAGTGTATATGAGTGGGTATGTGGGTAGTATAGAGTGTATATGAGAGCGTATGTGGGTAGTAGATAATGTATGCAGTGTGTATGTGGGTAGTATATAGTGTATATGTGTCTTTGTGGGTAGTATATAGTGTATATGAGTGTCTTTGTGGGTAGTATATAGTGTATAGAAGTTGGCATATAATATATATAATAGTTTGTATTGTATATAAATGTGTATATGGTATACTGTAAATGTAATATGGTGCACAGTATACTATGCCTGTAATAGTGTATGCACAGTACACAGAGTGTGTTTCTCTGTAGGGGTATGAGTGCATGTGGAAAAACTGTATCAGAAGAGAACACCACACACTGGGGAAGCAGAGGGAAGGTGAGTATAATTGTTAATTTATTTATTTATTTTTTTTAAACCAAATTTTTATTTCTTTTCTTGTAATGGTAAAAAAGGGTACAGAATGAAGAAAATAAGGGTCAACAAATCAAAATATCAAATAACATAGTCTCTACAATTTGTCGATCAAATATTTGTCACGGTCATCAAATTTGCTCCTTCCCCTTCTTCATCAATGTACAGTCAGGGCCAGAAATATTTGGACAGTGACACAAGTTTTGTTATTTTAGCTGTTTACAAAAACATGTTCAGAAATACAATTATATATATATAATATGGGCTGAAAGTGCACACTCCCAGCTGCAATATGAGAGTTTTCACATCCAAATCGGAGAAAGGGTTTAGGAATCATAGCTCTGTAATGCATAGCCTCCTCTTTTTCAAGGGACCAAAAGTAATTGGACAAGGGACTCTAAGGGCTGCAATTAACTCTGAAGGCGTCTCCCTCGTTAACCTGTAATCAATGAAGTAGTTAAAAGGTCTGGGGTTGATTACAGGTGTGTGGTTTTGCATTTGGAAGCTGTTGCTGTGACCAGACAACATGCGGTCTAAGGAACTCTCAATTGAGGTGAAGCAGAACATCCTGAGGCTGAAAAAAAAGAAAAAATCCATCAGAGAGATAGCAGACATGCTTGGAGTAGCAAAATCAACAGTTGGGTATATTCTGAGAAAAAAGGAATTGACTGGTGAGCTTGGGAACTCAAAAAGGCCTGGGCGTCCACGGATGACAACAGTGGTGGATGATCGCCGCATACTTTCTTTGGTGAAGAAGAACCCGTTCACAACATCAACTGAAGTCCAGAACACTCTCAGTGAAGTAGGTGTATCTGTCTCTAAGTCAACAGTAAAGAGAAGACTCCATGAAAGTAAATACAAAGGGTTCACATCTAGATGCAAACCATTCATCAATTCCAAAAATAGACAGGCCAGAGTTAAATTTGCTGAAAAACACCTCATGAAGCCAGCTCAGTTCTGGAAAAGTATTCTATGGACAGATGAGACAAAGATCAACCTGTACCAGAATGATGGGAAGAAAAAAGTTTGGAGAAGAAAGGGAACGGCACATGATCCAAGGCACACCACATCCTCTGTAAAACATGGTGGAGGCAACGTGATGGCATGGGCATGCATGGCTTTCAATGGCACTGGGTCACTTGTGTTTATTGATGACATAACAGCAGACAAGAGTAGCCGGATGAATTCTGAAGTGTACCGGGATATACTTTCAGCCCAGATTCAGCCAAATGCCGCAAAGTTGATCGGACGGCGCTTCATAGTACAGATGGACAATGAGCCCAAGCATACAGCCAAAGCTACCCAGGAGTTCATGAGTGAAAAAAAGTGGAACATTCTGCAATGGCCAAGTCAATCACCAGATCTTAACCCAATTGAGCATGCATTTCACTTGCTCAAATCCAGACTTAAGACGGAAAGACCCACAAACAAGCAAGACCTGAAGGCTGCGGCTGTAAAGGCCTGGCAAAGCATTAAGAAGGAGGAAACCCAGCGTTTGGTGATGTCCATGGGTTCCAGACTTAAGGCAGTGATTGCCTCCAAAGGATTCGCAACAAAATATTGAAAATAAAAATATTTTGTTTGGGTTTGGTTTATTTGTCCAATTACTTTTGACCTTCTAAAATGTGGAGTGTTTGTAAAGAAATGTGTACAATTCCTACAATTTCTATCAGATATTTTTGTTCAAACCTTCAAATTAAACGTTACAATCTGCACTTGAATTCTGTTGTAGAGGTTTAATTTCAAATCCAATGTGGTGGCATGCAGAGCCCAACTCGCGAAAATTGTGTCACTGTCCAAATATTTCTGGACCTAACTGTATATTTCCATTATTCAGTCTCCGCTACCCCCCCTTCAGAATTCCTTGATAACTTGTTACAAACATTTCTTGTAAACACTATCCCTCCCACCCCCCCCCCTCCCCTCTCCATGCGACACAACCTAGAATTTGGCCAACTATACTTTCAACTCGCACAGGGACCCTGACAGGTCTTCCTTCATGTACCATTCCGTAGACACAAATGTGGACATTATTTGTATTGTTTCTTCTCTAGAACATAAAAAGCTTATGAACTTTCTCCATTTAATGAAAAATTTTGCTGTCATCCTTTCTTTACACCTCTCCACCATCACCTTCTCCAACATGAGCGTTTTTTTCAATTGATTAACAAGTTCTTCTTTTGTTGGTATTTCCTTCACCAGCCACTTCTGAAGAATAGCCCTTTTACTTATCATTGCTATATCATGGAAAAGATTCGGTAACTTCGTTCCCCCTTTCTCTCCCTCCTCCTGATGCTGATAGTGAAATAACCAGACCATTGGATCTAACTCTACATTTCTATTCCAGATTTTCCTCACTACCCCTTGGACTTGTTTCCAAAATCTTTCAATCCTTTCGCACTGCCATATCCCGTGATATAGATCTGTTTTTTCCGTACCACAATTTGGACAACTCATCATCTTATCTGGATGTCTTGCATTCAGTATATTAAATCCATAGATAGCTCTATGTATGATCCTGAATTGGGTATCTCTTAAGTTCTCATTCACAATCTTCTTTCTCATCACCATTCAAAATCTTCTCCTCCACTTCTTGATCTCCCAACTGCTTTGCCCACCCTTCCAACATTCTTCCTGATATGTTAGGGACTAACACTTCTCTCATATTTCCATAAAGACTTGATATATTTGTGGCATGGATGTCCCTTAATATGATCGCATCCATCTGATTTGCCTCATATTCGTTATTTATGTTGTATAGTTTCTTCATTATCCCTTGTTTCACCTGTTCAAACTGGAGAGTCTGGAATGGGCGCAAGTCATACTTTGCTCTCAACTCCTCACACGTCATCCATCTCCGTTCTGTATCATGCATCAGGTTTTTTAGAGTTCCAATCCCTTTTTCCCTCCATTCTTTAAAGAGATAATTTTCCCTTCCCTGTGGAAAGTCAGGACAAGCCCATATATATTAAGGAATTTGGAGATGTTCCAGGCTAACCCAAACTTTTTCCTAACCGCCTTCCAAGTCATCACTGTGTCTCTACAAATCAGTGAGTGTTTAATGTTGGGCGGCAAATTTGGAATGGAGGTATGTAGGATTGAACTCAGGTCCCAAGGTTTACAAAATTCAGCCTCTATATCCCAGTCAGAATACCTACTTGTTCGTCTAATCCAATCGACTACATGTCTTAAGATACAGGCCAAATTGTACCCCCTGATGTTAGGTAGTCTGATCCCTCCATTTTCTGTTGATAACATTAGCTTTTTGGCACTAATCCTCGGCCTATATCCCTTCCACAAAAAACGTGAGAACACTTTTGTCAATCTGTTCACATCCGAGTGTTTAAGAAGCAATGGGATTGTCTGCTTTGGATAGAGAAGCTTGGAAAAGCTCATCATTTTTATTAGATGATTTCTTCCCAGAAGAGTCAACGGCAAATTTGCCCAACCTTGCAGTTCACGTTCAATTTTCTCGATCAAAGGGGAATAATTTAATGAATATATGGTCTTAGTATCCCTCCCAACCTGTACTCCCAAGTATTTAATTGTATTTCTAGCTATTGGAATGCCACATAATGCACCCCTCTCCCTCTCCGCTCTCTTTCCGTCCAAGAAGAGAATTTCACATTTGTTTTTGTTAAGTCTAAACCCTGCCAAACTCCTCAATTTGTTCTATGACTCTACTCAATTGTGTTTTAGGTTTGCTCATGAACAGGATTATATCATCAGCAAATAAGGCTGAGTGCAATGACTTCCTCCCTACCTTAATCCCTTCAAACCACCCCCCCTCATTCAAACGTCTAGCCAGTGGTTCAATAGCCAAGTTAAACAATAGTGGTGACATCGGGCATCCTTGCCTGGTTCCCTTCATCAAAGGAAATGTTTTTGACAGAAATCCCGGGGTACTCACTCTTGCCTGAGGATTTGCATAAAGGACCCTCACAAAATTCCTAAAAGCTCCGTGTAAGCCCAGGTGATCTAACACCTGTTCCAGCCATGACCACCTCACATTGTCAAAGGCTTTCTCCGCGTCCAAGGTGATCAAGGCTGGATTCCCCTCCCCCCCTTCTCTCGTCTGCTTTACTACATCAATTGCTAGCATTACTTTCCTAATGTTTGTCACCACTGAACGTCCTTTAACAAAGCCAGCCTGGGGGAGATCTATAATCTCTGGCAATACTGCCGCTAACCTATTTGCCATCAACTTCGCTAAAATTTTTAGGTCTTGATTAATCAGCGAGATGGGCCTATAACTAGATAGGTCTTCTAAATTCTTTCCTCCTTTAGGAATGAGCTTTATATAGGCTGTATTAAGTGTACCTGATATTCTTTCCCCGTCCATTAATTTATTTATTTTTTAAAGTGTGCGGTGTAATGGGGATCTTATGTACCAGGATGGGGGACAAAGATTGAAGCATGGGATGGGAAAGCTGGGTGAACAAGGCTCTTCCCCTCAGCACACAGCTTTTCTATGCTCTGCTATTCATTTTTCCCTCAGCACTCAGCTTTTCCATGCTCTGCTATACATCTTTCCCTCAGCACCCAGCTTTTCCATGCTCTCATATACAGTACATCTTTTCCTCAGCATCCAGCTTTTCCATACTCTGCTAAACATCTTTCCCTCAGCATCCAGCTTTTCCATGCTCTGATATCAAGGCAAAGCTGGGTGCTGAGGAAAAGATGTATAGCAGAGCGTGGGAAAGCTGGGTGCTGAGGTAAAGATGTATAGCAGAGCATGGGAAAACTACATGCTGAGGGAAAGATGTACAACAGAGCATGGGGAAGTTGGATGCTGAGGGAAAGATGTATAGCAAAACACGGGAAAGCAGGGTGCCGAGGACAAAATGGATATCAGAACATAGGAAAGCTGGATGCTAATAGAAAGAGGGATTTCAGAGCATAGGAAAGCTAGGTGTTGAGAGAAAGAGCAGAGTGTCGGAACCATTATCTGGTACGCTGAGTGTTAGTGTAATTATCCCATACCTCGAGTGTCGGTGTTCCAAATTTTTCACTGGGGCCCATTGAACTCTAGTTATGCCACTGGGTCCACTATTTGGTCTTCAGGGAAAAATTGATGGAATTACAGGACTCATTCAAAGCTTACAGAGACATTGAGCTACTAAACAAGAAAATCCTTCCAGGAATTATTACTCACAAAGGGAGCCAAGCCCCTAAAAACACATTTGTGGATTATAAAACTTGGTCTTGCTACAATACAATTGTCCCACAATTGCATATATTGCAGCAGGAAAAATAAACTGTACTGGGGTAAAGGGCAAAATGTTTAAATTGTGGAGCAAAATGCAGCCAAGTATGTGGCAAGCCTGAGTTTGCTCCAGCAGGGCTAGGAGGACAGGTTTATCTTTCAAAGAGACTGGTCGTGCAACGTCTGTTGAGCTCCATCAATCCCTATGTTATGGACGAATGTGCCAAGCGATGTGGTACACCATAACAGGCTCCTGCCTGCCAAGGTAGAGACCACTATGTGCACAGAACAACCAATTCTTTATAGAATCCTGAAAGTATTGTCCTGTACAGGAGGTTCGGAAAGAGTGTCTAAAGCCCATAGTGTCTAAAGACGGAACAGCCTTATTGTTAAAGATCCTCCAATAAAATGATTATGCTTATATCACATAAAAACGGTCATACTAAGATAAATGGTAAAAAAAAAAAAAGGTTTATGTAAGTTACCAAGTCCTGGAATTCATTGTCAGATGACCTGACTTTTCAAGAACATTTGTGGGGTCCACATTCTGGCATATGCAGACCTGGGCATGTGGACGGGATTATTCAGATTAATAAATTGGTTTGTGAGTTATCAAGTCCTGCAATTAATTGTGAAATAGGGGAAAATGTGTTTTACTGATAAAAGTATTAATGTTATTACTTCTCCAATAAAATGCCTTTCTACTGGGGACCATTAAAGAGAAATTGTAATTTATTTTGAAAAATTAGATGCTACCACACAATTTGGTGTTATTTATTCCAATTCAATAATGGGAGGTTGGTGGGAGATCTCAATAGAGGGGAACACACAAAGACCTGGTTGGGATGGGCACATGGGGCAGTAATAATGGGAATCAGTCCTGCTGTGCTTCCTACAAACAAAGAATCTTTTTGGGGACAGTTTGGGGTAGGGGTGGGAGGGACAGGATTAATGAAATAGCACTTTGAGAGTCTTCGGACATCCTCTGACTCGAAGACTGCCTAATGTGCCGTTTAGTCAAATAGGATACACTCAACAATATTCTCCTGGTACAGGAGAAATGTGAGTGCTCCTTGTGACTTTTTATAGTGTACAAAACTGTTATGACTAGCAATCTGTACCAGGTAGAGTGATACCTTTTTCTACCAGGCCCTGGTCTTTCACTTCATAAGATAGGGTTGAAGCACCTGGTTTGACAGGTCATCCCCGCCCATACATTTATTGTACTGTGGCGCCCCTGACCTGGTCAGGCACCACTGAGTACTGCACCCATGCTGGGGACAGTACAACACAGGTAATCCAGAAGGCTGACCGGGGTGTGGAACACAGGCGCATAGTGATCAGGTCTCACACATGTACCCATGAGAGGACCCCTGGGGATCCCAGGAGGGGGCAAAGCCTATACCTCCACTGGAATAGTGGTAGGGGGTTAAAAAGCCTCCATCTCCTCTCAAGGGGTGTGGTAAGAGAATCTGGTTGCTAGGTGGCGTAGGCAAGAACAGGAGAGGAGGAGCAGTGAGTCAGTTAGAAGGAGAACTCCATAGGGCTCAGTGAGGAGCAGACCTGTGGGGCTGATGCTGTCTAACAGCGCCCGCGCAGTGACTACAGACGGGGGAGAACGGTCAACTAGAAGTGCTGCCTGAAAGCCAGCTTCAGCTAGAGAGTGCACGGAGTGGGAAGTACGGAGACTTCTAGAGAGCACCAGGCCCAACCGGGCGGCAGATCCCGAAGCGAGGATAGATTCACCTTTCCCTGCTAAACCTGCCGGTGTGGGGCTCTTACAGCCCACACCACAACAACCAAAAGCCGCAGCCACGTAACCGCAAGTAGGGCCCATAGGTCACAGGAGGCAAGAGGCTGGAGTGGCCTGGCCCGGGGAACAAGCACACGGCAAAACAAGAAGGGGAGAGAGGCTTGGAGCATCTTCCCTGGGTGACCCCCATAGGGACTCAAAGTCGGGGTCACCCCAAACCACCAAGGGCTAAGGAAGGCGAGTTTGTAGTCACCCTCATACAGTCAGCCGGAAGGATACCTGGTTCCCACCTGGTTCATCCCAGCTACGCCCGGGTTACTCACCCTGCCACCTGAAGTGAGTAAAAACCCTGAAAGACACTCTGCCTGTGTGTGGTCATTCTGCGACTTGTGGTACTACAGCTTTACAAAGGGCCCTGGGGCTTGCCTCACTCTCAGGAGGCTACTACACCCGACTGCACCCACCATCAGCCCCAGGTGCCTCCTAATCTGCAGTGGCGGTCCCCTCTGACCGCAAATCTGAGAGTGGCGTCACGATCAAAACTGAAGATTCCCTACCTGTGACCAGCACCAGCTACGTGGAGTCCCTGAAGGTATGCACTGACACAACACCGGCGGGGCTTCACATCTGGCGTCACGAACAGGATAAGGACTAGACCTGTTCAGACAGGTGACCATGTGCCTGGGCGGTCCGCTTGAAAAATTGGAAGCGCCGCCATATTGCCACCATGAAAAGCGCGCTGAAAAACAACAGCAGCCCGCGCTGGAAGAAGTTACCGCCCACGAAGAGGCGTGGCTACCCAGAGATCCCCTGCAGAGTTCTGACCTTGCCAGCTATGAGAGTGGAAGCGTCCAGAGACGGCGGGAAGGAAAGGAAGCCACAAGCCTGCTGCTGGGAGAGGAGCTGCTGAAAGAGGCAGAGCAGAAACTGGACAGCTTGTTACAGGAGGCAGCGAAGAGTCCACTGCTGGGAGACCGTGCAGAAGACGGCGCAGAAGAAATGGCGTCTGACCGCAGGAACCCAGAACCAGGCTCCGCTGCCTGGTGGTACCGAGAGCTGGCCCAGTTTTGCAACCGGCTGGAGACCCGGGTCGTGGAGCAGATTCGGGAGGAACGGATGGAACTGCAGGAGCTGACCGCGGCGGTTCGGGCCTATGAAGGGAGAGCTGCATGCCGGGTGTCAGGCGGGACGGCGACGACGCAGACCCCAGTGCTACCAACAACGGGTGAGTCGAATGATGCCCCGGCCCGCGCAAGTGCCCCGACCCCTGCTGCCACGTCCGCGGTCCCTGAGGAGGCGTCCGGTGCGGCGACGCTGAAGCAGGCCGCAGCCACGCCAGGTGCGGCCCTCCAAGCCCCAGCGGCTGCAGCGATGCCCTGCTCGGCCCACCAAGACCCAGTCCCTGCAGCGATGCCCTGCCCGGCCCGCCAGGACCAGGCCGCCGCCATCCTGGGCGCGGCCCGCCAAGACCAGGCCGCCGCCATACAGGGCGCGGCCCGCCAAGCCCAGACTGCTGCAGCGACGTCCAGCCCAGCCTGCACAGAGCCCCCTGCAACAGCGACACTGATCCAGGCCGCCGCCATGCCAGGCGCGGCCCGCCAAGACCAGGCCGCCGCCAAACAGGGCGCGGCCCGCCAAGACCAGGCCGCCGCCAAACAGGGCGCGGCCCGCCAAGACCAGGCCGCCGCCATGCCAGGCGCGGCCCGCCAAGACCAGGCCGCCGCCATGCCAGGCGCGGTCCGCCAAGACCAGGCCGCCGCCATACAGGGCGCGGCCCGCCAAGACCAGGCCGCCGCCATGCCAGGCGCGGCCCGCCAAGACCAGGCCGCCGCCATGCCAGGCGCGGCCCGCCAAGAAAAGACTACCTCAGCATTTACCCCGGCCTGTAAGGCCAGAGCAGATACCGCTCCCCGGTCCACAGAGGTCCCTAATAGGCAGCCCACGGTGGGTGAAGACCCTGCATATTGGCAGATGAAGGCTGACCTGGAGGCCAAATTTCCACAATGGCTGGTGAGCCAATACATACCCCCTCCGCATACCCCAAAGAGTCTCCTGCTAACTCCTGCAGCAGCTACACCAAGGAGTCCCTCACCTGGGCTGGCTGAAGAGCATCCATCCCCGGCACTGCCACAGCTGGAGTGCCAGGAAGAACTAAGGGGGAGAGGAGGCCAGGGAGCAGAAGGGTTGACTCCGACTCCAGTGTCACCAGTAGCAGTTGTGTATTCAGAGCCGGAAATGCTGCCATACTCCCGCTGGGACGAGGAGGACCTGACCCCCTCTGCAGAAGAAGAGCCGCCTAAGAGCTTCACCTGGGAGCCCACAGGCATGGATCCAGCCCGCAAGACACGGCGCAGAAGAACACAGTTTGCTCCAGCACCACAGTCTCCTGAACAGAGAGCAGTCACCGCCAGAGACCTAAAGGAGAAGCGTTTGTTGAGAGAGTCCAAAGCCCAGGCTAGAGGACCCTTGTGTTATGGCGTAGTGGAAGATTTCAACTTGAAAAGTGGTTATGGCTTCATTGTAGCACCAGGAATAAAAGAAGGGATATTTGTAAACCGCAGAGATGTGAACGCTCATCTGCCAAGAGGACACCCTTGCAGAAATCTGAAAATGGGAGATTTGGTACAGTTTACCATGCACCAAGGTGAAAGGGGATTGTACGCACTTGATGTAGCCTTACGTACCAGCAAACCCTACAGCCATCCCCTGCAACAAGAAAGACAAGAAAGACAAGAAAGACAAGAAAGACAAGAAAGACAAGAAAGACAAGAAAGACAAGATAGAGATAAAGAACCAGATGTAGAAACAGATGAAGACCAAGAACGGAAAGATAAAGATCCTACAGATGAAGAAAGAGACAAAGAGCAAGAAAGTCACAGGTGCCAGTGCCCAACGTGCCCTCGCCCTAGTGAAAAAGAGGAGTAAAGTAAAGTACAGAAAAGAAGTACAGAAGTTAAAGTTTTGAAAGTTTTGTTTGCAACGTTTTAAAGTTCAAGAATGTGCCCACATAAACTGATGTGAGAAAACCCATAAACCTTAAGGCTATGAACTTGCTATAGCCACAAACTCTCGCAGTGTAAATAGTTACACCAGTGGCACCACCACCAGGGCCAGCCTGTTTAGGGGCTTGGCTCGTCTGCAACCAGGGGGGCCCGTCCGTAGAAAAGGGCCTTGGCTCACCTGCGACCAGAGAGCACGCCTGTTTATGGGGCCTTGGCTCACCACCACAAAGAGGGTACCTGGTCAGCACCAACTGTGGAGGCCGCCTCTGCATCCTGCCAGAAGAGGCTGACGGCGCGGATCCACCAGGCCAGGTATACCCTGAAACCACCAGCCCATGAAAGCCGCCTCTACATCCTGCCAGAAGTGGCTGAAGTCGCGGCCAACGTGAAAGGGTTTTGGGTGGGTTAACAGACTTGTGGGTGGAGGGTGGTGATGTCTGATACCTGGTGCTTTTAAATGTTTTACATGTTTTAATGTTTTATGCATTTTAAAATGTTGTCTTGCAGCCCGAGGACGTGCTGGTGATAACTAAGGGGGAATGTGGCGCCCCTGACCTGGTCAGGCACCACTGAGTACTGCACCCATGCTGGGGACAGTACAACACAGGTAATCCAGAAGGCTGACCGGGGTGTGGAACACAGGCGCATAGTGATCAGGTCTCACACATGTACCCATGAGAGGACCCCTGGGGATCCCAGGAGGGGGCAAAGCCTATACCTCCACTGGAATAGTGGTAGGGGGTTAAAAAGCCTCCATCTCCTCTCAAGGGGTGTGGTAAGAGAATCTGGTTGCTAGGTGGCGTAGGCAAGAACAGGAGAGGAGGAGCAGTGAGTCAGTTAGAAGGAGAACTCCATAGGGCTCAGTGAGGAGCAGACCTGTGGGGCTGATGCTGTCTAACAGCGCCCGCGCAGTGACTACAGACGGGGGAGAACGGTCAACTAGAAGTGCTGCCTGAAAGCCAGCTTCAGCTAGAGAGTGCACGGAGTGGGAAGTACGGAGACTTCTAGAGAGCACCAGGCCCAACCGGGCGGCAGATCCCGAAGCGAGGATAGATTCACCTTTCCCTGCTAAACCTGCCGGTGTGGGGCTCTTACAGCCCACACCACAACAACCAAAAGCCGCAGCCACGTAACCGCAAGTAGGGCCCATAGGTCACAGGAGGCAAGAGGCTGGAGTGGCCTGGCCCGGGGAACAAGCACACGGCAAAACAAGAAGGGGAGAGAGGCTTGGAGCATCTTCCCTGGGTGACCCCCATAGGGACTCAAAGTCGGGGTCACCCCAAACCACCAAGGGCTAAGGAAGGCGAGTTTGTAGTCACCCTCATACAGTCAGCCGGAAGGATACCTGGTTCCCACCTGGTTCATCCCAGCTACGCCCGGGTTACTCACCCTGCCACCTGAAGTGAGTAAAAACCCTGAAAGACACTCTGCCTGTGTGTGGTCATTCTGCGACTTGTGGTACTACAGCTTTACAAAGGGCCCTGGGGCTTGCCTCACTCTCAGGAGGCTACTACACCCGACTGCACCCACCATCAGCCCCAGGTGCCTCCTAATCTGCAGTGGCGGTCCCCTCTGACCGCAAATCTGAGAGTGGCGTCACGATCAAAACTGAAGATTCCCTACCTGTGACCAGCACCAGCTACGTGGAGTCCCTGAAGGTATGCACTGACACAACACCGGCGGGGCTTCACAGTACCCTATTATGCAGACCGATTTCTGTTTGTTCCTGGTGGTGGCCTTTACTCTGACCGTCACAGTGGTGTCTGCATGTGGGGTGGTGAGCATGTAGATGTCCTTCCAGTCATTCCATGTCACTGCAAGAAGATGGTCACTTGCCAGTGAGAATGACGCCCCCTTGTCTAAATGTCTGAACCCTATCTGTGACGGGAAACCAACTTGCTTTTTTCTGACTGTTCACAGTCTCCTATTTTTGCAGTATGGAGGGATTTTTATAGGGGAATACTAGTATATTTATCTATGTACACGTGGTACCTTTGGTGTAAATATGGTGTCATTAACTCCCAGACAATTTTACAAGGCATGTCAATTGTCTGGGGGCAGTTTGGTGGGTTGATTTGGCAGTCTGTTCCTACATATATTAGAAAAGTGTCCATGTACCCGGTTGTGCTCTCTCAAATTTTGTATAATTTGATGCAATATTTGGCTTAGACGGGATAAATTTGCAGAATGACAGACGGCCCTTTATAACTCATCAAGTACTCGTCAACTGCAACATTTTATTTTGGCGTATTTGAATTTAAAAACAACTCTTTTAAGAGGGCAATTAAGGGGTCTTAACTTATTTAGACAATCATAGTTTGGGTCATTTCTTGGGTGGGCTTGGGAATGGTCACTAAAGGGAAGGTATCTAAAAAGGGCTTCATAACGGGCACAGGACACAATAGCTGCAAATACAGGGGTGCTGTGGACCGATTTTGATGCCAAGTAGAAACGGAGGGTTTTTTTTGTTTTGTTTTTTACTAAACCCATGTTCAGGGTAATACCTATTTTTTTTTAATTTGGGGACATGTGTAGGGATCCATGAACGGGAATGAAAGGCAGGGGGTTTTTAGGGAAATAAATTGATGGGCATATACATTTGTTTGGAGAGCAATTAATTAAAAGACTTCTTGGGTAACAAAAATTTGGAAAAAAAAATCAACGGGAGTAAAATTTGTGACATTTGCTTTCATGCCAGGTGCTGTTAAAAAAAAGGGAATTTGCGGGAAAAAGGACCGGTTGGGATACCACAGTGGAGGGGCTACTGCAGAACCTTGCCGTGCTTCTGATGTTTCAGCAGTGATGACTGACTCAACTACCATTGGGGCTGTGGGATTCCATGGAGAAAGTCAAGTCATCACTGCTTGAAAACAGTGCTACTTCAGAAGCAGATTCGGTATCCGTTTCAGAACTACCGGAACAAAGCACCGTGTACGCCTGCTCCACAGTAAACATTCTGCTCGCCATTTTATTTTATGTCACTGCCTAACTAAAAAAACTAAACACAATTTAATATCAATATTTTGTCTTATATATATTTAGCCCTAACCCTTACCCTAACCCTAGCTACTAAGAAAGAAAGATTAGAAAAAATAGGAGCTGGAAGGGAAAGGGGAGAGATGATCAAGAGGGTGATTAAGATATTAAGGGAGGATTTATTGGAATCTAGCCAGAAAATATTCTTCACTACAGCACTTGTAGTGCATCTCTTTTCTCACCTAGAACAACTTCACGGGGAGAAGAGAGAGGCACAGCCCAAGTGCTGACATATAGTTAGGTCCAGAAATATTTGGACAGTGACACAAGTTTTGTTATTTTAGCTGTTTACAAAAACATGTTCAGAAATACAATTATATATATAATATGGGCTGAAAGTGCACACTCCCAGCTGCAATATGAGAGTTTTCACATCCAAATCGGAGAAAGGGTTTAGGAATCATAGCTCTGTAATGCATAGCCTCCTCTTTTTCAAGGGACCAAAAGTAATTGGACAAGGGACTCTAAGGGCTGCAATTAACTCTGAAGGCGTCTCCCTCGTTAACCTGTAATCAATGAAGTAGTTAAAAGGTCTGGGGTTGATTACAGGTGTGTGGTTTTGCATTTGGAAGCTGTTGCTGTGACCAGACAACATGCGGTCTAAGGAACTCTCAATTGAGGTGAAGCAGAACATCCTGAGGCTGAAAAAAAAGAAAAAATCCATCAGAGAGATAGCAGACATGCTTGGAGTAGCAAAATCAACAGTCGGGTACATTCTGAGAAAAAAGGAATTGACTGGTGAGCTTGGGAACTCAAAAAGGCCTGGGCGTCCACGGATGACAACAGTGGTGGATGATCGCCGCATACTTTCTTTGGTGAAGAAGAACCCATTCACAACATCAACTGAAGTCCAGAACACTCTCAGTGAAGTAGGTGTATCTGTCTCTAAGTCAACAGTAAAGAGAAGACTCCATGAAAGTAAATACAAAGGGTTCACATCTAGATGCAAACCATTCATCAATTCCAAAAATAGACAGGCCAGAGTTAAATTTTCTGAAAAACACCTCAGGAAGTCAGCTCAGTTCTGGAAAAGTATTCTATGGACAGATGAGACCAAGATCAACCTGTACCAGAATGATGGGAAGAAAAAAGTTTGGAGAAGAAAGGGAACGGCACATGATCCAAGGAACACCACATCCTCTGTAAAACATGGTGGAGGCAACGTGATGGCATGGGCATGCATGGCTTTCAATGGCACTTAGTCACTTGTGTTTATTGATGACATAACAGCAGACAAGAGTAGCCGGATGAATTCTGAAGTGTACCGGGATATACTTTCAGCCCAGATTCAGCCAAATGCCGCAAAGTTGATCGGACGGCGCTTCATAGTACAGATGGACAATGACCCCAAGCATACAGCCAAAGCTACCCAGGAGTTCATGAGTGCAAAAAAGTGGAACATTCTGCAATGGCCAAGTCAATCACCAGATCTTAACCCAATTGAGCATGCATTTCACTTGCTCAAATCCAGACTTAAGACGGAAAGACCCACAAACAAGCAAGACCTGAAGGCTGCGGCTGTAAAGGCCTGGCAAAGCATTAAGAAGGAGGAAACCCAGCGTTTGGTGATGTCCATGGGTTCCAGACTTAAGGCAGTGATTGCCTCCAAAGGATTCGCAACAAAATATTGAAAATAAAAATATTTTGTTTGGGTTTGGTTTATTTGTCCAATTACTTTTGACCTCCTAAAATGTGGAGTGTTTGTAAAGAAATGTGTACAATTCCTACAATTTCTATCAGATATTTTTGTTCAAACCTTCAAATTAAACGTTACAATCTGCACTTGAATTCTGTTGTAGAGGTTTAATTTCAAATCCAATGTGGTGGCATGCAGAGCCCAACTCGCGAAAATTGTGTCACTGTCCAAATATTTCTGGACCTAACTGTATTTAGTAATAATTGGGGTATTTGATCCCTGTGGTAGGGACTATCACTGTGCTCAAAATATCAGGAACCAATTGAATTGATTCATGACGTTGCTGAGTGCTGGCTGGCAGATCTTCTCAGGCACATAGAGCATGAGCCCACCATTTTGCAAAGCAGGAGGAGGAAGGGTCTGAGGGAGGATTTTTCCGGTACCAAGGTACTGTGGGGGACCAGCAGCTACATTTTCACTCTCATCTGACATAATTAATCATTTCAGATGAGATAGAAATCTTTTTTTACCACGTATCATACTTTTTTTTTTTCACATGAACACTGTTATATGTTGAATAATGGTGATCATATGATTGGGAACCATAAAACCGAGCCCTGATCATGCTCTCGAGGGTCTCAGCTACCCCCGTTAGCTGAAACCCTGGAGATTTTAGGATACTGGGTGGCACTTCTAACTTACTTGAGGGAGTAAGGCCCCTAAGCACGCACCGTTTACAGTATATGCATTCATTAACCCCTTCAGCCCCCGGGCACTTTCCGTTTTTGCGTTTTTGTTTTTTGCTCCCCTTCTTCCGAGAGGCGTAACTTTTTTATTTTTCCATCAATCTTGCCATATGAGGGCTTGTTTTTTGCGGGACGAGTTGTACTTTTAAATGAAACCATAAGTTTTACCATATAGTGTACTGGAAAACGGCAAAAAAATTCCAAGTGCGGAAAAATTGCAAAAAAAGTGGGATTGTACAATAGTTTTTGGGATATTTTATTCACCGTGTTCACTATATGGTAAAACTGATGTCGTGGGTATGATGCCTCAGGTCGGTGCGAGTTTAAAGACACCAAACATGTATAGGTTTACTTGTATCTAAGGGGTTAAAAAAAATTCACAAGCTTGTCCGAAAAACGTGGCGCACGTTTTGCGCCATTTTCCAAAACCCGTAGCGTTCTCATTTTTCAGGATCTGAGGCTCAGTGATGGCTTATTTTTTGCGTCTTGACCTGACGTTCTTAACTGTACCATTTTTGCGCAGATGCTACGTTTTGATCGCCTGTTATTGCATTTTGCGCAAAATTTGCGGCGACCAAAAAACGTAATTTTGGCGTTTGGAATTTTTTTGCCGCTACGCCGTTTACTGATCAGATTCATTGATTTTATATTTTGATAGATCGGGCATTTCTGAACGCGGCGATACCAAATATGTGTGTATTTTTTATTTTTTTAACCCTTTAATTTTCAATGGGGTGAAAGGGGGGTGATTTGAACTTTTAGGTTTTTTTATTTTTTTTTAATTTTTTAAAACTTTTTTTTTTACTTTTTTTTTTATTTTACTAGTCCCCCTAGGGGGCTATTGCGATCAGCAATCCGATCGCTTTGCACAATCTGCAGATCTCAGCTACAGAGCTGAGAACTGCAGATTTGCTGCTTCACTTTCAATGCCGGCTGTATTCCGGCATTGAGAGGAAGTGACTCATGTTAGCCACAGGCGTCATCACATGACCCTGTGCTACCATGGCAACCGCCGAAAGTCACGTGATCATGTCACTGTCATGGCGGCGCCCATATACATATCGCTGCCAAGACTTTGGCAGCGAAATGTAAGGGGTAGTGATGAGCGAGTACTAAAATGCTCGGTAGCTCGAGGCTCGGGCCGAGCATCTCCAAATACTCGTGTACTCGGCCCGAGCACCGAGCCCAATGTTATCCTATGGGAGACCCGAGTATTATTCTGAAATGACCCCCGGCAGCATGTAGAAACCATAAAACTGTAAATTAAAAAAAAAAACGTGCGTGTGTGTGTAAGCGTGCATATATATATACACGCGGAGTGGAGTGCGGGAGGGGCCGTAGCCGAGCGGGGAAGTGTCGGGCTAAAGGCACGGTCATGCTGTGAGGGCCGGCCAATCACTGCAATTCCACAAGTAACAGGGCTGTGGCATTGCGGTCTGCCAGCCAATCCCTGCATAAGGGATGGCTGTAAAAAGAGCGCCAACATGAAGACCACGAGTACAGCACGAGTATCGCGAGATTACTCGGTACCCGCCGAGTATCCCGTGCGAGTACCGAGTAGTAACAAGCATGCTCGCTCATCACTAGTAAGGGGTTAATGGCCGCGGGTGGAAGCGATTCCACCCGCGGCTAGCAGGCACACATATCAGCTGTTGATAACAGCTGATATGTGCGCGTCTCGCCGCCTCCCGCCGGCAGGGGGCAGGGCTTACCGGGACACGATCCATGACGTATCTAGTACGTCATGGGTCGTTAAGGGGTTAAGGGGATATACTACCCACATACAAACTCATATACACTATATACTACCCACATACACACTCATATACACTATATACTACCCACATACACATTCATATACACTATATACTGCCCACATACATAGTCACACACTCTTATACACTATGTACTAGCCACCATACACACTTATATACACTATAACTACCCACATACACATTCATATACACTATATACTGCCCACATACACACTCACACATTCATATACACTATATACTACCCACAAATATTCATATACACTATATACTACCCACATACACACTGATATACACCATATACTGCATACACACTATTACATGTACTTACCTACAGTACAGAGCAAAAGTTTGGGCACACCTTCTCATTCAAAGAGTTTTCTTTATTTTCATGACTCTAAAAATTGTAGATTCACATTGAAGACATCAAAACTATGAATTAACACATGTGGAATGAAATACTTAACAAAAAAGTGTGAAACATCTGAAAATATGTCTTATATTCTAGGTTCTTCAAAGTAGCCACCTTTTACTTTGATTACTGCTTTGCACACTCTTGGCATTCTCTTGATGAGCTTCAAGAGGTAGTCACTGGAAATAGTCTTCCAACAGTCTTGAAGGAGTTCCCGTAGATGCTTAGCACTTGTTGGCCCTTTTGCCTTCACTCTGCGGTCTAGCTCACCTCTAACCATCTCGATTGGGTTCAGATCTGGTGACTGTGGAGGCTAGGTCATCTGGCGTAGCACCCCATCACTCTCCTTCTTAGTGAAATAGCCCTTACACAGGCTGGAGGTGTGTTTGGGGTCATTGTCCTGTTGAAAAATAAATGATGGTCCAACTAATCGCAAACCGGATGGAATAGCATGCCGCTGCAAGATGCTGTGGTAGCCATGCTGGTTGAGTATGACTTCAATTTTGAATAAATCCCCAACAGTGTCACCAACAAAGCACCCCCACACCATCACACCTCCTCCTCCATGCTTCACGGTGGGAACCAGGCATGTAGAGTCCATCCGTTTACTTTTTTTGCGGCACACAAAGACACGGTGGTTGGATCCAAAGATCTCAAATTTGGACTCATCAGACCAAAGCACAGATTTCCACTGGTCTAATGTCCATTCCTTGTGTTCTTTAGCCCAAACAAGTCTCTTCTGCTTGTTGCCTGTCTTTAGCAGTAGTTTACTAGCAGCTATTTTACCATGAAGGCCTGCTGCATAAATTCTCCTCTTAACAGTTGTTCTAGAGATGTGTCTGCTGCTAGAACTCTGTGTGGCATTGACCTGGTCTCTAATCTGAGCTGCTGTTAACCTGCGATTTCTGAGGCTGGTGACTCGGATAAACTTATCCTCCGCAGCAGAGATGACTCTTGGTCTTCCTTTCCTGGGGCGGTCCTCATGTGAGCCAGTTTCTTTGTAGCATTTGATGTTTTTTTCCACTGCACTTAGGGACACTTTCAAAGTTTTCCCAATTTTTCGGACTGACTGACCTTCATTTCTTAAAGTAATGATGGCCACTCGTTTTTGTTTACTTAGTTGCTTTTTTCTAGCCATAATACAAATTCTAACAGTTTATTCAGTAGGACTGTTAGCTGTGTATCCACTTCTGCACAACACAACTGATGGTCCTGGTCCCAACCCCATTGAAAAGACAAGAAATCCCACTTATTAAACCTGACAGGGCACACCTGTGAAGTGAAAAACATTTCTGGTGACTACCTCTTGAAGCTCATCAAGAGAATGCCAAGAGTGTGCAAAGCAGTAATCAAAGCAAAAGGTGGTTACTTTGAAGAACCTAGAATATAACATATCTTCAGTTGTTTCACTCTTTTTTGTTAAGTATTTCATTCCAGATGTGTTAATTCATAGTTTTGATGCCTTCAATGTGAATCTACAATTTTCAGAGTCTTGATAATAAAGAAAACTCTTTGAATGAGAAGGTATGTACAAACTTTTGGTCTGTACTGTATATTAAAGTCAGTCTCCAGGAGCAGCGGGGCCTTCACATCCCTGCCCCATCATAGGGCAGCAGCCATGACCAGTGAAGTCTCTGGTCACCAGGGACTGGAGGACACAGCACAGAGCAAGACTGGGAGATGAGCTGCCCTTCTCACAGGTTTTGCTGCCACGGTTGCCATGTCCTCCTTCCTCTCACTCTGCTCACAGTCCATACTGTTTCTAGTGACATGAGGGAGGGAGAGGAAGGGGCTGCACTGACCATTAGGTTCCCTGCAGCTCACAATCGCAGCAGTACCACACTCCACACACTGTAGAAGATGGCGATGCGGCAGGGTCAGTAAGCCCGAGGTCACAGACAGAAAGAGGTTATAAGGGGCAGAGCCAAGCACTGCCCTGCCACTTGTATTAAAACTAGTACAGGAACAGCGCAGCTCCTCTCTCACAGAGCGGAGCTGGCTGTTTCCCTGCAGGGCGTGCGCTGGGCCCCTAACCTGCTGGACCCGGTCGCAGTCATGACCCCTGCGACCGCGGTTGTTACGCCCCTAAGTGGACAAACTATTATAAGCACAACTGTGTGTCCAATACTCACATTGGTGCCATCTTGGATGTATTTTTGAACACTGAAAAACGAATGCAATCAATTTTGAGGTGTTTTCCTCAGAAGATGCAAAAAAGATTCATAAAAGTGAGTGAAAAAAATGCAAATGGAAATGTTCAAACTTATAATGCATCAAATACATACAGGAAAAATGTGGTATCAACCTACTCAGTACCTCCCTAGATAAATACATTGGAGGGTATAATTTACAAAAAAGACATTTAGGTTTTTCTGTTGTTCTTGAGCCACACAAGCTCTACAAATATGACAAATATTTATCCTTCCATGATGAGTGAGCCCTGCTGTTTGTCCAAACAGAACTTTTTGAATACATATGGGGCATCGACATGCTCATAAGAAAGTGGGTAACAAATTGTGGAGTCCCATTTTTGGTCTTACCTCTCGCAAAAGTAAGAAATTTGGGGGCTAAAGCAGTTTTTTTTGTGGAAAAAAAAATTCTTAGTATTACAACCTAATTTTATCAAATTGTGTGAAGTACCCGTGGGTTCAAAAAGCTCACTATACCCCTAGATACAATCCTTGAGGGATGTAGTTTCCAGAATGGGGTCAAGTGTGGGGGGTTTCTGCTGTTTAGGTACCTTAGGGGTCCTACAAATGCAACATGGTGCCGACAAACTATTTCGGCTCCAAAATTAAAATATTGCTCCTTTCGTGCTGAGCACTCCCATTTGTCCAAACAGAACTTTTTCACAAAATCTTGGGTATTGCAGCGCTCATAAGAAAGTGGGTAGCAATCTGTGGAGTCCACTTTCTGGTGTTAACTCTTGCAAAAGTGAGAAATTTGGGACTAAAGCAACATTTTTGTGAAAAAAAAAGAAAATTCTCAAAATGCATGGTGCCCACGATCTATTTCAGCCAATTTTGTGTTGTAAAATTAAAATATTGCTCCTTCCCATCTGAGCTGTATGTCTAAACAGAGGCTTCTGATGACATGTGGGGTATGAGTGTTCTCAGAAGAAACTGGGTAAAACATTTTGGGGTTCATTTTGTGGCTCTATGCCTTCTAAAAGTGAATAAATTGGGGCTAAAGCAACAGTTTAGGGGTAAACTATATAAAATTTTTATGTTTCTGTGTAGCATTTGAAGGGTTAAAAAATTTCCTGATAGCAATTTTGAAGTATTTGAGGGTTGCAGTTTTTAAAAGGGTGTCACTTTTAATATATATATATATATATATATATATATATATATATATATATATATATATAGACTCCTCAAAGTCCATTTAAATCAGAATAGGTCACTAAAGAAACAGGTTTTGTAAATTTCTTGAAAAAAATGAAATGTTGCTACTTAAATTTTAACCCTTCTAATATCCACACAAAATAAAGTCACATTTGAAAAATGCTGCAGATATAAAGTAGACTTATAGGAAATGTTATTTATGAATTATTTTGTATGGTATGACTAACTGGTTTAATTAACCTCTTCACCCCAGGTGATTTTCCGTTTTTCATTTTTTGTTTTTTCCTCCCCTTCTTCCAGGACCCATAACTTTTTTATTTTTCCATCAATATAGCCACATGAGGGCTTGTTTTTTTGTGGGACAATTTGTACTTTTGAGTGAAACCATTAGTTTGTACTGGAAAATGGGAGAAAAATTAAATGGGGAAAAATTGGGAAAAAAGTGCAATTGCACATTTGTTTTTTGTTTTTTTTTTGAGTCACCATGTTCACTATATGGTAAAACTAATGTGTCAGTTTGCGGTCTCATGTCTGCATGAGTCTGGAGATACCAAACATGTAAACTTTTATTTTTATTTAAGGGGTGAAAAAAAATTCTGGAGTTTCTCCAAAAAAAGAATTGCGCTTTTGTCGCCATTTTATGAGACCTGTAACATTCTCATTTTTTAGAATCTGGGGCTCAGTGATGGCTTATTTTTTTTTGCCTTGAGCTGATGTTTTTAATTATACCAGATTTATGTAGATTTGATGTTTTGATCGCCTGTTATTGCATTTTAAACCAACCAAAAAAACGTAATCTTGGCGTTTGTAATTTTTTGTCGCTACGCTGTGCACTGATCAGATTAATTGATTTTATATTTTGATAGATCGGGCATTCTTGAATGCAGCGATAACAAATATGTGCATTTTTTTAATTTATTTAACTGTTTTAATTTCAACGGGGGAAAAGAGGGGTGATTTGGACTTTTAGATTTTTTTATTTTTTCATATTTTTTAAAACTAAATAAATATATATATATATATATATATATAATGTGTATATATAAAAATGTTTATTTTTTTTAATTGATTTTACTAGTCTCGCTAGGGGACTTAAGGCTATGTGTGCACGTGTGCGCTCTGCACCGCACCTAAAAGGTGCGCTTCAGAGCACAGCTGAAAAGCTCCGTTCTGAAGCGCATGGTGCCGGCAGAGAACGTGCGCTCTGCATGCTGCCTCTCCCTATAGACAGCATGCAAACTGCACGGAAGAAGTGACATGTCACTTCTTAGAACCCAGCGATTCGGGCAGCAGCCGAATCGCTGCGTTCTAATATGCCACGTGCGCACGGCTCCTGCACAATCTCCATAGACTGTGCAGGGGACGCAGGACGCATGCAGTTACGCTGCGGTGCAGAACGCAGCGTAACTGCATGTAATGCGCACACGTGCGCACATAGCCTATGCCTGCACTATCCGATAGTGTGTGCATTTCTGCTGTGAGTATCGGTGCTCTGTCGGTTCACACGGGAAGTCAAGGGTCATTAGGTGACCCCGCACTACCATGACAGCACATTGGCACCCCGTGATTACGTCACAGGGTCGCAGATAGTGGCAGGGAGTACACGATCCATGCCGCAGCCATTTAAATACGGACATTGCGATCTAAGGGGTTCTCCCATCCATCTGCGCCTGTTAACCACACGTCTGCTGAGCAGATCAGCAGACATGCGTGGGGATTACAGCGGGCTCGTCGCCGGAGCCTGTGGTAACCGGAGGGAGGCGACCAAGAAAGTACCAGTACGTTCTTGGTCGTAAAGGAGTTAAGGATATAAAACTTGAAAGTTTGAAAATTAGGAATTTATTTCAACATTTTCACCAAAATTCTGCAAGTTTCAAAAATAAAAAAATTTACCTAAATTTACCACTAACATAAAATACAATGTGCATATAGTAAATTTTGAAATATACCTCTTTGAAACCCAATGAGTCTTTTATAATCACTCAGTATATCAATTCTTGAATGGTAATTAATGCATTGCTTCTTGTGGCTAATTGATGGAAGATAGTGTAACTGAACCTATGCCATTCCCAAGTGTCTAAGATCAGGCATGCTTGCAGGAGCTGCAGATTAATAATTCCCTTCTTCCCCCCTACTCAATAACTAAAGCTCAGGTCAAAAGAGTGGGGTGCCATACATCTTTCTGATAGACATCATTTCTCTCTTAGATCCAATCCAATTTTGACAAATTAAACTATAAACTGTAGAGGAGCCGTGGAATGAGCACTCTACATGTGAGTGGGACTGAAGCATTACACAGCTGTGTGTGTCCTCAGCAGATGTAGAAGGTCGATATACTATGCTGCCAAAACGCAGGGAGAATTGGGGCAGGCTGACCTCAGAACATCTCACCCTGCAACCCGTGCTGCACCCTCCCTGACCTGTACAATCCATGTAATTCCTTTTCTGCTCATAATACAATCACGTCAGCTTTGTAAATCATACACCACAGACAACTTCACAGATCAGACTCCAGATACATTCAGAAAAGGAACGTTCATTTATTAATTGCTCTTACACAATATAGAAGTATGCAGATTTCTAGGGTTTTGCCTGGAGGACGGGAGGCCCCCTTATCCGATAATCTCACTTTTCCTGGTGATATATAGGAGCAATTTAACAATGTTAAAGTATGACATGTTCCTAATTCCTAAGTGGACAATTACAATTTATCCCAGTTTGTCATAACCCCCTTTCCAGGCCCTGATAGCACATATGTTTGTCAAGTAAGGTGGAACAGCAGTTCTCCTCTGAGGACCCAAGAAGAACAATCTAATTATCCAGTAATGAAGAATTCGTAATTTTGAGTACCATCTCAGGATCACAACACGTTTCAAGGTACTGAAAGAATAGACACAAAAAGAGAAACAACTAGGTATATATAATTATAGTATTTGTACCAATCCAACCCAGCTCAAACTAGACACTGCTCACAATAGGAGGTATAGAGAAGAAAAAAACAGTCAAAAATCAGAATAAATAAAATAAAATTAAAGAATAAATGATCAGATGCATATAGAGGCTATGAATAATTTACACAAAATGACAATGAAAGCAAACCAATTACCAGGATTTTCGTGTATAACATATAGCTAGTGCTATACTGACACTATCTGGCTGATTCTAAACACACCTTAGTTGTCAGCTCGGATGTATAGGTTTTGAAATGCAGGCAAGTAAAGTTAGAGAAATGCACTACTTTTTGATTGGCAGCAGCTGCCAAATTGCTAATATGTGGGTCGGGTTTAGCTATCTATTTCCACCCTTGTCTGCTGCCTGGCCTTGGTAGATGGTAGACTGTATGGGCTCCTTCCAGGTATGAGTTACTACTGTCACATGATAGGCGTGTGTTAAGCCTGCTTTACACCTTACGATCCAGCATACGATATCGTATGCGATCGTAACCGCCCCCATCGTATGTGCGGCATGTTCAATTTGTTGAATGTGCCGCACAAACGATTAACCCCGTCACACGTACTTACCCGTCCATACAACCTCGATGTGGGCGGTGAACGTCCACTTCCTGGAGTGGGAGGGACGTTCGGCGTCACAGCGACGTCACGCAGCAGCCGGCCAATAGAAGCGGAGGGGCGGAGCTGAGCGGGACATAAACATCCCGCCCACCTCCTTCCTTCCGCATTCCTGGCCGGGAGCCGCAGGACGCAGGTAAGATCTGTTCATCGTTCCCGGGGTGTCACACACTGCGATGTGTGCTACCCCGGGTACGATGAACAATCTGACATGCAATTCTAGAGAAAGGTACGATGTGCGTGCGATGAACGTTTTACCGTTCAATCGCAATCGCACGTACCTGTCACACACTGCAATGTACCTTACGATGCCGGATGTGCGTCACTTACGACGTGACCCCGCCGACACATTGTAAGATACATTGCAGCGTGTAAAGCGGGCTTTAGAGATGCAGCCCATACAATCTAGCATCTACAGAGGACAGGAAGACAGACAGGGGCGGGAATAGATAGCAAAACCCGATCCACATATTAGCTATTCGACAGCTCCTGCCAATCAAAAAGCTGTACATTTCTGTAACTATACTTGCTTGTATTTCAAAACTATACATCCAATCTGACAACTGAAGGTATGTACAGACTCAGTCTCAGTGCCAGCATAGCACAAGTTTCAGTTTATATAGGGAAATCCTGGTGATTAGCACGCTTTAAACCTGTATATGACAAAATAGATAAGATATGTGGGGAACTTGTGGGAGTTGCATCGCTGAACAGTCTTCTGTGGTTGTCTTGCAGTCAGGACACTTGTAGGGGATTGAGAATGCGACTCCTGCGTACAAAACTAAAAATATGTGACTGGTTGGCAAACCAACCAGGACACCAGGAGGATTAGGTGGATGTAGCTAGTGTATCCAGATATAGGAATATCACTGGTTGATATATGACAACCAGGGATCTGAAGGGGTGAGATGGCTTGTAGCATTCGAGGAATGTTTGAAACAAAAAAAACCTCTGCATGGCAATATAATGGAGCTGTGAATGTGCTGTATAAGATTAGGTGCATTACTGCTTGCACACTAATATTAATATTCAGGTCAAGAGGCTATAACATCACGTGTTATGTGTATGTGATATTGTACTTCTCAGACTAAGCTACTAAGTATAAGAGACTACAGTAATCAGAGTATACAACTAAGTATGAAACATGCTACTCAGAATACTCTTGTCACGTGGTTTGGCGCATAACTCACAGCTAGGGCCAGACTATATTATTACCAGATGTATGAGAGATAACACTACTCATACCATACTACTATGTATGAGAGATTACATTACTCAGAGTACACCACTATTTATGAGAGATTATGTTACACAGATTACATTACTATGTGAACACCCTTACCGGCTTCCCAGCACTGTCCTGCATCCGTCCCCCGGTGGGAACGCCAGCACACTCACCCTCCTGGCCGCTTTGTGGTAGCTGCTCCGTCCCTGGCCATCTCCCTGCGTATGTTGCACAGGTCTCCTGGGAGTGTTTTTAAAATGCCCTAACCTGGAAGTACCTCTAAGCCTATGGCTGAGAGGCATCAGGTATTTAAGGCATCCTTCCTTTAAAATAAATAACTGAAAAAAAAAGTGTCCAGAGTCCAAACTGCTTAAAAAATCCTATTTATTCCAAAATTCTGAAAAATTGTCACAGTGGAAATCCTCCATAAAGATAAGATCAAAAAAGTATCAATGAAATATGGCAAACATGTTTCAGACTATACACCCTTACTCATGGCATGAGTAAAGACATCTAGTTCAAAACATACCAAAACACAGAGCATCAAAGGAGGGGATGAGTTGGCGCCAAGAAGCAGGAGAGAGCAGAGGTACAAGCAGATCTGCAGATGTCTACTAGACTATTTATACTAATGGGAGAGGTGCGAGCAAACCTGCAGGGGCCTACTGCCCTGCTGATCGGTCTACCAGACTATCTATACTAATGGGAGGTCGGTAGTGTGTCATCCCACAATGATTCTACTGGGGTTCCCAATACGAGGTCAAGACGCAGACAATGCCTGCAAAGACCCAGAGTCCGACTACGAGGTCAAGTTACAGGCTGCCAGTCAATATCCAAACTCCCAACCATGTAGCCGGGTTCTGAAGAGAGAGGGTCCACTTTTGTGGACCACCCGAGTGATCATGATTAAGAATGTTTATCTTTTGAAACATGTAGTTCTTTCTAAAATTTTCTATTGGCATTGATGTCTGTATGTTACCTTTGGATGGACTTTCAATAAATTTCTACTTTTCTATTCACACTCCATGAAGCTGAATTTCGGTCCTTTTAAAACATTCCACATTTTTTACCGACTCCTGGGTTTGGCTTACAAATACTGAAGTAAAAAACTCATCAAATACTCAACGTTTGCACATGCCTAACAATTTCTCCAAGGAATTTCTGCTTGAGAATACTTATCGTTTTTGAGCTGCTCAAAAACCTCTATGTGAACATAACCTAAGATACATTTGTGCAGATATAATAGTAGCATCTCTTTTTAAGTCACGTACAGATGTTGTAGAGATTATTTTATGATTTAACACAACTCATTGTGATGTGTTTTGTGATGAGATAACTAGTGGATCGTCTCACCATATACTGTAGAAGAAAGTCAAATTCAGCTCTTCTACATCTGTCCTTAAAAAGCTGTTGCTCCTTTAAGTAAAACGTCTGACCCCATATTACACCAAATATTGGTTTGGAAGATGTGGTATTTTCCATGGTGCGGTTTGGCGCTGTCTCGCTATCGTACACCACGGTTCCACCATGGACTAACCCCTTAAGCACTGCAGCACATTAAGTGTATCTGGGATTTCCTGACAGATAACTGTACAGTGGGATTTGTAAGGTGAAAGCCTCGGGGTTTAATGTCAGCTGATTCAGATTCTCTCGGTATTTTTCTTTCAGATTTTATCTAAAGAAGAAACACATGGCTGCAAATTGAGCAGCGTCACAGAGCGGCTCAGGTTGTTAGTGTTTCAGGCTGAGGAGATAATGGATCCTGACCTCATTAGCACTAATCTTTATCAACAAGTCGAGGTTTTAAAGATTTCACTAGTAAAAAGAAACATTGGAGTCTGCACCTCGTTCACATGTAAATAGTGAGTGTTCGGAGTGGAAGGAGCACATCTCATGCTACAACATGGTCCCGGAGAACCGGAAAAAATTCCTAATAGGACAAAATGTTGCAAAGGTAACGCCCCCGATCCAGAGTCATGATCCTGATATTTCATGGAGCTGAGTATTCACCATATTATTCTTTACTGTATGGAGTTGGGCTGTTGCTGGGTTGAATTGCTATTTTCCTGTTAGTTTTTCCCACTATAACCCTTTACGACACTCTCACATCTTGTTAAGCTCCATATTAAGACGTATCTTCAATTATGTTTAGATTATAGCACTGGTTTAACCCTGTTACCCATGAGTTTTGCAGGTCTTGTAACAATCACATCTTGGATTTCATGTAAAGCTAACACTTTCATATGAGAAAGCTGGAAACTTTACACAGATCAGCAGTCCTACTCCCGACTATGTCCAGGATGTCTCTTTAAGGCTCAGTTCACATGAGCGTATTTTCAGTCCCATTGCCCAGTCTAGTCTATGGGTTCACAAAAACAAAATTTATCCCATCGTTACATTTGGAGAAAAAGGGAGAAGCTTTGAAGCCTAAGAACACTACCTTAACTGTGGTACACAGGGGTGGAAGCATCATGTTGTGGGGTTGTTTTGCTGCAGGAGGGACTGATGCACTTCACAAAATAGATGGCATCATGAGGAAAGAAGATTATGTGGCAATACTGAAGCAACATCTCAAGACATCAGCCAGGAACTTAAAGCTTGGGCGGAAATGGGTCTTCCAAATAGACAATGACCTGAAGAATACTGCCAAACTGGTTACAAAGTGGCTGAAGGATAACAAAGTCAATGTTTTGGAGTGGCCATCAAAAAGCCCTTGTCTGAATCCTATTGAAAATTTATGGACAAAACTGAAAAGGCAGATGCCAACAAGGTGACCAGCAAATGTCGCGGATGGGTGCCGCCTGCGCTGCGGCAACTGGGGCTGCTCGAGTGACGCTCGGGTCCGGGGTCATGCCTGGGGCTCGAGTGGTGATCGGACACGGGGCTCGCGCAACCGCCCATCCACGCACACAGTGAAAGAGGGGGATATTTACAGGGGAGATTGTCTGTGACGCCACCCGTGGGTTGCGGTGATGGGATGGTGGCACCGCCGCTGCCTCTTGGGGCTGGCATCCGGGACTGATGACGTTGGGGCAGCAAGGTGGTATCCCCTCCACGGGTAGGGGAGAGGTGTAGTCCCGGGGTCCAGGTGTAGGTAAGGAGCATGGCTGGGGTGCTGTCAGCAGGTTGGACCGGATGACCCCGGTGTACTCACAATTAGGAAGAAATCACACCAAGTCCGCATTGTAAACCAAGGCCGGATGCCGGTTGCCTCTGGAGGGGTGTGCTGGTCCCTCACACGGGTTGACAGTGTAGGGGCCCTTCCTCCTGCACTTTGTGTTTTTGTGGTGTATAGATTAATCCCGCGTGGAATGGGAGAAATCCGCTCCCCTGCAGTTTTGGATTGAGAGGGAGCCGTTGACCGCAGACGCTGACCTGTGGGACTTCAATGGGTTCTTGGCGGACACCCTGTCCCCCATGTTGGGCTGCTGGTCTGCTCTATCTGGGCTTCTCTCTTTGGGATCAAGGCCTAGTTCCTTGTCTCGCTAGTCAATTAACAAGGGGCTTGAAGCTTGCCTCATCTTAGGGTCCAGGTACTCCGCCCGTGCACGGCCTCTGGACCGGATTCCCTCTGTCGGTACCGGCGGGCTATGACCCTGCCCTGGTCCACTTCGGGTCTCCCGCGACCGAGTCGCTATCTCCTGTGGCCCTACAGAGTCGTCTGCCACCTAGTCGGTCCTCCCGTGGTCCCAGGGTTCCAACCCTGACCACACTGCACTCCGACTCTCCTCTGAACTCAACTAAAAACTGACTGATTCCCTCCCCTTGTCACCTCAAGACCCCTAGGTGGGTGTTCCCATCTGCCTGGTCCTGCCCACTGGTGTGTCCTTTGTGTCATGGGGGGGTGACTACGATTTGTGGCTGATGTTCCCGTGTGTGGGGTGTGTGGTGTAAATTCCAAAGGAGGAGGCGATTCCTGTACCCTTGTTGAGGGGTACAGTCACCTGTGAATACCTGGTTTTGCCAGGGCGTCACACAAACATGGCTCAGTTACACCAGTTCTGTCAGGAGGAAAGGGCCCAAATTCCTACCAACTATTTTTAGAAGGAAGTCCAAAATGTTTGATCCAAGTCATACAGTTTAAGTGCAATGGTACAATTTACTAGTGCAATGTATGTAAATTTTTGACTTTGCAGAAAGTAATAAAAATGCCTTAAAACATTCTCTCTCTCTATTCTGGCATAGGGCAAATATATATAATTTTGGTTCCTAATTGACCTAAAACGAGAAAGGTTTATTCTGATTTCATGTCAAATAGTGGGAAAAACATGCAGATGTGTCTTTTTAGATCGTGAATGTAAACTTCTGGCTTCTACTGTACAGTCATATGAAAAAGTTTGGGCACCCCTATTAATGTTAACCTTTTTTCTTTATAACAATTTGGGTTTTTGCAACAGCTATTTCAGTTTCATATAGCTAATAACTGATGGACTGAGTAATATTTCTGGATTGAAATGAGGTTTATTGTACTAACAGAAAATGTGCAATCCGCATTTAAACAAAATTTGACCGGTGCAAAAGTATGGGCACCCTTATCAATTTCTTGATTTGAACACTTCTAACTACTTTTTGCTGACTTATTAAAGCACTAAATTGGTTTTGTAACCTCATTGAGCTTTGAACTTCATAGGCAGGTGTATCCAATCATGAGAAAAGGTATTTAAGGTGGCCACTTGCAAGTTGCTCTCCTATTTGAATCTCCTATGAAGAGTGGCATCATGGGTTCCTCAAAACAACTCTCAAATGATCTGAAAACAAAGATTATTCAACTTAGTTGTTCAGGGGAAGGATTCAAAAAGTTGTCTCAGAGATTTAAACTGTCAGTTTCCACTGCGAGGAACATAGTAAGGAAATGGAAGAACACAGGTACAGTTCTTGTTAAGCCCAGAAGTGGCAGGCCAAGAAAAATATCAGAAAGGCAGAGAAGAAGAATGCTGAGAACAGTCAAGGACAATCCACAGACCACCTCCAAAGACCTCCAGCATCATCTTGCTGCAGATGATGTCAATGTGCATCGGTCAACAATACAGCGCACGTTGCAAAAGGAGAAGCTGTATGGGAGAGTGATGCGAAAGAAGCCATTTCTGCAAGCACGCCACAAACAGAGTCGCCTGAGGTATGCAAAAGCACATTTGGACAAGCCAGTTACATTTTGGAAGAAGGTCCTGTGGACTGATGAAACAAAGATTGAATTGTTTGGTCATACAAAAAGACGTTATGCATGGAGGCAAAAAAACACGGCATTCCAAGAAAAGCACTTGCTACCCACAGTAAAATTTGGTGGAGGTTCCATCATGCTTTGGGGCTGTGTGGCCAATGCCAGCACCGGGAATCTTGTTAAAGTTGGGGGTCGTATGGATTCAACTCAGTATCAGCAGATTCTTGACAATAATGTGCAAAAATCAGTGACGAAGTTGAAGTTACGCAGGGGATGGATATTTCAGCAAGACAATGATCCAAAACACCGCTCCAAATCTACTCAGGCATTCATGCAGAGGAACAATTAAATGTTCTGGAATGGCCATCCCAGTCCCCAGACCTGAATATCATTGAAAATCTATGGGATGATTTGAAGCGTGCTGTCCATGCTCGGCGACCATCAAACTTAACTGAACTGGAATTGTTTTGTAAACAGGAATGGTCAAATATACCTTCATCCAGGATCCAGGAACTCATTAAAAGCTACAGGAAGCGACTAGAGGTTGTTATTTTTGCAAAAGGAGGATCTACAAAATATTAATGTCACTTTTATGTTGAGGTGCCCATACTTTTGCACCGATCAAATTTTGTTTAAATACGGATTGCACATTTTCTGTTAGTACAATAAACCTCATTTCAATCCAGAAATATTACTCAGTCCATCAGTTATTAGATATATGAAACTGAAATAGGTGTTGCAAAAACCCAAACTGTTATAAAGAAAAAAGGTTAACATTAATAGGGGTGCCCAAACTTTTTCATATGACTGTATTTAGCATCTGACTTACGGATATAGTGCAATTCTTTAACATTGGAAACTGTAAATGTTCTTGTAAATTTTTAATGACTACTAATATTAAAAAAATGAATTAAAATAAGGAATGCACACGATTGACAATTGAGAAAAAAATTGTACGAATCTTCTGTATGAAACTCTGATGATTTTTTTTATATATACACTTGTGCGATCTTACCCTAAAAAAAAATCTGTCAGCTCTCCTCACATGTCTGTGATCTACCAATGTGTTGCTCCTATTAGGCTATATTCACATATTGCTTTTTTTTCTGTAGCAATACCTGCTCTCTTGGCAGAAAAAAAGCTGCTTCCAACAAGAAGGTTGTGCTGTTTCTCTCGTGTCATTTGTCTACAGTACGTTTAAATAAAATTAATTTATTTCACCATAAAAGCTACAAAAAAAACCCCACCTGCGTTTTTTCCACTCTCATTGCTTTCAATGGTGAAAAAAGCTGCAAAAACACTGAAACAACTGACATGCTGCTTCTTTCAAAAATGCAGCAGTTTTCCATTTGTCAAGAAAAAAAAAGCAATTGTTTGCATGAGATTTCTCATAGCTTTGGTTGGTAATGTAAAAAGCAGCTTTTAATTTGCATAAAACTCGTAAAAAAAAATGTAAACCCCCCCCCCCCGCAAAACACGTGAACATAGCCTTGGACTTAATTCACACATCAGTATTTCTGTGCTAACACTAGGCGTGTTTCCAAAGCACAGAACAGATGTCAGTCTTTCAAGTATAGTTTTTCTCTAAGGCCGGGGCCACACGGGGATTACTGCAATCCCCTCGCATGACACTCGGCTCACGCTGCCAGCACAGCAGAGCCGAGTGTCATGCGAGTGTCCCTGCAACTAAGGTCCGATCGTGTGAGCAGACCTCAGCTACGGGGGGGCGGGCTGGCACTGAGGAGGGGAGGGCCGGTGCTGCGGGGGGTGGGCCGGCACGGAGGAGGGGAGGGAGAGATTTATCTCCCTCTCTCCTCCGTAGCCGGCTATTGCCATTCTCGCACTGCACTCGTGGTACACCGGTGTACCGCAAGTGCAGTGCGATTTTTCTCTCGCTCATTGACTTGAATGGGTGTGAGAGAAACAATGATCGCATTACAATCGCAGCATGCTGCGATTGTTTTCTCGGTCGGATTAGGGCTGAGAAAACAAATCACTCATGGGTGCTGACATTGGTCCGAGTGGAATGCAATGTTTTATCACACTCCACTTGCACCGTTTTTCTCGCCGTGTGTCTTAGGCCTATAAGTTCCACTCCTGGGTTTCGCATACAAACGCTGATTCAAAATATTGATGTGTGAATGAGGCTTTAGATATTTCTGAACAAACTGATAACTAAGTGATACAAATTTTCTAGTCAAAGGGGTCTGTCAGTGACTGATCAGCGCTGCTAGTATCAAACTGTGCAGGGACTCACTTATTTGATAAAGGGAATGGTAAATCCGAGTTGCTGTATGTGTAGGGTTGTCACCCCTATGAACGGATAAATACACTATGATTTTAAGAAACAGTGCTCCTTCCTAGAATCCATCAAGTCAGTACCGAAGTAGGAAGCTCCTGAGGTCGGCGGTCACAAAGACTAGAAAAGACGATGCCCGGAAGAGTCGAGAAACCTCGGGGCTGAACTGAAGAAGTCCCCACTGTCCTAGAAGGAGAGAAACCACCCAAACATCACAGCATCAAGCTTCCGTGGAATGGAGGTGCCCCAACAGTACTGTGAGTTCTTTATCCGTAGGTGTGCATGTACTGCCCCGGTGTTAGTTGGGCTGCTCGGATCCGGGATCGTGGCTCGAGGGGGTCCGGACCTGGCTTGGCGGACACTTTGATCCGTAAAAGGGGGTATTTACAGGGGAGAAGTTTGTGATGCCACTTGTGGGTTGCAGTAATGTTAGTACCGCCGCTGCTGTAAGGAATACCAGGGCAGATGGAGCTAAGCAGCCTGATGTTAGTCCCTCCACAGGTAGGGAAGTCCCCAGGCTCAGGGGTGTTGGTGGTTATTTGGGAGAGCAGGGTGCAGGGGGACCAGTGTACTCACTGTGGGTAGTCGTGGTGCTGGATGAGGAGACACACACGTTGCAAATAAACCAAATTCTCTTGTGTGCCGCTGCCACTCCGGGAAGCCCGTCTAAGTACCTGGTCCCACCGGTGTCACATAGTAATCCGGAGCCTGCCTCCGTGCACAGTTTCGTGTCCGTGTGGGTCTCTCTAGCCTGAAACTATAAGGTCCCGCTCTTCAGTTTTTAGGTGAAGATTTGCTCCCAAGGGTTGGCACTTGAGACTTTAATGGGTTGCTTTCTCTGGAAAACCCTGTCCCCCGCAGTGTGCTGATGCCCTCAGTCTCTAAGCTCTCTGGGAGGGTTCCTGAAGGTCCCTTTCCTCTGCAGGTTAATTGCCAGGACGTTGAATCGGCTCCTGACCTAGGGTACTGTACCCCGTCGTGCTCGGTACCGGTCAGTTGGTCAGTTCTTTTGGGCTTTCAGATGCCGACAGTTCTCGTAGACTATGTCTGTCACACCCTTTCCCAATGTCACTGCCACCAGTTCGCGACTCCCCTGGTCCCGGACCAACGTCTGCGACCCAACCACGGTCGTTCTATCTCCCCGGGAGCTAACACTGCCCAGCTCCATTCTCTTTGAGGGCTCTCACTAGACTCCTACTTCCCTCCCACCAGTCTGCCTGACCCCTAGGTGGGTGGCCCTTTTCCAGCTGGACCAACCCACTGGTGTGTCTGACAGGTTATTATGTGAGGTGTTGATTGGGATTTGTAATGCTGATGGTAGTGACACCGATTTCTGGGAACCCAGCACCATGGTGGGTAGGTCCAGCACCCTGGGTGAAAGGATACAGTTCCCTGTGGCACCCTGATATATTCAGGGGCGCCACATGCACACCTGTTAGAGGCTACTGTAGGCCTCAATAATTAAAGCGCGGTAGCCACACAGTCCAATTAGCAAAGGACAGTTAAGGCTACTTTACACACTGCGATATCGGTCCCGATATCACTAGTGTGGGTACCCGCCCCCATCTGTTGCGCGACACGGGCAAATCGCTGCCCGTGCCGCACAACATCGCCCAGAGCCGTCACACATACTTACCTGTCCGGCGACGTCGCTGTGACCAGCGAGCCGCCTCCTTTCTTAGGGGGCGGTCCGTGCGGCGTCACAGCGACGTCACTGAAGCGTCACTGAACCGCTGCCCAATAGCAGCGGAGGGGTGGAGCTGAGCGGGACGTAACATCCCGCCCACCTCCTTCCTTCTGCATAGCAGCCGGGAGGCAGGTAAGGGGAGCTTCCTCGTTCCTGTGGCGTCACACGTACCGATGTGTGCTGCCGCAGGAACGAGGAACAACTTCGTTACTGCTGCAGTAACGATTTTTAAAAATGGACCCCCATGTCGCCGATTAGCGATTTTGCACGTTTTTGCAACGATGCAAAATCGCTTATTGGTGTCACACGCAACGGCATCGCTAATGCGGCCGGATGTGCGTCACAAATTCCGTGACCCCAACGACTCCGCATTAGCGATGTCGCAGCGTGTAAAGCCCCCTTTAGGCTGTTATCGTAGTGTAATCGTAAGCCGAACTGTTTGGTAAAGTTCTTCCTGTTTTGATACCTGTAACAGCTGGGGTGAGGGGCAGTGTTTGTGCGGCCCAGCTAGAATCTGCAGTGTTTGTCAACCATACTGTTGCCTTACCATTCTCTATTGTTGACTTCCATATAATACATACACATATCTTCGCCTCCGCTACAGGCTGTGGTCAGGCAGATGCGTCTGTCTGTGATCACATCTCCTGCCATGCTAAACCATCATTCCGACACTTGTCACAGGGAAGGCCTGCATCTCCAAGGCATAAGCTCAGGCCATCATGTGACCAATTTGGAGACTTAAGGCCACTTTACACACAGAGATAAATCTGCGGCAGATCTGTGGTTGCAGTGAAATTGTGGACTATCAGTGCCAGGTTTGTGGCTGTGTACAAATGGAACAATATGTCCATGATTTCACTGCAACCACAGATCTGCCAAAGATTTATCTCTGTGTGTAAAGTGGCCTTTAGAAGTTAAATAGGGCAGACCCATCACTTAGTACTGATACCGTAGACGTGTGAACGTACTCTTCCACTATATTGTTGAACACTGCCTCCTGCTAATACAGAATCAGATGGTGGGGCCGGATGTTGTGTAAAGGTAGATTATTTTCGGCACACCATAGGTGAAATAATAGGAGTCCAAAGAATAATAATTGCAATATAAGTCCACTTTTATTTTTCAAGCAGAAAAAAATGTAAAAAAGAATACAGATGTCGAGAGACCTACGTTTTGGCGTTTTTGGGCCTTTATCAAGGTGCTTATCTGGAGAGTCTGTGTGCACAGTGTCTTATAAAATCAGAGAAATGGCACTCAGATGGATTCCATAGTTAGAACCTTGTGGAAGATGTAGAGGGCTCTAGATAGGGGAATATGATGCAAAAGTATGGTCAGGACACATGTAATATGTACGGTCTCCTACGTTCACAGGAACTGACAAGTGTTTCTATGTTGTAGCGAACACCGTTATCAACAAGGACATGTATTGGACACCAGTCCTATATCTGGACCTGTTTGTTATACCTCAGCGAAATATAGCGAAATCCCCCTATGAGGTATTGTGTGCACAGATGTCCTATTTGCTTCCAATATCTGTGTGGGTATGTAAATCATGAAATCCACCTTGCTTAGGAAGAGAGAAGAGACACCTCAAGGGGCTGTATTCATCCATGCAAGGTGCTGTTGTCCTCAGTGTTCTGAGCTGGTATCATCAGTGTTACCAGAAGGCAAATCAGCCCTCAAAAGGTCATAAGGAACCTGTGTCCTGGACAAGAGTGCAGCCATGTGGTGAGGTGATGGCCGGATGTTGTGGCTTGCTGCTGTTGAATTTTTTTTCAAAATTTTCGCCACAATAACCCTCATTTCCGAGGTGGTGCCAGTGCACCAGCTGTGTTGGCAACTTCCTCTTCCTTCTTGTTCTTCCACTGAACTCCCCCCCCACCACCCCCCGGTAAGGTGGGAATGACGTCAGTTGTGCCCTTACCAGCATGCATTTCTATTCAGGCATTTTCTGATACTGCTCCAGTGATGGAAGTAATGATGGTATGTTGTCCTTGTAGAGTGGATCCAGCAGGGTGGCCACTCAGTAATCAGCACTTGACACAATCCAGGCAACTCAGCGGTCATTGCGCAGGCACTACAGCATGTATTCACTCATGTGTGCTAGACTGCCCAAAGGCAATGACAAACTGTCCTTGGTAGAAGGTGTGTGGGCTGGGTGTTCTGTATCCCCCCAGCCACGCTCCAGTGATGCACCTGGTCAAATCTCAGTGCCACCCTACTCATCCTTAAACTGTCCCCTGGCTTGACACTTATATACATGCCTGGTGTCGGTACAGTAACTGACACTCAGAGACCTATGTAGATGACAGCCCTGATAATGGTGTCAATGTTCCCTTTTCCTCCTGCTCCTCTTCATCCTATGCCACCATCTCATCCATCATGGTCTCAAGCGTTTTATCAAGCATTAATACAAGCCATATATTAACACTGATGATAACATCAGCAGTGCTAGCCATGTTGGTGGAGTATTTAAAGCAACACAACATCGCACATGGGTCCCACATGGGCTCACTTGCTGGTTTTGAAATGGTGTTGTTCCGCAGAGCAACTCATCCGTGCATGCTACAGCTGAAACTCAACTATTGCCTGCTGCTCGGACAGTCTCTTCAGCATATGCAAGGTGGAGTTCCACGTTGATAGTATGTCGCAAAAAAGGGGTGAACGGGGAGGCCGAAATGATACTGCAGCACAGACAGGCAAGCAGCAGGGTGAGAATGCTGGAAGTGCACAGACACTATTCACACTTTCAGCAGAAGCTCTGAAATATGTAGAGATGTCCATCAAACTATCTGCTACGAGATTTTGCCCATTATCGCACACCACTAGACTGAGCTTGAAGTTCACCAGTATGAACCAATCATTTGTCTGTTGTTTTATCCCCGTCCACAGCTCCTGCTTGGTGTGAGACTTGTCCCAAAGACAGATTAGTTCAGAACAGCCTGCTGTCATTTCCCCCTTGCTGTACTGAAGTTGGTGGTGCAAGTCTTACTCTGACTTGTTAAAGAGGCACTGGAGTAGGAGGAGGAGGCAACATTGACGGAGAAACATCCAGCTAATCTAGGTGGTATAAGGACATGAGCTAGTATGCCTTCCGCTTGTGGCTCAGCTCCCATGACATTTGCTCAGTGGGCATTTAGGGAGATATAAAGTCCCTGCCTGTGCTTATAGGTCTACGTATCGGTGGTTATGTGGACCTTGCCACTGATGGTGTTGCTCAATGCACACCTGATGTGGTCCACATCATGTGTGCAGGGCAAGGATGGCCCACCTGGAAAAGTAGTGGTGACTGGGAACAACATACTGTGGGACAGCCACCGAGATCAGTTTTTTAAAACTATCCATCTTCACTAGATGGAATTGCAGCATTTCAAAGGCCAGGAATTTGTAAATGCTGTCATTCAAGGTCAGGGCTCGTGTTTGGATAGGGGGTTATTTCCTCTTTTTCTCCAGGGTTTGGGGGATGGAGAGCTGAACACGTTGATGGAATTGACACGATCGCGCGGGGCCGTGGGGTGGGTCGTTACTTAGCCGTGGTGGTTCTGGCTCTGGTACGTCGCAGCGGCGAGGTCCAGTTCTGTGACCCCGGCGGTGTCGTTGAAAGGGGATGATGATGGTTAATTTGTGATGCCACCTGTGGTATGCGGCAAGTTAAGTGCCGGCGCTGCGGGGCTTTGGGGCAGATGGTGATGCCGCTTGGTTGGTATAGCTCTCCACAGGTAGAGCTGGGCCCCAGGGCAGATGGGGGCGGTAGTAGTAGTCCATGATGGCGGGGGTTACAGGGCCGGAGGTGTAGGTGAATAACGGAGCAACACAGGGATGCAGTCTCAAGGTTTTTACTCACTGTAGCAAGTTAAGGTTACATGACATGCCAGTGACCGCCTTTGAAGTGCCGGGATTCACTGTGATGGGCTCCAGCTGATCCCGGGTAGTTCGAAGGCCGAGTCCGGTGCACCTTTCTCAAGTGTACCCTTTCCTGGCTGTCTTCCTGCGCTTTCTTCGCCCTCCTGCCTTGCGCCTTTACACACTGAAACCTGTGGACCCTGTGGGGTGGCTTGAATCTCTATCGCTTGACCCTTTTGAGTCACCTTCCAGCGAATGTGTGTGTGGATGTAGCTTCGGTGCTTGCAGTCACCTCAGCCGCTGGTTTTACTAGTGAAGTACGTAGGTTCTTCTCCTCTAGCCTAGGGACCAGTCCCCGTGTTGTGGCCAAGTCCTTCCACCCGTAGATTATATGTGGAATAAGACCACGGGAGGATGTTGCACTTTCCGTGGTCTCTAGGACCCCTTCTGTCGGTGCCCGGGCCGAGCGGTACGAGCTCCAGGCCATGGGTCTTTGCTCCTCCACTGCTTCTCTCCTTCTCTTACTCTAAACTAACTCCACACTGTGTTCCCACTTGTACTACTGTGTTCCCACTCCTAAAACTCCACCCCCCCCAGCCTGGCTTCGGGTATAATCATGCCCTTGCCATGTCTTCTGAGGTGTTTCAGAGCCTGGGTGTTTTGCTTTGTGTGAACCGGTTTTGACCTCTTCCTTACCCAGGATGGAATACCACACCTCTGGGTGAGGTGAGGTACCTCTGTGGCGACTGAAGCCTCAGGGGTGCCACAGAACGATATGAAGATGCTTGGTGACGGTGGTGGTGGTGCTGTCACATCCTCTTTGCGGGGAGGCAGGTGGTCCTGGTGATCATGAGCGGGAGGAAGAGGCAGAGACCGCAGCAGAAGAGTGAGCAGGAGACGCCTCAGATCATTCCTGTTTTTTTGAGGTGTCTACTCCACTGCAGCTCTTGCAATTCAGATGCCTCATGTAGGTGGTGTTCAGGTTCAGAATATTTATGCCTCCCTTCAGGCTCTGACAGTGTGCAAACCACCTGTCTTTTATTGTCAGCACGTTGCCTGAAGAAATGCCACTCCAACGAGCTACTTAGAGCTGGATTTGTTGTGCTCATTTCCTTGGAATAGTGGACTGTAGTGTACAAGGGAGGGTGGAGTGCTTTGGTAGTCACAGCGAGTACCTCTGTATGGCTTCAGCACAGCCCTGGATCAGCACTTTGCACCACCGCCTCTGTTTCACTACATGGGAAGGGTTGCTGGGACTTGTGGTGCGGGACACCCACTTTAAAGCCAGAGGCCAGGACTGGTTCTAGCTTCTTCAGGGCCGTCTCACTGCTGCCGACTGCAGTAGGCCCCAGTGTTCCCAATCACCACACAGAGACGAGATTCTTCTGAACCAAAACTTTCTATTTACTGAACATAGTCATAAATGGTCTTACATCTCGCCAGTGGCGGACACATCTTATTTCTGTTACAGCGGGTAGACACTTCAAATTACACAGTCTTCCACTCAGTCTTCCACACTTACACAGACTTCCTCTCTGATTCTTTGCTGTGGTCGCCATTAGCAATAGGAGTTACTTTCAATTTGTCAGCCAGCCACTTCCCTAGTACTCCAAGAGCCCCTCATTCCCTTCCCTCATCTTGATACTTTCGGGCAGATTCATATAGTCCACACGGGGGTCTGTCTTCCACCCACAGGGATAGTTATAAGCTGCGATGGGGGTCCCTGGGGACTGCACTCTTTTGTTCCAGGTTTGTCAGGACCTATTCCTCCTTTGGAGCCCACTGACCTTCAGCCTGGAGAGGGGGTTCGTTGGGTATACGCCAGGGGGCAGCCACCATCCAGGCTCCAGACTTCACCCTTTTGGGACGTGGTTTGATCAGCCCACCTCTCACCAGGGCCCCTTGTGTCCAGTGCCGAATATGACCCAACAGGTCAGAATCACTTCTCCTGGGTGCTTCTCCTTACACCTCCCACAATTGTGGGTCTCTACACTGCTCTCTGAGACTCTCCTGTCATTTCCTGTATTCCTAGGCTTTTTACTAACTAAGCTCCTCCCTGCCATTAGCTCTCCCTTGCCTGAGAGCACAAAGGGAAGTAGCTTACCCCATGTGGCCATCTAGTGGCCGCATACATAATATATCATAATACATATCTACAGTATTATATCAACATTAAACAGTACATTTACAGACGGAATTTGCAGGTCTGGGGTGGCATAGCCTTACACCCCCTTACAGTAGCAGTGAACGTACTAGCTAGGGGCTGGCCACTATGCTTTGGCATCCTACTCCCTCTTTTGCTGTGCTGCTGTGTCAGTGTGACCACCACCTTTGTGGCGCCCTGGACAAGCCAGGGGCCACAGAGAACAACACCTACACACCCCACACTCCCGGTCAGGCACACCAAAGTCAGACACAAACCCTTGTTGCCTTCCTCCAGGGGCTGATGTTCACACCAGGGGGTGGGTCAGGCGGTTGGCCCCGCCCACCGAGGAGTTCACAGTCCTGGAGGCGGGAAAAGTAAGGCAGATTAGTTTGGGAAGTGGAAGTGGAAGGAGGAAAGTGGCAGTTAAGCAGCCTGAAGTTGGTCCGGGTGTGTGGCCCGGACGGATCAGCAAGGTTGGCAGACGGTGGTGACCGTCTGCAGGAGTGGCCTATCGGAGTCTACCGTAAGGACCGTGGACGGGCGGTGGCCCGGCGGTACCGGACCGGTACGCAAAGAGAAGTCAGCACCATCTGGCAGGGGCTTACGGACCCCGGCAAGGCTAGGAGTCGCCGTGAATTTGCCAAATCCGTTAGCGAAGGGAACCTCCTGGGTTTCCCAGCAGCCAAGTCCTGACAGAAGGCAACCGTCCAACCGAGAGAGGGAAACACAGTCACCGCCAAGACTAAAGTTCCCAGGGCCAGAGCCTGCGGGCAAAAGGGGCTCCTTCAGCTCCCATCCAAGCTGGGGAGCGGGTTACCGGTGGGAACCCATTGGGACCGTTTACAGTACACAGGTGCAGGGAAAGGCAGTCACCATCAACCTGCCGGGAGGAGAAACAACACCGCAGCCGTCTGTGGGACCCGTCCATCCAGCCGTGTGTTTTACCGAGAACTGTGTCCTCATCATTGGCTGAGTGAGTACCACCTTGCCGTGCGGCACAGCGCTGCCCCCGCGGCCCTGCACCTCACCAGGCCCCGTAACCCGCCTGCCATCCATCCCTACCCCATCACCGGGCCCCGGGACAACCAACCCCCTACCCACGGAGGGGAGAACTAACATCAAAGCTGCTCCCTGTCATCGCTCCCGGGATCCCCATCCGGAGCAGCGGTGGTGTCACCAACTTTACCACAACCGTGGGTGGCGTCACGGACAATAACCAAATCCCCACAATCCAATCCCCACCCTTTTCACTCACGGGCGAGGAGCGCCGCTCGAGTCCCCGGGATCCGGCCCACCGCTCGAGCCACCACCGAGCAGCGGCAGCAGCAGCCGGACCCGAGCAGTGGGAGAGTGCAGCGTCCCCTCCTCCGCCCGCGACACCTTTGCTTCCGAACTGCACATATCAGAAGGATGCTTTCACTCCATGTGCTGTATGAGATAAGACTTCATAATCCTCCACATTATCTTCCACCCACTCCTCAAACCTGCCATCCTTGCCGCTCTGCACACTGCCAAAAGCTGCAGTACTTGGCATCTGTGTTTATCGCATCCTCAGAGATGTGCTCTGGTGGTCTACTGACTGTGTGCACTCGGCCTCCCACGTACTCATCCACCAATACAAGAAGTGGTTGGGCATCAGTGCACTCAATCTCTTCCAATTCTGGTCTCAGTGCCAGGTAGGTGGGCCCCAAAACCCCAGCCAGCGGAGTCAACAAAAAGCAGAAGTGACTATTGCGTGACTTGAGGCTCACACTACTTGGCTGAAGTGGAAGAAAGATTCCCATGGTCCTCAAGTGCCAACTCTGCATTTTCAGCAAAGGACTGGGTGGAAGACAAAGTAAGGGAACTGGAGACATTCTCAGCCAACTAATCTAAAACTGCCTCTGACGCGCCCGCTGGGGCCTGGGGTGACTCGTTACCAGGCCGCAGTTCTGCTCCTGGGACGCCACGGTGGTGAGGCACGATTTTGTGACCCTGCTGGTGTTGTTTAAAAAAAATAGGAAGGGATGATGACAGTTTATTCGTGACGCCACCTGTGGTATGCGGCAAGTTAGGTGCTGCCTCTGCGGGATGCGGGCCTCTGGGGCAGATGGTAATGCAGCTGAGATGGCGCAGCTCCCTACAGGCAGAGCTGGGCCCCAGGGCGGATGGGGGTAGTAGTCTATGATGGCGGGGGTGCAGGGCTCGAGCGCAGGTGAATAACGGCGCGACACAGTCTCAAGATGTTTACTCACTGTAGCAGGTTCCAAGATAACACGACTAGCCAGTGACCGCCTTTGAAGTGCTGGGTTTCATTGTGAAGGGCTCCAGCCAATCCTGGGTAGTTCACAGGTCGAGTCCGGTCCACCTTTCTTATGTGTCCCTTTCCTGGTCGTCTTCCTGCGCTTGCTTCTCCCTCCTGCCTTGCGCCCTCACACAGAGAGCCCTGTGCCGATGCCCACGGGCCCTTTCAGGTGGCGTAAAGCTCTATGCCTTGGCCCTTTTGGGTCACCTTCCAGCGAATTCGTGTGCGGATGTGGCCTCGGTGCTTGCAGTCAACTCGACCGCTGGTTTTACTAGCAGAGTACGTAGATTCTTCTCCTCTAGCCTAGGGACCAGTCCCCGATTTCCAACCAAGTCCCTCCACTCGGTTGCTGTATATGGAACAGGGCCACGGGAGTATGGCTGGCTTCCCATGGTCCCTGGGATCCCTTCTGTCTTGTAAACCAGAAAAAAACTCTCTAAAACGTCACTTTTATTAATACTGTTAAAATACTAAAATAGTACTGAATTCTGGAATAATATCCAGAAGTAAGAGAATCAACAAGTCGTGCTTAGTGATAACTAAATCAGGTCTTGAAGGGGGACAGGGGACAAGGGGTGTACACCGCCTACTGTATTGAATTATAATATTGATAATTATGAGGATAAGATAGGGAGTCTAATAGTCCCTGATGTTATTCCCTACCTAACCACGGAGGTCAAAAACACCTTAATTTTTTGGATGCCCCCCGTTCCTCGGCGGCTAGCCCTATCTGCCCCTGTAGCTGCTCCTGACCTTAACCCACAACCAAGTGAATTGTGCAGCGGTGCATAACAGTCATGTGTCTTAATTCATAACCAATTACGAAAATGAACCCAAATCTCATATGCAAATGAAGGATTTCAAATCACAGTTTTACAAATTACCTATATGGCTACAAAACTGGGATGATACATGAAATTAAGGGTCTAGGCAAAAGATGATGGACCTGTGGTCCTAGTACTTATCCTGCGAGGACTAACTTGATCCCTTGATCCCGACGCGTTTCCCCCCCAACGTCTTGGGGTTCATCAGGGGATATAGATATATCAAAATATCTCTAGTCTGTTAAGGCCATCAATCTCCTCATTGTTTGTATTCTCCATAAAGTCCTGTATGGTCCTTATGTAGGTCCAGTTAGAATGCCGTACCCCCCCAATAGGTGCTGGATTTTCAATGAACATTCCTTCCAACGGTACCAGGAAGGCTCTCTAAACAGTAGGTGTCTGTAATGACAACCTTTCACCGTGGCATCAGGTCCATCATCGACCTACATAAGGACCATACAGGACCTTGATTTTATGGAGAATACAAACAATGAGGAGATTGATGGCCTTAACAGACTAGAGATATTTTGATATATCTATATTGTTAGGGCCAGGTAGACGGGCAGACCCAGGAGGTGGATCCACTGGGCCGAACTCCTCACTGAAGGCAAGGGGTCCGGTAGCCGGAGCACTACAGGTAGCAGGATAGTCCGTGCAAAATAGTGGAATGTAGAAGTCCCTGGGACCACGGAGTCACAGATGGTAGTCCGGGTGATGGAGCTCAGGTTCGGAGGCCAAGATGTTGTCAGGCAGAGTCCGGAACTGATGGAGCGAGAGGACGGGTCACCACAGGGATCAAAGATGGTACGGACTGACGGGATCGCAGATAGTCAGCGTGCGGGGTTCGGGAATCGGCAGGACCGGATGGCGAGGCAGGAGCGGCTCTAGAAGAGAGAGAGGTGAGTATATCACAGAGACAAGGAGACCTGACTCCTAGCTTAGGAAACATGAAGAACAGGCCCCGCCCACTTGGACATGAAACCCCTTTATACCCTGTACCTGTGTGTTCAATATCCTGTCTGTGGACGCTGGCCCTTTAAGAAAGGGTCAATGACCGCGCGCGCGCCCTAATGCGCATGCGCGAGGCCCGGGTGCCAGAAGCCAGGGCAGGGAGCGGCGAACAGGAGGCAGGGGAGCCGGGCTGGAGCGAAGCTGACAGCGGACGCTGGGAGCGGGGACCGGGACGCCTGGGGATCCTAGGTGAGGAGGCCTGGAGGCTGTGGAGCGGGGGACGCCGGACAGAGGAGCCGGGGAGCGAGCCAGGGAAGCCGGGGAGCGTGGCAGGGGAGCCGGGGAGCTGGACAGGGGACCCGGGGAGCGTGACAGTACCCCCCCCCCACGCCCCTCTCCCCGCAACCGGGACAGGAAGGCACGTATCAGAGGAGTACCCACATTCTCCCGGGGTTCCCAGGACCTATCCTCAGGACCATACCCTTCCCAGTCCACCAAGAAGAACTGCCGGCCCCGTACGGTTTTCATGGCCACGATATCCCTTACCGCATAGATGTCGTCATCGGCAATAGGAGGAGGAGCCGAACTGGCAGCAGCGGAGAAGGGACCAAGGACAACCGGCTTGAGCAGGGAGACGTGGAAGGAGTTGGGTATCCTCATCGTGGCCGGGAGCTGCAGCTTGTAGGAGACCTCATTTATTTTGCTGAGGACTTTAAACGGCCCGATGTAGCGAGGACCCAGCGTGTAAGATGGTAGCTTCAATCGGACATACATGGAGGCAAGCCAGACCAGATCTCCTGGAGAGAAACACGGGGGATCCAGACGCCTCTTGTCTGCGTGTCTCTTCATCCGAAGGGAAGCACGTCCAAGGGACGTCTTGACAGAGTCCCAAATTGTTGCAAAGTCACGTGCTACAGCATCAGCAGCAGGGACATCCGAGGAAGAGGACACAGGTAATGGGACGGAAGGCTGAAGTCCGTAAACGACATGGAAGGGGGAGCTGGAGGAGGACTCACTGACGTGGTGGTTATGGGAGAATTCAGCCCAAGGAAGAAGCGTGGACCAGTCGTCGTGATGGGCGTTGACGTAGTGACGTAAGAAGGAGGTCAAGATCTGATTGACTCGTTCCACTTGGCCATTCGACTGAGGATGGTAGGCTGAAGAAAAGTCCAGAGTCACTCCCAGATGTTTGCAGAGGGCCCTCCAGAAGCGGGAGGTAAACTGAGTTCCTCTGTCGGACACAATGTGTGATGGAAAGCCGTGCAACCGGAAGATGTGCTGTATGTAGGCGTCAGCGAGTTCCTGGGCTGAGGGCAGTCCTGCCATAGGGACGAAATGAGCCATTTTGGAGAACCGATCCACCACGACCCATATGACTGTGTGTCCGGAGGACAGGGGCAAGTCCGTAATAAAGTCCATTGCAATGTGTTGCCACGGAACTGAGGGTATAGGCAGAGGCAGAAGACGGCCATATGGCAGATGTTTGGGCGTCTTATTCCTGGCACAAGAGGAGCAGGCTGAGACAAAAGAAGCGACGTCTGTGCGAAGGGATGGCCACCAGTAGTGACGTACAATTGTACTCCATGTTCTTTTCTGACCAGCATGGCCGGCTGTTTTCGAGGCATGGCCCCAGTGCAACACTTTTTGTCTGTCGGTTTCAGAGACATAGGTCTTCCCGGGCGGTATCTGGGCCAGGGTGACAGGAGCCACCGGAATGATTTTACTAGGGCAGATGATGGGCTGGGATGTCTCCTCCTCCTGCTCCATGGGCATGAATGACCTGGACAAGGCATCTGCGCGTACATTCTTGTCCGCGGGTCGGAAATGGAGCTGGAAATCGAACCTGGCAAAGAACAAGGACCACCTGGCTTGCCGTGGGTTCAGTCGCTGAGCAGACCGCAGGTATTCCAGGTTCTTGTGGTCCGTGTAAATGATCACGGGGTACACTGCTCCCTCCAGAAGGTAGCGCCATTCCTCCAGAGCCAGTTTGACTGCCAATAGCTCTCGGTCACCGATGGTGTAGTTGCGTTCAGGCGCAGAGAAGCTCTTGGAGAAGAAACCGCAAGTAACCATCTTCCCGGAGGAGGACTTCTGCATGAGCACTGCTCCGGCTCCCGAGAAGGAGGCATCCACCTCCAAGGTGAACTGTCGGTTTAACTCCGGACGGTGGAGCACAGGGGAGGAAGCAAATGCCCGCTTCAGGGAGCCAAACGCGGCGTCGACCGCAGGTGACCAGTCCTTTGGATTAGCCCCCTTCTTGGTCAAGGCGGAGAGAGGTGCAGTCAGAGCAGAGAAGTGAGGGATGAACTGACGGTAATAGTTTGCGAATCCCAGAAAGCGTTGGATTGCCTTCAGTCCAGAAGGAGGGGGCCAGTTGAGAATGGAAGAGACCTTCTCCGGATCCATCTGCAGGCCGGTATCGGAGATTACGTAACCCAGGAAGGGAAGAGAAGACTGCTCGAAGACACACTTCTCGTACTTGGCGTACAGACGATTCTCCCTCAGTCTTTGTAGTACCAGCTGCACGTTCTCTCTGTGGGTCTGGAGGTCCGGAGAAAAGACCAGGATGTCATCAAGATACACCACCACACAGACGTAGAGAAGGTCTCGGAACACGTCGTTCACCAATTCCTGAAAGACTGCTGGTGCGTTACACAGGCCGAAGGGCATCACACAGTATTCATAGTGCCCATCGCGAGTATTGAACGCGGTCTTCCATTCGTCCCCTGAGCGGATGCGGACCAGGTTGTAGGCACCCCGAAGATCCAACTTGGTAAACACATGAGCTCCTCTAAGCCGATCAAACAATTCGGGGATGAGCGGCAGGGGGTACTTATTTTTCACGGTGATTTGGTTCAATCCCCGGTAGTCTATGCATGGGCGTAGGTCGCCTTCTTTCTTCTTAACGAAGAAGAAGCCTGCTCCAGCAGGAGAGGAGGATCTCCGAATGAATCCCCTTGCCAGGTTCTCTGTGATGTAAGTAGACATGGCCCTTGTTTCGGCAGGAGACAGCGGATATATCCGACCTCGAGGTGGTGTAGTTCCCGGGAGCAGGTCGATGGCACAATCGTAAGGACGATGTGGCGGAAGTACCTCTGATTCCTTTTTGTCAAAGACGTCCGCGAAGGACCAATAGGCCGAGGGCAGTCCTGGTAGGGACTCTGGAACCGGAGGTCGTCGGATGGGTTGTATGGTCTTCAGACAGTTCTCGTGGCAAGAGGAGCCCCATCGGGTGATTTCACCAGTGTCCCAGCTGACTGACGGTTCGTGTGTCCGTAACCAGGGGAGTCCCAGCAGGATTTGATGGGACATGTGTGGGAGGACGTAGAGAGCGATGTTCTCGGTGTGCAGGGCACCGATACGCAGTTCCACCGGCTTGGTGATCCACGAGATGGTGTCAGAGAGGGGTCTCCCATCCACAGAGGCAATCATGAGGGGTTTGTCGAGTGGAGTAACAGGCACCTGGTACTTGTCCACCGTGGCCTGCTGGATGAAATTGCCTGCTGCCCCGGAATCGAGGTACGCCTCGGCCGTGAACCGCGTCTCTCCCGTTGTCACTTGAACAGTCCACGTAACCGGGTCTGAGAGAGTCCCAGCACCTAGGGTGGCCTCTCCTACCAACCCTAGGCTTTGGAGTTTCCCGGCCTCTCTGGACAGGAGCGTAGAAGGTGTGTGCCCTCTCCGCAGTAGAAGCAGAGGCCCTTGGCGAGTCGTTCTGCTCGGCGTTGTTCAGACTGCCGCAAACGGTCGATCTGCATGGACTCGTGGACGGAGACACCAGATGCCGTTGACTGAAGTACGGCGGGCTTCTGCGGAGGAGAGGAATGCCGTATCGGACGTCTCTCACGGGACACCTCTTTGGATCGTTCCTGAAAGCGAATGTCCACTCGAGTTGCTAGGGCAATCAGGGCACCCAGGGTGGACGGCACGTCACGACCAGCCAGCTCATCTTTAATTCAACCCGAGAGACCTTCCCAGAAGGCGGCGGTTAGAGCCTCATTGTTCCACCCGAGTTCCGAAGCCAAGGTGCGAAAACGGATGGCATATTGACCCACCGTCAGAGTCCCCTGACGTAACCGGAGGAGAGATGAGGCAGACGCGGAGGCGCGTCCGGGCTCATCAAAGGTGCCACGAAATGCCTGCAGGAACTCCTGGATGTTAGTGGTCACAGGGTCCTCCTTCTCCCACAAGGGGTTCATCCACGCCAGTGCCTCACCCTCTAGATGGGACATCATGAACGCGACCTTGGCTTGGTCGGAAGCAAACAAATGCGGCAGCTGCTTGAAATGGAGGGAGCATTGGTTTATGAATCCCCTGCAGGTCTTGGGATCTCCGGCGTACCGGGGTGGTGGGGCCAGACGAAACCTGGAAGCATCCGAGGAGGCTGCCACGGGAGCTGGGACCGTGGATTGTCCAGTGGAAGCTCGAGATGCCGAAGATGTAACCGACGCTTGTAGCGTGTTCAGGCGGGCGTCCACAGAAGACATAAAGTTCAGCATGCGGGTCTGGGTCTCACGCTGGCGTGTGAGTTCCTCCTGCAAGGCCGCTAGTGCTTCGGCGGGATCCATGGCCTGTTCTTACTGTTAGGGCCAGGTGGACGGGCAGACCCAGGAGGTGGATCCACTGGGCCGAACTCCTCACTGAAGGCAAGGGGTCCGGTAGCCGGAGCACTACAGGTAGCAGGATAGTCCGTGCAAAATAGTGGAATGTAGAAGTCCCTGGGACCACGGAGTCACAGATGGTAGTCCGGGTGACGGAGCTCAGGTTCGGAGGCCAAGATGTTGTCAGGCAGAGTCCGGAACTGATGGAGCGAGAGGACGGGTCACCACAGGGATCAAAGATGGTACGGACTGACGGGATGGCAGATAGTCAGCGTGCGGGGTTCGGGAATCGGCAGGACCGGATGGCGAGGCAGGAGCGGCTCTAGAAGAGAGAGAGGTGAGTATATCACAGAGACAAGGAGACCTGACTCCTAGCTTAGGAAACACGAAGAACAGGCCCCGCCCACTTGGACATGAAACCCCTTTATACCCTGTACCTGTGTGTTCAATATCCTGTCTGTAGACGCTGGCCCTTTAAGAAAGGGTCAATGACCGCGCGCGCGCCCTAATGCGCATTCGCGAGGCCCGGGTGCCAGAAGCCAGGGCAGGGAGCGGCGAACAGGAGGCAGGGGAGCCGGGCTGGAGCGAAGCTGACAGCGGACGCTGGGAGCGGGGACCGGGACGCCTGGGGATCCTAGGTGAGGAGGCCTGGAGGCTGTGGAGCGGGGGACGCCGGACAGAGGAGCCGGGGAGCGAGCCAGGGAAGCCGGGGAGCGTGGCAGGGGAGCCGGGGAGCTGGACAGGGGACCCGGGGAGCGTGACATATATCCCCTGATGAACCCCAAGACGTTGGGGGGGAAACGCGTCGGGATCAAGTGATCAAGTTAGTCCTGGCAGGATAAGTACTAGGACCACAGGTCCATCATCTTTTGCCTAGACCCTTAATTTCATGTATCATCCCAGTTTTGTAGCCATATAGGTAATTTTTAAAACTGTGATTTGAAATCCTTCATTTGCATATGAGATTTGGGTTCATTTTCGTAATTGGTTATGACTTAAGACACATGACTGTTATGCACCGCTGCACAATTCACTTGGTGGTGGGTTAAGGTCAGGAGCAGCTACAGGGGCAGATAGGGCTAGCCGCCGAGGAACGGGGGGCACCCAAAAAATTAAGGTGTTTTTGACCTCCGTGGTTAGGTAGGGAATAACATCAGGGACTATTAGACTCCCTATCTTATCCTCATAATTATCAATATTATAATTCAATACAGTAGGCGGTGTACACCCCTTGTCCCCTGTCCCCCTTCAAGACCTGATTTAGTTATCACTAAGCACTTGTTGATGCTCTTACTTCTGGATATTATTCCAGAATTCAGTACTATTTTAGTATTTTAACAGTATTAATAAAAGTGACGTTTTAGAGTTTTTTTCTGGTTTTCAAGTGATCCTCTAATCTTAATATAACTGAAATTGGTTTATGGTATCCCTTCTGTCTTGTGCCTGGTCTAGCTGCTCCAGCTCCAGACTACAGGTCTTCACTCCTCCACTGCTCCTTTTCTCTTTTCCAACCACTGACTACTCCGACTGACACTCCACCACTATAATCCCACCCCTCAGACTCTACACCCCCCCCGTGCCTGGCTTCGGGTACAGCACACCCTTGCCATGTCTGGTGAGGTGTTCCTGGGTGAGAGTGTTGTGTTTTTTGTGAACCGGTGGATGACCTTTTCCTTACCCAGGTTGGAATACCACACCTCTTGATGAGGTGCAGAACCTCTGTGGCGACTGAAGCCTCAGGGGCTCCACAACTCTACTTGTTCTGGCCTCAATATGCTTGCAGTGGTACTTGGGCCTAATAAATTACACAGGACAGCCTGTTGCATTTCTGCACCAGAGGAGGTGTTTCATTTGGGTGCATAGCAGGTACAGATTGACCTCGTTTTCTCCCTGCAGCTGCTCATCACCACCACCAGCAGTTCCACATTTCCTATTTAATGCTCTCCTCATGGTTTTATCCCACAAAAAATTCAAAATAGGAAAGAGATTGTAATAGGGCTGTATGCACGAGGTTAGATTAGACTAGTATGCACCAGTCGTTAAAAGAGCAGTTTGCCCCAGGCAGCATTAGAGCGGTTTGCCGCAGGTGGTATTCCAGATGTTTAAACTTGCAGGATTTTGGGCACTGTTCACTGCATCCGGATCAGAATGCAAATTAGCAGCTGAACTCGTGATCTGACATTGATGTGATGGCTTCGGAAGTGTCCATAGCCTAAAATCTTGTGGATTGGCTGCATTATAGCCTGTCAACAAGCTACATTTGGCTGGTGAACCAAACAATAACATGGATGTGTGGTTGGAAGTCCGTATTTGGGGTTCTGCAGTCTTTACAGTTTGGGTTTACTCATTCCTAAAGCTGACATCAACCCTAAAATCCATTATCCTGATTGCAAAGAGCCAAGGTGAAGCGTCAAAATTGACATCAAATGAGATGCGCCACTTCTGGGACAGCTGTGGGCTGCTATTTTTAGGCTGGGAAAGGCCAAATAACTTTATGGGGTCAGCCACTGCAAAGGACTGAATTACACTGTGACAATGCTTCTCTCTCATTTGTGTGAACTTGGACTATTCCAATCCCTCCACTTGCAGCTTGCTGTGTGTTGGTTTTGTTAGCGGTTTCCTTGGCATAATACACTTGCTTAATATACGGTGTGACATACACAGGACATACGCATGACACTCGTACCACTATTTGGGCTGAGAATCAGAGAGTTGTTTTTTTCGCTATTGGGAGTGAAGCCTTAAGGCCCCGTCACACGCAACGAAATATCGTGCGATCGCATGAGCGATCGTGTGACGCCCTGACCTAGCCAGGTAGTCACAGAAGAGTGCATCCTCCTTGGTAATTCCACCCCCACCCCCACATGGTGCATATGAGCAGCCGCCCTCCCCCCCTCCCCAGGGTAGGAAGTGAAGAGAGCAGGAGGGGAGGAGTGGAGTCAGTTGTAGGAGAGAGGCAGAGCAGAGAGGAGTGTATCTCCTGGGCTGCTGGAGAGAAAGAAAAAGAGCAAGTTGTGTGCCGGAGGAGTCTGCAGAGAAAGGAGCAGAGCAGTCAGGGGTTGGAGTTCCTGGACTGCGGGAACAAGTCAGGCATTAGGAGGAGACCCGAAGTGGACCGAGGCAGGGTAGTGGCCCGCCGGCATCGTGAACGGGAACCCGAGCCATACCGCAGATCCGGATCCGCGCAGCCCGACGGCTGGCGTGTGGGCGGCACAACTGGAAAACTTGGCGTCACGAACAGGACACTTACCCATCCACTTACCTGGTGGAAGTGCGCCTTGTTCTGGACAGTCAGCGGTTCTCCACTGCAAAATTTTGAAAAGCTGCCATTTTTGCCGCCATTTTTAGGCGTGAAAAACAACCCAGCGTCTTCTTCCCCGAGAAAGGGCGCAAAGTTAAAGCCCCACCCCCTGGGAACACGGCCGGAAGGAAGACCCTGAGGCCGAAAACGAAACTAGCGAGCCGCATCTAGAGACTGCTCCCGAAAACCAGGGGGGCGGGCGAGATTTGCGGAATGTGATCCGAAGAGATAAAATGCAGGGATGCCAGGACTCTGCAAAATTCCATTCCTGGACACAAGAGCGGCAAGATGTCACAGCAGGCTGCAACCCCGACGACATCCCGTCCGGCCCCGGGCCAGACCGCAGCCCCAATAACGTCATCCCTGGCCCCGGCAGTCTGCCTGGCCGCAACAGAGATGACGTTGGCTCCAGCAGTTCGCCCGGCCGCAACAAAGGCAGCACCCATCCTGAAATCTCCCCCAGCTGCAGCGCCAGCCGCTCCCAAGTGTCCCGTCCTAGCTGTGGAGCAGCCTGAGTGCACCTGCGGGCAGCAGAGCAGGCCACTGACCATTGGGGCTCTCGGGAGTTAGTGAGGCCGGTGGTAGCCGGCACCGAGGGCATCCGAGTGGGCCTGGCTCCTGAGCAGGAGGCGGAGCACGGAACCCGTGCCCCGTATTGGGAGCGGCAGCAGTTGTCAAAATGTTGTTTTATGGACTGGCAGGAAGGACTATTTGCAACGTTAAAAAAAAAAAATGTTTTACATGTTTTACTTGTTATCTTTTCCAATTTGCAGACGCAGTTAAAAATAAAAAAACAAAATAAGTCGGTGCCCGGACAGCCTGCGGACGGGCTGTGTTCAACCAAGGGGGAATGTGACGCCCTGGCCTAGCCAGGTAGTCACAGAAGAGTGCATCCTCCTTGGTAATTTCACACACACCCCCACATATGCATATGAGCAGCCGCCCTCCCCCACTCCAGGGTAGGAAGTGAAGAGAGCAGGAGGGGAGGAGTTGAGTGAGTTGTAGGAGAGAGGCAGAGCAGCGAGGAGTGTGTCTCCTGGGCTGCTGGAGAGAAAGAAAAAGAGCAAGTTGTCTGTTGGAGGAGTCTGCAGAAAAAGGAGTAGAGCAGTCAAGGGTTGGAACCCCTGGACTGCGGGAACAAGTCAGGCATTAGGAGGGGACCTGAAGTGGACTGGGGCAGAGTAGTGGCCCACCGGCATCATGAACGGGAACCCGGGCTAGTGCAGGGGAGTGGACTCCCCGGTCCAACCAGAGGAGCTAAGCAGACTACGAAGTGCAGTGCAACAAAGAGGGCCCCCCTGCTCATTGCACCGTGTGCAGAACCTGGACACTACTCGCCCACGGCTTCCGGACACCGACAGTTTGGTTTACAAAAGGACTTTGTGTTTATTGACTCCACACATCAGTGCAACCTCATCCAGCACCACGATAACCAGTGACTCCACACATTAGTGCAACCTCATCCAGCACCAGGACAACCGAACTGTAAGTGTGCTGATCCCTGCAACCCTGCACAACACTGGGCCCCGGGGCATCCGTCCCTACCCACGGAGGGGATAACATCCAGGTGTCATCACATCACACCCAGGTACCCCATAACAGCAGCGGTGGTGCTACATCTTACCACAAACCGTGGGTGGCGTCACACAGTGATTACAGAAAACCCCGTACAAATACGTCCCCTATTTATTCGAAGTGTCTGCGCGACCCCCGGGTCCAGAAGAACCCCTCGAGCCATACCGCAGATCCGGATCCGAGCAGCCCGACAGCTGGCCTGGGGGCGGCACAATCACACCCGCCCCCGTCATTTGTGCGTCACGGACAATTCGTTGTTCGTGGCGCACAATGTTGTTAACCCCCGTCACACGTACTTACCTCCTTAACGACGTTGCTGTGGGAGGCGAACATCTTCTTCCTGAAGGGGGTTGGATGTTCGGCGTCACAGCGACATCACACAGCGGCCACCCAATAGAAGCGGAGGGGAGCGGAGATGAGCGGGACTTAACATCCCGCCCACCTCCTTCCTTCCACATTGCCGGCGGGACGTAGGTAAGCTGTGTTCGTCGTTCCCGGGGTGTCACACGTAGCGATATGTGCTGCCTCAGGAACGACGAACAACCAGCGCCCAGAAGGAGGAACGACATTATGAAAATTAACGACGTGTCAATGAGCAACGATAAGGTGAGTATTTTTGCTCGTTAACAGTCGTTTGGTGGTGTCACACGCTACACAATCTCTAATGATTCCGGATGTGCATCACAAATTTCGTGACCCCGACGACACATCGTTAATGCCCCGTCACACACAACGAGATCGCTAACGAGATCGCTAATGAGAACATTGCTGCGTCATCATTTCCGTGACATAGCAGCGATCTCGTTATATGTGACACCTACCAGCGATCAGGCCCCTGCTGTGAGATCGCTAGTCATTGCTGAATGGTTGGGACCATTTTCTTCAAAGGCGATGTCCTGCTGGGCAGGACACATCACTGTGTTTGACGCCTACCAACGACCTCCTAACACAGTCCCAACGCCCGCCGAGATCGTTGTACAGGTCGCTGATCATTACTGTGTCGTTGGTAAGATCTGACTGTGTGACATCTCACCAGCGAACTCCCAGCGACTTACCAGCGATCCTTATCAGGTCATATCATTTTTGGGATCGCTGGTAAGTCGTTATATGTGACGGGGGCTTTAGATATATCATAGCGTGTGATGGGGCCTTTAGTTTGAGAAGGGGAAAATTGTAGGAAATATGCAGCTGATCTCCATTTCTTGACTTCAAAGATAGTAAGGCATGCACCTTTATTTTTTTTATTTTTTTATTTTCCTCAACATTAATATAAAATACTCAGTGAGTTTCAATGGTGTTTTAAAAAAAATAATTAAGTGTTTTATTTTGTACCTGCATTTTTGGAGAAACCTATCGACAAGTATTCCTGAAAATATCTAGATGTTATCTAGAATAAAAATAAAATATCTAGAATATTCTCATACTTTACTAGACAGTTAGGTGGGGTCTGTGTCCATCATGGCTTCCGGTAGAAAAGGGGCACGTGTTTTGTTCACATGCTCTGACCGATCCATGTGCATGCAGATGTGTGAATTATTATATACAGCCATAATAGTTTTTAGACACTTCATGCAGACGGGGTGGGGGTGGGGGTGGGGGTTGTCTGCTTAGGACAATCTCCTTTTATATATAAAAAAAAAAATCAAACCTTAATAATCTGATTCCAGAGGCTACTGCTGCCCCTGGGCTCTTATGGATTATGGGTGACAATAAAACTTTCCAAGTTCAAAACCACACCATGTCCTCTATGTTGCCATAGAAGAGTAATAGGATTTAAAGAGAAACTACACTTTATGGTTTAAATATGTGCCAGGTGCTGATACGTCTTTCAGATTAGGAAGCGTGCTTATCCTTAAGCGGGCTTTACATGAGACGACTGATCGTGTGATGCATCGTCGGGGTCACGGTTTTCATGACGCACATCTGGCATCGTACACGATGTCGTCTCGTGTAACACCTCCTAGCGATGCAGTATCGCTCACAAATCGTGAGTCGTGTACTCGTCGCTAGGTTTCATAAAATTGTTTAATTAAAATGGCGGCGGTTGTTCATCGTTTCCGTGGCATCACACGTTGCTCCGTGTGACACCACTGGAACGATGAACAGCAGCTTTACCTGCCTCCCGCGGCACCCGACGGCTTAATGGAAGGAAGGAGGTGGGCGGGATGTTTACATCCCGCTCATCTCCGCCCCTCCACTTCTATTGGCCAGCTGCCGTGTGACGTCGCTGTGACGCCGAACGTCCCTCCCACTCCAGGAAGTGGACGTTCGTCGCCCACAGCGAGGTCGTCCGGAAGGTAAGTACGTGTGATGGGGGTTAAACGAGTTTGTGCGCCACGGGCAACTAATTGCACGTGACGTAAAAACGACGGGGGCGGGTACGATCGGTCGTGCTATTGCACAATCGGTCGTCTCGTGTAAAGCAGGCTTTAGACTCCCACCAATTGTTGAAGAGACTTGACAGATGTGCACTGCTTAGACAGCAGAATCAGATAGAGAAGTGTAGGGGCTGATATATATATATATATATATATTTTTTTTTTTTTATTACGCTTGAACACTGCTCTGTGAACGTGTAGAGGTTGGGCTAGCCCCTGTACTGTTTATGCCATGTATTTTATGTCAATTGTATATGTTAATATGTTATGCTGCTAGCTTGGTGCAGGTTCCAGGTACAGTAGAGCGAGACTGTCACCAAAGGCTCCACTTAGTTTTTGGGCTGCGATAGCAGCAAGATGGAAGAGGCAGGGTAAAAGGGGAAGTAATAGAGGCTGGAAAGAGGACAGTTGCGAGGTCCCGAGAGGAGCCAGTGTAGAACAGGGTTCAAATGTGAGAAGATGTGGTCTAAGTCCTAGGGCCAGTCAGGGAACCCCGAGGTAACCTCAAGAGGTCCAGAACCTATGGCTCACCCTGGCGGGCTTAGAGAGTCATCTGGCTAGAGAGCTGCCAGAGCCCAGAATCGAAAGAAGGTGAATGGAGTCAGGGGGAAGGAGACACAGACCCTGTAGCTTAAGAACAAGAACCTAGATAGCGGAGGTGTTAGGGGTGGTGGTGGTGGGGGACCAAATTAGAGGACGAAAGAAAAGACAGGTCATGTCTATCATTGTAGTGTGAAGAAAAAAAGTGAATGTTTTTGTTTGAATAAGCAAGCTCTGGTGTTGCATGTGTTACTAACTGGACACCTTCCTGAAGAAACCAATGAAGGCTACATTCCCAATGTGGTCCATGTACAGGATGCAGTGCCCAGACCGATCGCAGCACTCCTGGTTCAAACTATCAGCCATAGGAATATACTGGATGAGGCTGTCAGTTCAGCGCAGGAGACCCACGGTCGGTCCAAGCATTGCAGCCCATATACAGACCGTATATGTTGTATCTGTAGCTACTGTATTAATAATACATATACAATGAACAAAATAAAGTCCAGGCTCTTAATTCCAAATAAACCTTATCACTGAATACCTTTTACGTATAAAATGTTTATCAGCTCTTTAAGGATCATCGGTCCATATAATAAAATACGGCCAAAAAGTACAAGCAGCGTAGAAACCATGTACACGAGAGCTGATGTTATCCCATACAAGCCCCTAACATCCGTATAACGACACTTTAAGAAAAGATAACATATATAAGTCACAGCCAACAGCAGAGTACGATAATTAAAATGAGACACGTTATTAATTCAAAACCGAACTATGGGTCCTACAGCGAATTGCCTAAACCTAATCCTGGTCCCAGGCCGAGAAAGGTTAAGAACCTCGGAATTAAATGCTAATGGAAAGCACATGTGAGCGGAGTGACAAACCTCTTATCTATGCATTAACTCTTGTAACACGGATAGGGCTCGCTGCGGCCGCCGGGCTCACTCCTACAGGTCCTGGATCAATTGTGATACCGTACAGAAAAGAAGAATATTGACCCATATCTAATGCTATCTAGATATAGCATTGTCTGCATTCATCTTGTCCTGGTATAATAATTCGCTTTTGAAAAATCTGATTTGCCTCTAGAACCATCTATATTTGGCTCCATATATACACCAGGACTGCGGCCTTATACTGCAAAACATTAAGGACTCCATGTCCTACCATATGGAAGTAATACTACGGGTGAACACCTCCGTCATGTAAAACGTAGCAGAAAGACGTCACTCGTTGACTCAAAATGTAAACAAATGGTATAGATGCAGCTAAAAGGAAACATTTAGGGTAAGAATGCACTTTGCTTTTTACCTGCTTTTTTGCTGCTTTTTCAACTGCAGTGTTTAATGCCAAAATGGTTGTGTTCTGCTTTTCAAGCAAAGTCTATGGGAATTTGGTTTTCTAGACCGCACTATGCTGTTCAAACTGCAGCCTTGTTGTTGCAGAACTTTGGTCAAAAACTCAGCTTTGTAGTGCAAAACCCAAATGGCAAAAACAATTGACATGTGAATTGTTTTTGCCATTTGGGTTTTGCACTGCAAAGCTGAGTTTTTGACCAAAGTTCTGAAACAAAAAGGCTGCAGTTTGAACTGCATAGTGCGGACAAGAAACCCAAATTCCCATAGACTTTGCTTCAAAAGCAGAACACAACCATTTTGGCATTAAACACTGCAGTTGAAAAAGCAGCAAAAAAGCAGGTAAAAAGCAAAGTGCGTTCTTACCCTTAGGCTATGTGCGCACTTTGCGTTGTAGTGCCTGCAGTTTATTCTGCGCGTTATTAAGCCCTTGGTTTTTGACAAAATGGCTTTTGACCATTTTTTATCGCTAAAAATGCATGCGTATTTACCGCGTTTTAGATGCGTTTTTAGTGCTTTTTCCATGCGTTTCCACATGCGTTTTCACAGATGCATTTTGAACATCAAGACACTGCTAAATAAAGATTAAATAGTCAAACAGAATGAAAAAAAGAGAAAAAAAAAAAACATAGATAATTTTAGAATTATTAAAGAAAATAGTTATATTTATCGAAAATATAGCGGTTTTATCATATTAACTCCAAAAATAGCAAGAAAATCGTAATTTTCTTTAATTTATTTGTCTGATTATGTGTGTAAAGGGACATATTATTCCATTAATTTAATGTTAGAAAAGCATGCGTTTTGTTTGTCAAAAACGCATGTTTTCTGCACCTAAAAAGCAGGTTAAACGCAGGAAATTTGAAGTTTCTTGGTTTTTTGCCATTTCTCATTGACTGCAATGTTAGTAAAACACTGCAGAAATGGCAAAAACAATTGGCATGCTGCTTCTTTTTCTACATGGTTTTTGACCAAAAATATGCAAATTAAACGCTGCAGAAAAAAAAAGCAAAGTGCGGACAGAAATTCATCTTTTCCCATAGACTTTGCTGGAAAACAAAAACGCATGCGTTTTGGCACAAAAACGCAGCATCAAAAAAAGCAGCGGAAACGCGGGTAAAAACGCAAAGTGCACACAGAGCCTTAGAATGTACTGAGCCCGTTATAGGCAATGGAGACATCCGGACGGTATGTTAGGACCATTTTATAGCCTCAAAAATGGAGTGGACAGCAGAATTATGCAGAAAACATGAGAAAAAAAGATTTCGGCCAAATTTATAAATTTTGTGGTTTGTTTTTTTGTTTGTTTTCTTAAGTTCCTTTTCTTTTTGTCTTGTGATATTAGTTGTCTTTTTTTTCATCACTCAGGCGCAAAGTCAATTTATTTATTTTTTCTGTCTTGAACTGTTCTTGTGATTTTTTTTTGGCACTCAAAAGGCACACATTTTGCAAAACGGTGCAAAAATGATGCCAAGTTATTGGTATACTAAAAATACACCATGGTGTGACTGGAGTGGAGTTTTGTGCAACTTTTTAAAAAGTCACAATGGATAAATCAGAGGACAAACTCTGCAATTGGTAAAGTCTGCCCAGAAATCAAGCAAAAAAAAAACAAAACAGGTGGGTACGTTTAAAGAAAAGTGCAAACAGAATAAAGAATTAAATGCAGAAAAAAAGACAAAACTCAAAAAAAGTCCCAAAAAACAGATGCAAAGGCATCCATCGGGGTTTTCATCCCTGGTACTCTCATTAGTGCGCTAGATACAGTTTTCATCCATTTATGGTACGTGTCCATTTTTACTGTAAATCCCATGTGGCATTTTTCTTGTATGTAAAAAGTGAAAAAAAATAAAAGCTTCTACTACCCATAAAAAAATCAGCCAGGATTTGTACACACGGGAGGCAAACATCTCCTATAGTGTTTTTTTTTGTTTTTTTTTCATGGATCTATTTTTTTGAATGAGCGAATTTGAATCATTCACCAACAACAAACGTCTACATTTTTTTTATTTTTTCAAATACTCTGCAAAAAAAAAAATAATAGTACATGTAAAAATTCGGGCAGACAATAATGGGTATGAATGGAAATAACTGCTAGAGCTTGTACGTGAAGCACCAACGTCTTCATGGGACTTGTATGTGTTCTGCTGATCAAAGAATCATCTACATATCAACAGCGGAAGTGGAAAATTTTGTAATAAAAAATTACAAAGTTTGAAAAGAAAAAGAGATAAATAATAAAATAAATCTATATCTAATATACACACAAATGAACACAATTCATCAGTGCATAGAATGTTAGCACACGTATAACAAATACATCTTACATAAGGTAACGCTGGGGCTGGATACACTACAGTGGATGAGAAATCTCTTTCTTTTATGGTTACACTATGGAAGGTAATTATTCTCAATGATGCTAATATACATTATATTGTAGAGAATTGTACATTTATATTTTTGTTCCAATTGCTATTAGCACATTTTCAATATCGTGGTAATAAGTCTTTAAGACATCCATGTTTTACTGACTTTAGTGAGTATACTTACTATAGTCTATGGGGCTGTTCGCGTGTCCTTGATTTTTGCCAACCGAGTGTTCACAAAAAAGAAAAAATAATTACAGATACGTCCGTTTTTGATCAAAGTTGCTAGTTACCGTCTATGGGTCCATGAAAGCCTTGGACACCACACTGATGGCATCCTGGTTGCATTCTGGTGGTGTCTCTAACGCTTTAAGTGGAGGTGCTGGAGATATCTCCACCTTTTTTTTTGTATAAATTTATGAAAAACGTACGGTAAAAGCTGCTGAAAATCTGATCCAGCGACTAATGGAAATCGGTCAGTTTTTTCACTTAAAACAGGTGTCTGAATGAGGCCAAAAAAAGTCAGCGATTCGTTACAGCAATGGTACCCAACCTTTCTTACTTTGATAGCCACATTCATTTCTAATAAAGGGTTGCAAGCCACATCCAGAGCCCCAAGTCTTGCTATCCAGCGGCTCCTCTCCCTCTTCCGTATGGTAGTGACACCCAAAGCCCCCATACTCTTATAATGACAGACAAAAATTCCCCATAAAAAGAGGCAGTATTCCTAGATCCAAAGATTCCCAACTTACCTACCTTCGGTATTTCCACATCAGGCACTTCCACCACATTCCACCACTGCCAATAGCATGCCAGTGACAGGCACATAGCAATGACGGCATGCATCACCCGTAGTAGGTATTCCGATGTCAGCTGCTGATATCGGAGGCCTCAAAAGAGGATGTACCGCCCCAGGGCTCGACTGGCAGCCGAGAAGCTCGGATCCGGGCTTGTCGGTGGGTGGCTCGAGCGCCTCCGGACGCGGAGGTCAGGTCGCTCTGAAGAGAAGCTGGCGCTACGTGAGGGGGGGTGGTCTTCGGTGGGGAGGTTCACGGCTGGGGCCGTGGTGTTTAGGGATTTAAGTTTGTGATGCCACCCACGGGTTGTGGTGAGTGTGGACACCACCGCTGCCATTAACTAGGCTCCCGGGGACGGTGTTGTGCAGCCTGGTGTTGACCCCTCTGTGGGCAGGGGGTGATGGTCCCGGGGCCCGGTGGTTGCGAGGTGCGGGCGTGTTAGTGCGGTGCGCGGCCCGAGGGCACTGTTGTACTCACTATGACAGATACACCGGAGTCTCTGGTAAGCCAAAAAGATGGTGGTCGGTGCCCGCAGCCGGCTGCGTCTGGTCCCCCACCCGATTCGGTGGTTCCCACCTTTCTCCTGCACCTCGTTTTATAGATTTTGACTGCCTATGCTTCAGCGACAGTAGTCCGCTCCCCGGCTTTGTGTGTGCCGGGAGAGCCCGTTTGCCCGCAGACGCTGGCCCGTGGGATCTCTCTGCCTGAGCAGTGGCTTTCTATCCCCCTCTTTGGGCTGTTGTCTTCAGTTGGGTCTTAGGATGGGAAAGGACCTAAGGTCCAGATCTCAATCAGTGAATTCGACGTGGTCCAGTGGCTTCTGGGCTTTGTTCTGGGTCTGAGTACCCCTCCTGGTGCTCCAGTTTCCAGTTGGTTCCCTGGTTCGGTACCCGCAGGCCACTACCCTGTCCCGGTCCCTTATGGTTCCACCAGCCATCTTCCCGGCTCCTGCAGGCGGCAACCACCGTCTGCCTCCTGGCCACAGGGTATCCAGGCTACGACCCAGATCCCTTACAGACATTTACTCCTTTCCAACTACTCCACTCTCCTCTCCCTCCTAACGGATCTGTTGTTTTGCCGCCTCAGGCTATCCGAACTCCTCGGTGGGTGTGGCCAACTGCCTGACTCCGCCCCCCTGGTGTGAACGTCAAGACCTGAGAGGGGTGACTCAGGGTTTTTAGCTTGGCTGCTGTTACCTTGTTAGGGGACGGGTGTTAGTGCAAGGGTCTGTCTGTGACAACCTGGCTAGTCCAGGGTGTCACATTCCCCCTTGGTTTAATGCAGACCGTCCGCGGGCTGCCCGACCACCACTGGTCTATTTTTGTTTGCTGTAAAAGATAAATGGGAAAAACAGGTACAAGTATACTAAACTTTTACATTTTAAGCAGGTTTTGAAATCATCCCTTACGGGAGGCACATTCTTAAACGTTGCACATATTTAAAACATTTTTATTACTGGTAAACGGGACCGGGTCCTTCCGCTTGCCCACCCAAGCAAACCTAAACCTTGATGCTGCCTCTAAAACTAGGTCAGCATCCCTTTTCCCCAGTCTAGGAACGGGTCAAAGTCCGGGTATTGCCCATACGGGCCGGGTAAAAAGTTCCTTACCCGGCAGTCTCTCAGAGGCCCCACGTCCAGGGGACCCCTGGACCTGGGGGGTTGTCACCGGTTACGATGGTGACGGGACCCTGGCCTCCTCAGTCGCAGGTCGTTCCCCCAACCAGCCTCTCCGGAGACCGCACGCAGGGATAGGGCGGTCCGGGGATTATTTACAAACCCAAAAGTTATTAGGTGGCCTGCAAGTTCTCGGCCATGTTCATTTTTGAAACGGGACAAACGGGATTCAACAGGGTCCCAACGGGGGCCAACAACAAATGGGGTAGCCGGGAACCGCTACCTTCTACTCTTCTTCCACATTCTCCTCCTCGACCACAACCTCAGAGCTGTACGGCGGGGGAGGGGACTGGGGGCGCCCCTGGACACTGTGGCTCTCCCTCCTCTTGACACTGAGGATGAACCAGCCCTCTCCCCACAATGCCGGGTGTAAGGCGGGCTTTGCACGCTGCGACATCGGTAACAATGTGTTACCGATGCTGCAGCGATAGTCCCGCCCCCGTCGCACGTTCGATATATAGTGAAAGCTGCCGTAGCGATTATTATCGCTACGGCAGCTTTACACGCACATACCTGCCGTGCGACGTCCCTCTGGCCGGAGACCCGCCTCCTTCCTTAGGGGGCGGGTCGTGCGGCGTCACAGTGACGTCACACGGCAGGCGGCCAATTGAAGTGGAGGGGCGGAGATGAGCAGGATGTAAACATCCCGCCCACCTCCGTCCTTCTCATTGCAGCCGGGAGGCAGGTAGGTGAAGTTCCTCGCTCCTGCGGCTTCACACACAGCGATGTGTGCGGCCGCAGGAACGAGGAACTACATCGTACCTGTCGCTCCCCTGGCATTATGGAAATGTCGGAGGCTGCAGCGATGATACGATAACGACGCTTTTGCGGTCGTTCATCGTATCATCTAGGATTTACACACTACGACATCGCAAGTGACGCCGGATGTGCGTCACTTTCGATTTGACCCCACCGACATCGCACCTGCGATGTCGTAGTGTGCAAAGCCCGCCTTAGTGACGAGGTCTCCGGGCACCATATCCCGATCTGGATGGCCCATCGGGAGGTGGGAGTTGACATCCCAACGGGAAACAAACATTTCAGCCTCCAGGCCCGGTTTTATGATGAACCCTCATCCACGCTGGGGGTCAAACCGACAGACCTGGCCCTCGTAGGTCGGGCCCCGCACCCGATAAGTGGAGCTCCTCAGGTTCTTCTTTTCCTGGCTGGTACGGACTAGGATTTCTGCTCTCCGTTTCTCCTGGGCCTCTATTTCTCAGCCCAGCTGGTTCGGCCGCCGCTCCCAATACGGGGCGTCTGCTTGCCCAGGGTTTCTCTGTGCAGGGGTCTGGCCCAGCCGGAGCTCCCCGGTGTCAGCAACGACCGACACCCTCTGTGGGGAACCCTGCTGTGTCGCGGCCGGGTCTGCTGCTTGGCAGCGGCAACCCCGCAGGACCTCAGCCGAGGCCTGAGACCCGGGAACGACCAGCCTCACCTGCTGGGCCTTCTTCCGGGCAGCACCCACTTTCTTCTTGGCCGGGCGGACTGCCGGGGCCGGGGTCTCCTTGGGCGCGGTCACTTCCGGGACTGGCGGGTCCACACCGGGAGCCGGCATCTTCCACGGGAGCGGGAGCGATGCAGGCTGAACGTGCGGCCATCCGCGTGCTGCCTCCACCGGTGGATCCTCGCGTGCGTCTGGGACGGGTTCCGCCACCGATGTCGGGGGTGGTGGACCGGGTGGATAGGCAGCGGCAACCGCCATGGGCGGTGAGGGAGGCAGCATGGAGGGCAGGAGCAGACCGGGTCCCTCAGCCGCAGCGGCCGGTCCCTCCGGGAGATAGGGGCGTGGGTCGCATACCCTTTCCTCCAAAACTGCCGCCACTTCATGTGCCCGCACGGCGGCGGCTATCCCCTCCATTTCGGCCGCCCATCGCTCCAGGAGGAAATGCACCTGGGATTGGAGGCGGCAGCACATCTGCCTGGTCCGGGCTTCCACCCACACCGCTGTTCCAGGAGCGGGCTCCGGGATCTCAGGCTTGCCAGATGGGGTGGACATGGTGCACTGTCGGGGTCCAGGAACCAAACGGGTAGCAGAGTCCTGGAGTCCCTGCCCTTCATCCACTCGGTCACATGGCACGAGATCTTCACCCACCCCCCTTGGTCTTTTCGCAGCACTTGGCGCTCTTTCTGTTCAGTTTCACTTTTCAGCCGTGCACTTTCCTGCATCGCTCTGTTCTCAGGGGGCAGGGCTTCACTCTCCCGCTCTTTTCGCGGGGAAGACGACTTTGGCGGGAAACTTCACGCCCAAAGATGGCGGATTCTGCAATTTTTCAATGGGTCACCACTGACTTCTACTTCAAGGCGCACTTCCACCAGTAAGTGGATGGGTTCAATCCTGTTCGTGACGCCAGAAGAGTCGATGTGTACCGCCCTGGGGCTCGGTTGGTAGGCGAGCCGCTCGGATCCGGGCTCGTCGGTGGGTGGCTCGAGCGCCTCAGGACCCGGGGGTCACATTGCTCTGAAGGGAAGCTGGCGCTACGTGAGGGGGGATGGTCTTCGGTGGGGAGGTTCACGGCTGGGGCCATGGTGTTTAGGGATTTAAGTTCATGAGGCCACCCACGGGTTTTGGTGAGTGTGGACACCACCGCTGCCGTTAACTAGGCTCCCAGGGACGGTGTTGTGCAGCCTGGTGTTAACCCCTTCGTGAGCAGGGGGTGATGGTCCCGGGGCCCGGTGGTTGCGAGGTGCGGGCATGTTAGTGCGGTGCGCGGCCCGAGGGTACTGTTGTATTCAATATGACAGATACACCGGAGTCTCTGGTAAACCAAAAAGATGGTGGTTGGTGCCGCAGCCGGCTGCATCTGGTCCACCACCCAGTTCGATGGTTGCCGCCTTTCTCCTGCACCTCGTTTTGTAGATTTTGACTGCCTATGCTTCAGCAATGGTAGTCCGCTCCCCGGCTTTGTGTGTGCCGGGAGAGCCCGTTTGCCCGCAGGCGCTGGCCCGTGGGAGCTCTTCCTGAGCGGTGGCTTTCTATCCCCCTTGTTGGGCTCTTGTCTTCAGTCGGGTCTTGGGATGGGAAAGGACCTAAGGTCCAGACCTCAATCAGTGAATTCGACGTGGTCCAGTCGCTTCTGGGCCTCGTTCTGGGTCTGAGTACCCCTCCTGGTGCTCCGGTTTCCAGTCGGTTCCCCGGTTCGGTACCGGCGGGCCACTACCCTGTCCCGGTTCCTTACGGTTCCACGAGCCGTCTTCCCGGCTCCTGCAGGCGGCAGCCACAGTCTGCCTCCTGGCCACAGGGTATCCGTTCTATGACCCAGATCCCTGACAGACGTTTACTCCTTTCCAACTACTCCACTCTCCTCTCCCTCCTAACGGATCTGTTGTTTTCCCGCCTCAGGCTATCCGAATTCCTCGGTGGGCGTGGCCAACCGCCTGGCTCCACCCCATGGTGTGACCGTCAAGACCTGAGAGGGGTGACTCAGGGTTTTTAGGTTGGCTGCTGTTACCTTGTTAGGGGACGGGTGTTTGTGCAAGGGCCAGTCTGTGACTACCTGGCTAGTCCAGGGTGTCACAAGGACACTGATTGACATGAGAGCAGGGGAAGGTGAGAAGAATGTGTTTTTTGGGGGAGTGTGTTCTTTTATATGTTAGAGAACAGCGGTATAACGGGGGACACATATTCCCGGAAGGTGCCTAGGATGGGGACATAAACAAGGATGGGTAACATATGTACCAGGAAGGTGCCCAGGATGGGGAACATATAAATCAGGACGGGACCCAGGATAGGGAACATATAAATCAGGACGGGACCCAGGATGGGGACATATATACCAGGATGGGGAACAAATATACTAGGACAGGGCCAAGGATGGGGGACATATACAAGGAAGGGGTTCAAGATACCGTATGATCTGGAGATTAGTACAGAATGGGAGACAATACTTCATAATGGGGAGGACAACTCATATGTCTTTGTACAATTTAGAATGCTACAAGGGCCCACACATCTGACCAAAATGTGGACAGTAGGGCAGATCCAAATTTTGCACTGGGGCACATCAGACTCTAAATCTGCTACTGATGGTAAAGGTCGAAAGGTGGCAATATTACTTGTCTAGAAAATTGATAATATAGTGGAAATATTGTTTTTTCTACAGGGTATTTTACTAGTACACTATGGAGGTATTTCTTTGATAACCAACTACAGTATATGTATTTATTAAAATCCTTTGTTGATACTGTAATAATCTGCAGATTGTAGTGTTCAAACATTAGGATGGATAATTCAGACGTGTGAACATACAGTGTTGCCCTGTGAACATTAAAGGTATGTAAAACACGGCTCTCTCAAGAAGTGCATATAGAAGACAGTAAAGTATTGAGAGACAGTAATAAATGTGGCAGATTGTGTGGCTCTGAGCGACTTTACCACCCATCAGTGAGGCAACAGTGACACCTGGTTGACAATATGGAGAAGACAGCTTCAAATATAATATTGTGCTTTTTTTTTTGAGGAATTTATGGCATTTTCTGTAATAAGTATAACTTGATTCCAGAAGGATCTTAAAATTACAGAATTTATCAGTCGTAACAACTTCAAACAGTTCCAAAGAAACCCACCAGAAAAAGTACTCATGTAAAGCACTAAAATTCAAAGATCCATTATCTTAGCCAGGGCCGGTCTGGGACTAAAATTCAGCCCTGGAATTTGGGGGTGCACAGGCCCACTTTTCGCGTGGTGAATGTGTAATATCTTTGTGCACCTATAGATTGTGTAACACGACCATATAACAAGAGTCACGGCTGCATCCAGTATTACATCTCAGTCCTATTTATTACTCTTAGTAGCAGGACCTGGTGAAGCCGCTATTTTCCCTACAGAGCCGGGTCTCGGAGATAATGAAGAAGATGCAGCGCTCTCCATATAATGCTGCACCGTCGTCATATAGCTGATGGGCAGGGATACAAAATCACCCCCCCCTGAACTAATATTGATGACCTATTCTACAGATAGGTGATCAGGGAAGCTGTTTTCACTGGTGATAATTTTGGGTGCATACCACTTAGGGAAGGTACAATAACATTTTTGGGGGCAGATCCCACCATGGAAACCACTATGAAAAATATGCAAATGAATGACCATATGCATCTATTCGCTGTGCACAGGTTCAGGCTTTTGACCATTTTTTAACCACTTCAGGTTCTTAAAGCCACCAAGGGGTTGAAAGAAGTGACCGGTCCATTCTTCTGGTGTTTTCTAGTCAGAAGAGGTTCTGTACTTTACAATAGGAAGGCTCAAGAGATGTCCAGACGTCTTTTGTTGTGTTTACAATCGCTTTTTCTAATAAACAGTATAAAATATGTGACAAAGCAATGGGAAAATACTAAAAGAAAAAAACAAAGATGGTCAAAACCATTGAAAATATATCCAGAAAACGACTGTAAAACTACACACAAGATGGGTCAGGAAAAAAAACGCCACGGTTTTCAACATCTTCTGCTTGAGAAACATGGCGGTTTGCTTGAGTTTAAAACACCTTGTGTGCACATACTGTTAGGTTTTCCAGCTTTAGAAACCAATTCCCTGCATTGTTTGTTTGTTTTATTCATTCTTCCCAGGTCTGCTATTGTCTGCAGCGCTGATGTCACATCAAAATGACAGCGCTGCAACCAATCAAGGAGCTCCGCAGCTAACTGATTGGCTACAGCGCTACTGATGTGATGTCAGAGATGCAGACAATTATAGACACAGAAGCAACAGTAGTTTGTATTTTTTATAACAAAAAGGACGCATCAGACATCAAGAGGATGTGAGCAGTCAGCGTCATGGAACGGGGAATTACCTGAATATATCACTAGTGCCACAGATTTGAGGAGGCTTTGGAGACATTCTGCTTAAAAATATGTGCAAACACATGCTAATTTACACTGTTTTTGGAGCGGAAACTTAGCAGAATCTTTATAAATTCTCCTCATAATCTCAAAACAAAGTTTTGATTATTTTTAAGCTTTAACATAGCCATGAAACTTGCTTTGGATTGTCAAGTTCAGAACCCCTATCAGCACATAAATACCGCACCAGAACCATCATCAGCCCATGAATGCTGCACCAGAACCACCATCAGCACATAAATGTAGCACCAGAAGCACCATCGGCACATGAATATAGCATCAGAACCCCCATCAGCACATGAATGCAGCATCAGAACCCCCATAAGCACATGAATGTAGCATTAGAACCCCCATCAGCACATGAATGCAGCATCAGAACCCCCATAAGCACATGAATGTAGCATCAGAACGCCCATCAGCACATGAATGTAGCATCAGAACACCCATCAGCACATGAATGTAGCCTCAGAACCCCCATCAGCACATAAATGTAGCCTCAGAACCCCCATCAGCACATAATGTAGCACCAGAACCCCCAATCAGCACATGAATGTAGCATCAGAACCTCCAATCAGCACATGAATGTAGCACCAGAACCCCCAAATAAGCACATGAATGTAGCACCAGAACCCCCAATCAGCACATGAATATAGCATCAGAACCCCCACCAGCCCATGAATGTAGCATCAGAACCCCCATCAGCACATTAATTTAGCTCCAAAACCACCATCAGCACAAGAATGTAGCATCAGAACACCAGAAGCATATGAATGCAGCATCAGAACCACCATCAGCACATGAATGCAGTACCACAACCATCCTCAGCACATAAATACAGCACCAAAGCCACCATCAGCACATGACTGCAGCACCAGAGCCACAGTCAGCACATGACTGCAGCATCAAAACTAACGTCAGTACATGAACTATGCTTAGCCCCATGTACAATTGGATTGTATGAACCTACAACTCTAAATTTGAAATAACAATGGTAAAGAGATGCTGAGAGTTGTTATCAACAATTATCAGACTGTGGACCATACAGCAACCACAATAGTGATAAGACGCAGGCAGTATCACAAATAAACATTTACATCTAGGTACCTTATAGATGACAGTCTCTGATCAGAGTCGTTCCTGTCCCTTCTTTCTTCACGTAGTACATACGCCATGATGAGATTTGATACCCTCAGTTCGTCTCTGAAGACCTCCCTCTTTGTTTTTCAGCAGCACTTCCTGACACAGTGCCTTTAAAAATAAAAGTATCATTATTCTGACCCATTAATATGAATATTTCCAATGCTGCGACCCTGAATAAATAATTGCTGTACTTCCTTTACAAAATATCTCCACCCATATACATACTGCCCCTCTTCATAATAAACCCCTAACACTGCCCCTCTTCATAATATACCCCCTATGCTGCCACTCTCCTTAATATGCCCCGATGCTGCCACTCTCCTAAATGTACCCCCATGCTGCCACTCTCCTTAAAGGGAACCTGTCAGGTCAAAAAAGTGTTATAACCTACAAGCAGGAGCCTGTGTCAGCTAGTAACCCCTTTCTACACATCCCTGTGTTGTAATAATGTGTAATATGAAAGTAATAAAATATGTTTTATTACTTACATATTCCGTATGTAAATGAGCAGGGGTTGTAGCCCCATGGGTGTCGCATTGCCCTGTGGGTGTTTGCATGCTTTCCATGGTATCACGCCCCTGTGGGCGTGATACCATGGATTTACATGAGCGACCTCACGTCTGCTCCTTCACAATCCCGCATGTGCGCACTTACCATTCTCGCCACCTTCTCATCCTGGTTGCTTGTCGGCTTCAGACACACGCTGCGCATGCTCAGAAGACTCCTTCGGTTCCGGTTATGCGCAGTGCGTATCTGAACCTGGCAAGTAAACACCAGGATGAGAAGGCGCGAGAATGGTAAGTGTGCACGTGCGGGATTCTGAAGGAGCAGGCGTGTGGTCGCTCATGTAAATCCATGGTATCACGCCCACAGGGGAGTGATACCATGGAAAGCATGCAAACGCCCATGGGTCTACAGCCTCTGCTCATTTACATAGTGAATATGTAAGTAATAAAACGTATTTTATTACTTTCATACTATACAATATTACAACACAGGGCTGAGTAGGAAGGGATTACTAGCTCACAAATGCTCCTGCTTGTAAGTTATAACGCTTTTTTGACCTGACAGGTTCCATTTAATATACCCCCTATGCTGCCACTCTCCTTAATATACCCCCATGCTGCCCTTCTCTGTAATATATCTCCTCACTGCCACTCTCCTTAATATACTCCTCCACGCTGCCACTCTCCTTAATATACCCACCACACTGCCTCTGCAAAATATTGCCCTCCCCCCGCCCTTTTGTAAAATATCCACCCCCTCACACACACTGTCCACTCTGAATAAAGTACTCACCTCACTACCTCTCACAAAGCTGTGTTCCTTTCATGATTGTGCACCCCTTCCCAAGCATCCACACTAATTACACAGTTAATCTTTAGCTCCTTCAGGGAGCGCTCACCGCTGCCTGACGTTTCTCTGTGGCGCCTGCAGCAGTGTGATGACGTCAGCAAGGTGCTGATCTCATCACGCTGATGCACGTCGGAGCCCAGACACACGCGCTGCGCTCCACTGTTCAAATGTATTTACGACTGAGAGACGCAAATACATTTGATCAGGATGGAGGAAGCTGCGGTCACCAGCGCTCCCCTCAGCAGTGAGTATGCCGGCCGCAGGATCGCACAGCAGGGCTGGCACGTGTGCACAAGACAAACTAAGGCTGTGCGGCATGCACACTGCTGTTGAGAGCGGCTTTCACTGAAGATTGAGCAGCCCACTACATGCACCGGCCCATTTGGCATTTGCCAGACTTGCCCTATGGCCAGTCCAGCCCTGGACAGAAGTATTGAGCACCGCTAGTAGGGAAGGCAAAGGGTCTGTTGTGAAATTCTCCATAGCGGAACAGAATGTGTATTATGGAGCTGCTTGCTGTCTTGTGAGTTTTTAGAAAAAAAACAAAACGTTGTCCTTGGGTTAATAAGATTCTGTGTCTTCTTTGCTTTTGAAAGCAGATTCCTGAATTAAAACTGTTCCATTTCTCAATTTAGACTTTAAAGTCATGAACACTTCCTTACACCTCGTCCCTTTCAACTTCTCAGATAATTGACCTTCTCGCAAATAATGCAACAGTTCAGATGCGATATCTTGTTCTCAGATAAAATTGTTGTCACCTCTTTGTACTTGGCAGACTAATGCATCTGTATTATTAAAATATAAAAAAGAAAAAAGTGTATCAGTAGTATAAAAACTTACTTTTATTGAAGACTAGCTGTAGTACCCGGGCGTTACCCGGGATAGTAACTGTCACTCGGTCTCTCTCACAGTCGCTGTCTGTTTGTCTCTCTGTCCGTCTCTTTCCTTGTCTGTCTGTGTCTGTCTCTGTCTGTGTGTATTTGTATCAGTCTGTCTCCATCTCTGTGTCCGTCTGTCTCTAGCTCTGTGTCTGTCTCTATGTGTGTGTCTGTCTGTCTCTCTCTTTCCCCGTCTGTCTTTGTCTGTCTGTTTTCCAGGTCTGTCTCTTTCCCCATCTGTCTCTTTCCCCATCTGTCTCTTTCCCCGTCTGTCTCTTTCCCCGTCTGTCTTTTTCCCCGTCTGTCTCAAGGGGGCGGCATGGTGGCTCAGTGGTTAGCACTGCAGTCTTGCAGCGCTGGGGTCCTAGGTTCAATTCCCACCAAGGACACCATCTGCAAGGAGTTTGTATGTTCTTCCCGTGTTTGCGTGGGTTTCCTCCGGGTACTCCGGTTTCCTCCCACACTTCAAAAACATACAGTTGCCAATGTATGTAAAGTACTATGGAATTATTAGCACTACAGTGCCTACAAGTAGTCTTCAACCCCCTGCAGATTTAGCAGGTTTGATAAGATGCAAATAAGTTAGAGCCTGCAAACTTCAAACAAGAGCAGGATTTATTAACAGATGCATAAATCTTACAAACCAACAAGTTATGTTGCTCAGTTAAATTTTAATAAATTTTCAACATAAAAGTGTGGGTCAATTATTATTCAACCCCTAGGTTTAATATTTTGTGGAATAACCCTTGTTTGCAATTACAGCTAATAATCGTCTTTTATAAGACCTGATCAGGCCGGCACAGATCTCTGGAGTTATCTTGGCCCACTCCTCCATGCAGATCTTCTCCAAGTTATCTAGGTTCTTTGGGTGTCTCATGTGGACTTTAATCTTGAGCTCCTTCCACAAGTTTTCAATTGGGTGAAGGTCAGGAGACTGACTAGGCCACTGCAACACCTTGATTTTTTTCCCTCTTGAACCAGGCCTTAGTTTTCTTGGCTGTGTGCTTTGGGTCGTTGTCTTGTTGGAAGATGAAATGACGACCCATCTTAAGATCCTTGATGGAGGAGCGGAGGTTCTTGGCCAAAATCTCCAGGTAGGCCGTGCTATCCATCTTCCCATGGATGCGGACCAGATGGCCAGGCCCCTTGGCTGAGAAACAGCCCCACAGCATGATGGGTCGTATGCAGTGCCATCCAGTCTCCAAACGTCACGTGTGTGGTTGGCACCAAAGATCTCGATCTTGGTCTTATCAGACCAGAGAACTTTGAACCAGTCTGTCTCAGAGTCCTCCAAGTGATCATGAGCAAACTGTAGACGAGCCTTGACATGACGCTTTGAAAGTAAAGGTACCTTATGGGCTCGTCTGGAACGGAGACCATTGCGGTGGAGTACGTTACTTATGGTATTGACTGAAACCAATGTCCCCACTGCCATGAGATCTTCCCGGAGCTCATTCCTTGATGTCCTTGGGTTAGCCTTGACTCTTCGGACAAGCCTGGCCTCAGCACGGGTGGAAACTTTCAAAGGCTGTCCAGGCCGTGGAAGGCTAACAGTAGTTCCATAAGCCTTCCACTTCCGGATGATGCTCCCAACAGTGGAGACAGGTAGGCCCAACTCCTTGGAAAGGGTTTTCTACCCCTTGCCAGCCTTGTGACCCTCCACGATCTTGTCTCTGATGGCCTTGGAATGCTCCTTTGTCTTTCCCATGTTGACCAAGTATGAGTGCTGTTCACAAGTTTGGGGAGGGTCTTAATTAGTCAGAAAAGGCTGGAAAAAGAGATAATTAATCCAAACATGTGAAGCTCATTATTCTTTGTGCTTGAAATACTTCTTAATACTTTAGGGGAACGAAACAGAATTTTGGTGGTTTGAGGGGTTGAATAATAAATGACCCTCTGAATAAACTTTTCACAATTTAAAACAAAAAAAAAAAAGAAATAACATTCTTTTTTGCTGCAGTGCATTTCACACTTCCAGGCTGATCTACAGTCCAAATGTCACAATGCCAAGTTAATTCCGAATGTGTAAACCTGCTAAATCTGCAGGGGGTTGAATACTACTTGTAGGCACTGTATATAAATGAATAAATTATTATAATTATTATTATTTCCCTATCTGTCTCTTTGTCCATCTGTCTCTTTCCAGGGCTATCTCCTTCCAGGGCTGTCTCATTGCCCGTCTGTCTCTTGGCCCGGCTGTCTCTTTCCAGGGCTGTCTCTTTCCAGGGCTGTCTCTTTCCAGGGTTATCTCTTTCCTGGTCTGTCTCTTTCCTGGTCTGTCTTTTTCCTGGCCTGTCTCTTTCCCCGTCTGTCTCTTTGCCCGTCTGTCTCTTTGCCCACCTGTCTCTTTGCCCGCCTGTCTCTTTGCCCGTCTGTCTCTTTGCCCGTATGTCTCTTTGCCCGTATGTCTCTTTCCAGGGCTGTCTCTTTCCAGGTCTATCTCTTTTCCCAGATCAACACAGACAATTGTCCCCCAATAAGGAAACAAGCAAGTGGTTTATGCTAAAATATTAATTTTATTACATTGATTAAAAACACATGTTAGACATTAAAAAACAGAATTTTCCTAAGTGGGACACCAATAAATACCCAGATATATTATAATTCACATCTAGGGAGGGATCTATAAAATAAACTAGCATAAACAATTACACAATGTATCAACCTGGCTAAAATAAATAGAATAAATAGAAAAGTGCTGCTGGTAAAATCACCATACAGGCACTGCAAACTAAATACACTCAGTAAGCTGCCAAGGAAAGTGTAAAGTGCATTATAGCTAGGAAAATATCCACTACCCTGTTGTAAACAATAGTATAAATATAGCCCAAGGTTAGATGTTTACAATTAATTACCTAATGGTAAAAAACAAAAGCCTGGGTCTGGGTGAACGGTCCCTCCACCCCAACGCCATTTCGCCCTTGCTTCTTTCGGGGGCATGGATCCACTCGGATCCGTGCTCGTACGGTGGGTGGTGGCTCGAGCTCCTCACGGACTGGGGGTCACGTCGCTCTGCAAGGGGGTTGGCGTTACACGCAGGGACTTCGGTGGGGGGAAAGTTCCACGGCCGGAGCCGCGGTGGTTTGGTAGGGGTGTAAGTTCGTGACGCCACCCACGGGTTGTGGTGAATAGATGGACACAACCGCTGCCGTTAACTAGGCCTCCCGGGGACGGTGTTGCGCAGCTTGGTGTTGACCCCTCCGTGGGTAGGGGAGTGATGGTCCTGGGGGCCCGAGGGAGGTGCTGAGGCGTGGGAGTGGGTGCGGGTTGGATGCTGGCGCGGTGCAGCGCTTGCGCGGCCCGAAGGCACTGGTGTACTCACTATGACACAATACACTGGAGTCTCTGATAAACCAAACGGGATGATGAATGGGGCCCGCAGCCGGCTGCAGCTTCTCCCTGAACGGGTTGGTGGTTTCCGCCTTTCTCCTGCACCTTTTTATATGAATGTTTGACTCCTATGCCTAAGCAATGGTAGTCTTCTCCCCGGCTTGCTGGTTGTCGGAAGAGCCCTGTTTGCCCACAGACGGTAGCCCTTTGGGTCTCAATGCCTTGGCGGTGGCTTTACCCTGTATGGTTGGGCTGTTGTCTTCTAATGGGTCTTGTGTGGGATAGGTCCTTAAGTCCAGTCCTCAATCAGTTGATTTGACTCGACCCTGTCGGTTCGGGGCTTTGTACTGGGTCTGAGTACCCCTCCTGGTGCTCCGGTTTCCAATCGGTTCCCCGGTTCGGTACCGGCGGGCCACCGCCCGACCCCGGTCCCTACGGTTTCACCGGCTGTAATCCCAGCTTCTGCAGGCGGCCACCACCGTCTGCCTCCTTGCCAGAGGTGACTGGGCTCCGACCCAGCCACCTGAGCAGACTATTGGCAAGCCTGGTGACAGGTCTGCCCCTGAACTTGACTTCTCTCCTCCACTGTCAAGACTACTCTCTACTCTGCACTAGAACTTGTGCTAGTCTCTCTTTCTTTCCCGCCTCCAGGCCTGTGTACTCCTCGGTGGGCGCCCTGGTGTGGACATCAAACCTGGAGGGTGGTGACAAGGTTTTTAAGTTTGGCTGCTGTCACCTTTTCAGGGAGGGGGTGTGTGCGCATGGGACTACCTGAGACGACCTGACTATTCCAGGGCATCACATTCCCCCTTGGTTTAATGCAGACCGTCCGCGGGCTGCCCGTCCATCACCGGTTTAGTTTTGTTTTCTGAAAGATAAAAACGGGAACACAGTACAAGTATACTAACGGTTGTACAAACTTCAAATATTAACTTTTCAGATCTTCCCTTACGGGAGCCACATACTTGAACGTTGCGAACAAAAACATTTTTATTAATACGGGAAACGGGACCGGGTCCTTCAATCACCCACCCAAACAACCTGAGCCTTGATGCTGCCCCTAAGAAGTGGGCAGCACCCCTTTTCCCCAGTCCAGGAACGGGCCCAGGTGTTATCCAACGGGACGGGTGCAGGGTTTCACAACTACCTGTCTTTGCAGAGGCCCCATGTCCAAGGGGACCCCTGACTCGGAGGATGGCCACCGGTTGTAGTGCTGGCGGGCCTCGGCCATCTATTTCCTGCAGGCCCATCCTCCAGTCTGCCTCTTCGGAGGCTGTGAAACCGGAAGACCGGTTAAGGGAAGGTGTTATTTACAAGCCCAATAGTTTTTGGGTGGCCTGCCAGTTCTCGGCCTTGTCTTTATGTAAACAGGGCAAAAACAAAGTCCCAACGGGGACGGGCAGTATGGTCCCAACGGGGACTGTTCAACTTTGGCAATTGGGATCCGCTGGATTTAACCTTGTCAATCAGGTGAAAGCCTCGGGTGATTAGTGCTCTGCTCATTCATTCAGCTATTTACACAATCAACATATTGCACCTCTAAATGGCAGTCTCCCTGTACCTAAGCGGGGGCCTACCTAGGTTAGGGCGTGTGGACCTTCTGGGCCCAGTGTTGTCAGTGGGAGGCAGTGGGTCAGAGGGAACAACCGGTCCCTCTTCCCGTGTGTTAGGTATGGCAGGTAGAGACCTACGGGGGCGCAGTATAGGTGCATCCCTGGGCGCTTGTTCAGGTGGCTCGCTGACGGGCGTTTCTGTCTCTTTTCCACGGGTTGTGGGAACATTATCACGGGAACAATTACCGCGCCATTCTGCATAGGCCAGTCCGCTGGGTAGTCGCCCATTACAGTATGAATCACCTCTTTCTTCTTTTCCCCGCTCGGCATGGGGATCGGAGCCTCATCCATCAGCCTCAAGGGATCTAGGCATCTCTTCAGGTAGTCCCTGGAAACGGTAGCCGTGGTCTTTCCCTGGTCGCGACTGATCAGATAAGTCTTCTCGTTCTCCCATCCAGTGGGCTGTATGACATATGGGGTCCTTTCCCATTGATCGTCAAGCTTATGCATCCTCCTCTTGCACATCAGTACCACATCCCCGGGTTCAAAGGGGGTAGCCGGAGCCCGCTTGTTGAAGCGCTGCTCTTGCTTTTCTCGGCTCTGGCGCAGATTGCTCTCCACATTCTCCTGGATCAGTCGGTACTGCGTCTGTCGCTTGGCATCCCAGTTGTTAGTGCAGGGAAGGGCTTCTGGTGCTTCTATGTCCATTTCCAGGTCCACGGGCAGCTGTCCCGGTCGAGCCCTCATCAAGTACGCAGGCGTGTACTTGGTGGAACTGCAGGGGATGTTATTGTACATGTCCACCAGGTCAGGCAGCTTCTCCGGCCACAGGTTCCTTTCCTCCAACGGTAGTGTCTTGAGAAGGTTTAGGACCAGGTGATTCATTTTCTCACACATCCCATTAGTTTGGGTATGGTATGGCGTGGTCCGGATCTTCTTAGGCTGCTTTCACACTACGTCTTTTTAACATGCGTCCTGAACGTTTTTTTGCTGCAAAAGCGGATCCTGCTTTTACAGCAAAAAATGCATGCAAACGCATGTGTTACTTTGCAGGATCCTGTCACTGGATGTTTAGGGGCGGGCATTGGAGTCATGTGATCGGGAGTGATGGGAACTAAACGTGCCAGACTGGGAGCCGGCATCTGACAGCTGCGAGGCTCGTAACCAAGGTAAACATCGGGTATACTTGCTTGGATACCCGATATTTACTTTGGTTACAAGCGTCTGCAGCTGCTAGGAGCCGGGCTTCCTGCACACGTTACCAACGTAAACATCGGGTAACTAAGAGAAGTGGTTACCCGATATTTACCTTGGTTACGAGTGTCCGCAGCTCTCAGGTGGGAGAGAGAGACAGGAGAGGGAGGGGGAGAGACAGAGAGAGAGGGAGGAGAGAGAGGGGGAGAGAGACAGAGGGAGGAGAGAGATAGACTGATCACGGAGGCTGGCTTCTGTGCATGCTCAGTAGAGCAAGCAGGATCCTGCCTATCAGCACGCCAGCGTTCACATGCGTTTGCGTGCTGTTTAGTCAGGATCCAGCAATTTGCAGAAGTTGGACGCAGCTCAAAAACGCTACAAGTAGCGTTTTTGAAAGATGTTAAAAAACTGCAAGTCACTGGATCCTCACTATAACGCACGCAAATGCAGGTGAACGCATGTTAACGCGAGTCCATTGCAAATGCATTGAAATGAAAACGCATTTGCACTGGATCCGTTTCTGCGTTAAAAAAATGTTCAGGACGCATGTTAAAAAGACGTAGTGTGAAAGCAGCCTTACACCCGTACAAGTGGCAGAACTCCTGGAACACCTCTGCTGCAAAGGCAGGGCCCTGGTCTGTGAGTACCCTTTCCGGGTAGCCGTGCGGTCAGCAGAAGTAGGCCTGGAAGGCTCTAGCTGCGGTACGGCCCGTCAAATCTTTCATGGGGACAACCACCATGAACCTTGAGTAGTGGTCTACAATGGTCAGGGCATAGGTATACCCGCTTCGGCTGGGTGCGAGCTTGACGTGGTCTAGGGCGACCAACTCCAGGAGCTGGTGAGTGACGATCGGCTGCAGGGGGGCCTTCTGGCTGGCCTCGTCCCGCCTTCTCAGTGTACAGGGGCCACATTCTCGACACCAGGCCTCCACAGACTCTCACATCCCACTCCAGTAGAACCGCTCTCTCAGCAACATTTCCAGCTTTTTCCAACCGAAGTGCCCTGCGCCATCATGGTAGGCCTGCAGGACCCTGGGCACACTGGCTTGGGGAACTACCAGCTGGTGGACCTTCTCATGGGTCTTTGGATTGATCATCTCCCTATACAGCTTCCCCTGATGTAAGTACAGCCGGTTTCTCTCCTTCCACAGCCGTTGAGCTTCTGAGGGGGCTGCGGGATCCATCCTGGAAGAGCCCTGTGCGATCTTGGCTTTGACCAGCTGGACCGCAGGTTCCTGGTCCTGAGCTTCTTGCCATCCCTGGTTGGGCAGCGGGTCAAGATTCACCTGCTGTTGGTTAACGCAGGGCTTCTCATCTCGTGGCCGATGGAACGAGGGTAGCTCAATTTCTTCAAGGTCGTCGACCTCCACCCCTTCATCGGGTAGGTGCGGCATTGGTGTTCTTGCGGCCGGCCCTGTACTTGATAGTGAAATCCTAATTGGACAGTCGAACAGTCGAGCCATCCACCGCTGCTCCAGGGTGCTCAGCTTGGCCGTATCTAGGTGTGTCAACGGATTGTTGTCCGTGTAGGCAGTAAACTTCGCCGCCGCGAGGTAATGCTTGAACCTTTCGGTTATTGCCCACATGAGGGCTAAGAACTCAAGCTTGAAAGAGCTGTAATTTTCTGGCTTCGTTTCCATCGGCCGGAGTTTTCTGCTAGCGTAGGCGATCACCTTTTCCTTCCCGTCCTGTACCTGGGACAGGACCGCACCCAGGACCACATTGCTGGCGTCGGTGTAGAGGACGAACGGGAGGCCGTAGTCAGGGTAGGCCAGGATTTCTTCTCCCGTCAGGGCTGACTTCAACTGGTGGAAAGACTCCTCGTGCTTCTCGCCCCAAACAAATGGGGGACCCGGGGCCCTCCCATTCTTGGTCTGTCCCACGAGGAGATCTTGCATGGGCGCGGCCATCTGCGTGTACCCCTTGATGAAACGGCGGTAGTAGCCCACCAGGTCCAGGAACTGCCTCACCTCCCTCACTGTGGTCGGTCGTGGCCAGCTCTGGATGGCAGCGACCTTCTCCGGATCCGGGGCCACACCTTCTGCGTTCACCACATGTCCGATTGTATTGCACCTAGGGTTTCAGGAGATGGCACTTCGAGGGATTCAGCTTCATCCCGTACTTGGAGAGGGCCGCGAACACTTCTGCCAAGTGCTCCAGGTGGGCCTCATATGTCTTGGAATACACGATCACATCATCCAGATACAATAGAACAGTCTCGAAGTTGAGATGCTCCAAGCAGCACTCCATGAGCCGTTGGAAGGTCCCAGGGGCATTGCACAGCCCGAACGGCATACTATTGAACTCGCAGAGTCACATGGGGGTAGCAAATGCGGTCTTCTCACGATCTTCTGGTGCAACCGCCACCTGCCAGCATCCACTGGTAAGTGTTATGATCCGGAACCATGGAAGACCACCACAAATCATTGGTAAAAGGTGACAAGAGCATTGGCTCTCATTCCACTGAGCACTTCGTTAGCGTTACATACAAACAAGCTCTCACCACTTTCAAGTCTGCACTCACCGCTGCAAAACAAACCTACTTCTCATCCCTCATATCCTCTCTATCCCACAACCCTAAACAGCTATTCAACTTTTTCAACTCTCTCCTCTGTCCTCCAGCACCACCTCCCTCTCCTCTCATCTCAGCTGAAGATTTTGCCTCTTTCTTCAAGCAGAAGATTGACAACATCAGAGCAAGCTTTGGCCCACAATCCCCACAGCCAGTCCTAACAACTACTCAGCCTTCCTCCTCAAAATCCAGCTTCTCCACCATGACAGAAGAACATCTTTCCACTCTACTCTCGAGATCACATCTAACCACGTGTGCACTTGACCCGCTCCCATCGCATCTCATCCCCAACATCACCGCAGTCCACATCCCAGCCCTAACCCATCTCTTCAACCTATCACTAACAACTGGTGTATTCCCTTCATGCTTTAAACATGCCTCAATCACACCCATCCTCAAAAAGCCCTCCCTTGACCCATCCTCTGTGTCAAACTATCGCCCCATATCACTTCTCCCCTATACCTCAAAACTACTGGAACAGCATGTCCATCTTAAACTGTCCGCATACCTCTCTTCCTGCTCTCTCTTTGATTGGTTTCAATCTGGCTTCCGACCCCATCATTCCACTGAAACTGCCCTGACCAAAGTCGCTAACGACCTACTAACCGCAAAAGCCAAGCGACACTACTCTGTCCTCCTCCTCCTGGACCTGTCCTCTGCCTTTGACACAGTAGACCACTCCCTTCTATTACAAATTCTCTCATCTCTGGGCATCACAGACTTGGCACTATCTTGAATCTCCTCATACTTATCCAACCGAACTTTCAACGTCTCCCACTCTCACACCACTTCCTCATCTCGCCCCCTATCTGTCGGGGTCCCCCAAGGTTCAGTTCTTGGACCCCTGCTGTTCTCCATTTACACCTTCAGCCTGGGACAGCTCATAGAGTCCCATGGCTTTCAGTATCATCCCTATGTTGATGATACGCAGATCTACCTCTCTGGACCTGACATCACCTCCCTACTAACCAGAATCCCACAATGTCTGTCTGCTATTTTATCCTTTTTCTCTGCTCGATTCCTAAAACTGAACATGGACAAAACAGAATTCATTGTCTTTCCTCCTCCTCACTCAACTCCCCCACCTGACATATCCATCAATGTCAATGGCTGCTTACTTTCCCCAGTGCCACGCGCTCGCTGCCTGGGAGTAATCCTAGACTCTGATCTCTCTTTCAAGCCACACATCCAAGCCCTTTTCACCTCCTGCCACCTCCAACTCAAAAATATTTCCCGGATCCGTACATTCCTTTCCCAAGAAGCTGCAAAAACCTTAATACATGCCCTTATTATCTCCCGTCTGGATTATTGCAACCTCCTGCTCCTTTCTCCCTTCTAGCAGTCTTGCACCCCTACAATCTATTTTAAACTATGCTGCCCGGCTAATCCACCTGTCCCCCCGCTACTCCCCGACCTCTCCTCTCTGCCAATCCCTTCACTGGCTTCCCATTGCCCAACGACTCCAGTTTAAAACACTAACCATGACATACAAAGCCATCCACAACCTGTCTCCTCCCTACATCTGTGACCTAGTCTCCCGGTACTTACCTACACGTATCCTCCGATCCTCACAAGATCTCCTTCTCTACTCCCCTCTCATCTCCTCTTCCCACCATCGCATCCAAGATTTCACCCGTGCCTCCCCCATACTCTGGAATGCTCTGCCACAACACATCAGACTCTCGCCTACCTTGCCAAGCTTCAAAAGGACCCTGAAGACCCACCTCTTCCGACAAGCCTACAACCTGCTGTAACCCTCAGTCTGATAAAGCGCCGCACAATCAGCTCTACCCTCACCTACTGTATCCTCACCTATCCCTTGTAGACTGTGAGCCCTCACAGGCAGGGACCTCTATCCTCCTGTACCTGTCTGTGTCTTGTACTGTTTATGATTATTGTACTTGTCCCTATTATGTATACCCCTTTCACATGTAAAGCGCCATGAAATTGATGGCGCTATAATAATAAATAATAATAATAATAATTGGCAACTAATCTGGCCGCCATCCCCTTACTAACCATCAACACTAGAAGTAGCCGAGGGGTGAACTAACATCCTGTGCACCGCAAACCCAGTTGGAGAACTAGCTATCCTAAACGAAGGAAAGATGAATAACTCTCTGCCTCAGAAAATAGATAAAGAATAGCAAGCCCCCCACATTCAAAGACTGCGGTGATATAGGAAAACACAATACACAGATAGATGATAGGATTAGTAAAAGGTGAGGCCCCCACTGACTAAAATAGGAAAGGACAGGAAAGGGGCTGAGGTGGCCAGAGAAAAACCCTGCAAAATTCCAAATTCCTGATAGTACAAAAAGGCCCTCAGATCGCACGATCTGCACTCCGTCCTATACCAGGCGCTCTTGTCATACCAATGAACAGAAAATAAGAATCATTACAAATTCAAAAAGCCACAAACACATGGACTAATAGGAGCTATACTCCAAACATAACTGCAGGGAGTTTTCCAGCTAAGCAACTGAAAGGGAAGATCCCTGCATGCAAATAAACTGAAAACAACCACAGCAAATGACAAACTCAGGTAAGAGTAAAAGAACCAAACAACAAATAAAGAGCAAGCACTTATCTGAGGTAGATGTGGTGTGGAGCAGAATGAAGCAGGCTGGTGAACAAAGAACAACTGACATCTGGCATAGCCTGCTATCAGACCAGGATTTAAATAATCAGAGAGTTAGCAATGGAAACTCCCATTGCTCAACACACCTGCTCTATGTCCAAACCATTCCTGGCCACAAGAGGGAGCGTCCCAGCAGCCAAAGCATAACTGACATTCACAACAGGTAAGGTCAAGGGTAGAGAAATAATTAGCAGTTTTTAGTGAAGCCAGTGACTCTTCAATGCGGGGGAGAGGGTAGGCATCTCTATGCGTTATCTGATTGATCTTCCGGTAATCCACACACATCCTCATGGTAACTTCTTTCTTCTTTACCAGCACCAATGGAGCTGCCCAGGGACTACAACTATCCCGGATGACCCCTGCCTCCTTCATGTTCCTCATCATGTCTTTGGTGCATTGATAGTGTGCTGGTGGTATCGGCCTATACCTTTCCTTAATGGGTGGATGTGTGCCTGTGGGGATATGATGTTGAACCCCCTTAATCCTCCCGAAGTCTAGCGGGTGCTTGCTGAAAACCTGCCCATACTCCTGTACTACCCTGTATACCCTGTCTTTGTGGTGTACTGGGGTAGACTCAGTGCCAACATGCAACTCCCGGCATCACTCCTCCAGTTGTGTAGATGGGGTGTCACTGCCCATGTGGGGTGTAGGGGTAGTGGGGGTGGTTTCATGGATGGCGTGAGTGTCTATGGTGAACAGCTTAGCTATTGTGGCGTAATGGGGGAGCCTAACCTCCTCCTCCCCACAATTCAGCACTCTCACAGGCGCTCTCCCCTTCTTGACGTCAATCACCCCTCTGGCTACCATTACTGTGGGCCAGTGCTCCGAAGGCGAAGGTTCCACCAACGCCGGGTAATCCCATCCCTGGGGGCCTACTGCTGCCCTACACCAAATCATCATTTCGCTCTTTGGCGGGACCATCAAAGGGGCTGCGTCCATCACCCGTACTCCACCAATCTTTCCACCCGTCAGGTTCACTTGCTGCCGGTGCAGGAGGGCCCAGATTTCACGCTGTAGGGCCCTCTGCCGACCTCCTCCTGCAGTGGCAGACAGTTGCTGCAGCCAGTTCAACACCTCTCCCATACAGTGCTCAATCACATTAGTCCCTAAGACCACTTTCAGGTTACGGTCACTGGACTCTTTCAGCACCAAAATCATCCCTTGGCGTTTCAGCTGGGTCCGTCCCACGGTCAGGGTCACCTCCCTGAGTCCTATTTGGGTCATAGGGAGCCCATTGGTTGCAATAACGGTCATGCTATCATCGGGAGGGGCAAGTTCACTATCGGGCCCAATATCGCTGGTACAATGAATACAATGAATAAGGCATAGTGGTTACCTGCGATCCGGTGTCCAACAGGGCCATACTCAGGACGCCATCCACTGCCAGGGAGATGATGGGGCGGCCTCCAACAAAGCGGTCTCGCCAATCAACCGGGCCATGAGGGTCTACTCCTGAGGATTGGCCCTTGGCCTCAGGGGTTGCTCGTTTAACGGGCATCGCCTAGAGTAATGGCCAGGCTTGTTGCACCTGTAGCACACAGGCGGCCCGTACCGCGGGTCGGTGTTCTTCCTTCGCTGCATCCAAGGGACGTCCTCCGGGCTGTCGGCGAGCTGGATTTTCTCCTGGGGCTTGACTCTCGTCGGGAGATGGAGTAGGAGAGGATCCAGGTGAGATCTTCATTCATGCGTCGGACCTGTGAGGCCAGTGCTTCTATCGTCCCGACGGGGGCGGCAGGGGCCGGTAGAGCCAAGGGAGGGGGTGCTACTGACACGGGAGCGGTTTCGACCGGCCAAGGGGTCGCGTAAGGAGCGCCAGCGGTTGGTGCTTGCAGTGCCTTAATGGCCCGCTCCTTTAGTACTGTAAAGTCTAGGTCGGCGTGCTCCAAAGTCCATAACCACAGCTGTTTGTGATCTTCAGCAGACCCCAGTCCCTGCAGAAACTGCTCCACTAGCATCTTGTTGCTGTCGGCCTCACTAATGGTGTTCACCAGCCTCAGCGTCCGGAGGGCCGTCTGCAGGCACAAGGCGTAGTCTCTTATACTGTCCGCGGGCCGTTGCCGACATTGGTAGAACTGCATCCGCAACTCAGCCTCGGTGCAGGTTTCAAAGGCGGTCTGGAGTTTTTCGAAGATACTGGTCACCGAGGCCCGGTCTGCGTTCGTCCAGGTCTCCGTCTCCTGCTTGGCCGCGCCGGTCAGCTGCCCGAGCACTACCGTCGCATGCTGTCTGCCAGTCATGGCATACAAGTCAAGGATCGGGTTTATCTTTTTCCGGAACACCTGTAAGGCGTCAGGCTTCTCATCGTACTGGGACAGCCAGGTAGCACCGGGCACGTATGGCAGGGAGATTGGCATTACCTGGGCAACCGCTGGACCCGCGGCCTCCCCCGCTCCTGCGACCGGAGTGAGGGCCGCCACGTTCCCGTCTTCGGGCGCCACCGCTCCAGCAGCTGACGCCCTTTCGCCATCTCCGGTAGGTACGGACATCTTCTTCTGCCCCTCTTTGGTCTTTTCCGGGCACTTCACTTGCTCTTTGCACCGCTCTGCTCTCGGGGGGCAGGGCTTCACTCTTCGCGCCCTTTCTGCTCGGAGAAGATGGCTCGGGTGGGAACTTTTCGCGCCCAAGATGACGGATTCTGCAAGTTTTCGGCGGGACGCCGCTAACACCAATTTCCAGGCGCACTTCCACAGGTAAGTGGACGGTTCTATCCTGTTCGCAGACGCCAGAAGAGTCGATGTGTACCGCCCCGCGGGCTCGGCTGCAACCGCCGAGCCGCTCGGATCCGTGCTCGTATAGTGGGTGGTGGCTCGAGCTCCTCACGGACCCGGGGGTCACGTCGCTCTGCAAGGGGGTTGGCGCTACACGCAGGGGGGAAAGTTCCACGGCCGGGGCCGTGGTGGTTTGGTAGGGGTGTAAGTTCGTGACGCCACCCACGGGTTGTGGTGAATAGATGGACACCCCCGCTGCCGTTAACTAGGCCTCCCGGGAACAGTGTTGTACAGCTTGGTGTTGACCCCTCTGTGGGTAGGGGAGTGATGGTCCCGGGGGGCCCGAGGGAGGTGCTGAGGCGTGGGAGCGGGTGCGGGCTGGATGCTGGCGCGGTGCGCAGCCCGAAGGCACTGGTGTACCCACTATGACACAATACACTGGAATCTCTGGTAAACCAAACGGGATGATGAACGGGGCCCGCAGCCGGCTGCAGCTTCTCCCTGAACGGGTTGGTGGTTTCCGCCTTTCTCCTGCACCTTTTTATATGAATGTTTGACTCCTATGCCTAAGCAACGGTAGTTTGCTCCCCAGCTTGCTGGTTGTCGGAAGAGCCCTGTTTGCTCGCAGACGCTGGCCATTTGGGTCTCTATGCCTTGGCGGTGGCTTTACCCTGTATGGTTGGGCTGTTGTCTTCTAACGGGTCTTCTGTGAGATAGGTCCTTAAGTCCAGTCCTCAATCAGTTGATTTGACTCGGCCCTGTCGGTTCGGCGCTTTGTACTGGGTCTGAGTACCCCTCCTGGTGCTCCGGTTTCCAATCAGTTCCCCGGTTCGGTACCGGTCCCTACGGTTCCAACGACTGTAATCCCAGCTCCTGCAGGCGGCCACCACCGTCTGCCTCCTTGCTAGAGGTGAGTGGGCTCCGACCCAGCCACTTGAGTAGACTATTGGCAAGCCTGGTCACAGGTCTGCCCCTGAACTTGACTTCTCTCCTCCACTGTCAAGACTACTCTCTACTCTGCACTAGAACTTGTGCTAGTCTCCCTTTCTTTCCCGCCTCCAGGCCTGTGTACTTCTCGGTGGGCGGAGCCAACTTACTGGCTCCGCCCCTAGTGTGGACATCAAACCTGGAGGGTGGTGACAAGGTTTTTAAATTTGACTACTGTCACCTTTTCAGGAAGGGGGTGTGTGCATGGGACTACCTGAGACGACCTGACTAGTCCAGGGCGTCACACATATAGAAATAGAGAAAGAGACTGCAAAGACCTGAGTAGTAAGAACTGCCATTCAGAGAAGGAAAGTAGCTGTGGAGTGAGAGAGCAAGCCCCAAGGACAGAGGGACCCTGTGGGGTGGACATCCAAAGCTCACAGTACTTTGCACGAAGGGGTGCAGATCCCCAGAACAGACACGGACTTCAGGCCCTCTGATAACTCTGCCAGGCGGGTGGGTTTCCAGAACCCATCTGCCACCGTTTAACGTCTGAGGCATCAGCAGCAAAGCGGGACCAGGACACTTACCCTTCAATAGTCAAAGCTGCCTGCAGCAGGACCCAGACACCAGGAGGACCTCCAAGTGCTCCACGCCAGGGAAGACCCACATACACAGGAGAGCACAGGTGGAGAGTGGCACCAGGTTGACAGGCACAGCCATCAAGACTCGGGCGCACCTGGAATCCAGTACGTCTTAGGGCGCCGAACCAGTGAGTAAATACCATCAAACCGCCCCCTCTGTCTGGACTGACTTATTGCCGTGCGCCTCCACGTTAACCCTTTACCAACCCCTGGGGAAAAGCCCTGCTTGCGGAGGACTCCAACATCCATGCTGTCCCAACCATTATCTCCAGTGGGAAAATGCAGCGGCAGCCCTATCAACCCTGGCTGCAAACCACGAGTGGCGTAGTCGGACTTTTTATTTTATTTTCCTTTGTATTTTTCATTTAAAACTGGTCGACGGTGCCCCCGGATCCGGTACCCCTCGAGCCACGGGCCGGCCGGATCCGAGCTTCAAAGATGAACTTGTGGGACCTTTTTGGGTTGAGGATGGAGTGAAGCTCAACTCCCAGACCTATTGCCAGTTTCTGGAAGACAACTTTCTCAAGCAGTGGTACAGGAAGAAGTCGGTATTGTTCAAGAAAAACATGATTTTCATGCAGGACAATGCTGCATCACATGCATCCAACTACTCCACAGCGTGGCTGGCCAGTAAAGGTCCAAAAGATAAAAAATAATGACATGGCCCCCTTGTTCACCTGATCTGAACCCGATAGAGAACATGTGGTCCCTCCATAAAATGTGAGATCTACAAGGAGGGAAAACAGTACACCTCTCGGAAAGGTGTCTGGGAGGCTGTGGTGGCTGCTCACGCAATGTTGATTGTAAACAGATCAAGCAACTGACAGAATCTATGGATGGTAGGCTGTTGAGTGTCATCAGAAAGAAAGGTGGCTATATTGGTCACTAATTTTTTGGGGTTTTGTTTTTGCATGTCTGAAATGTTTATTTCTAAATTTTGTGCAGTTATATTGGTTTACCTGGTGAAAATAAACAAGTGAGATGGGCATATATTTGGTTTTCATTAAGTTGCCTAATAATTCTGCACAGTAATAGTTACCTGCACAAACAGATATCCTCCTAAGATAGCCAAATCTAAAAAAACCCACTCCAACTTCCAAAAATATTAAGCTTTGATATCTATGAGTCTTTTGGGTTGATTGAGAACATAGTTGTTGATCAATAATAAAAAAAAATCCTCTAAAATACAACTTTCCTAATAAGTCTGCACGCGCTTTACTGTTAAAAAAGAGCAGTTTCCATTAGAAAACAACTTGGACTAGATGTTCTTATAAAAATTTGCAAATAAATGGGGTATGAATAAAAGGGGTGACTCAGTATAATAATTCACATAAGGTCTCATAAGAAATAATAATAAACACATATACATAAAAGAATATTTGTATTAAATTCAGAATAGCCAACCAGGGAGCTACCACCTATGTAAGGAAATTTCATATTCATAAATTGACTGTGCTTATAAAGTTATTAGTGCTAATAATTTCATGAGCCCTAGGTGGCATCAATATGCTAAGGCTATCCGCTTGAAGGTTATTGGTACTGGTAAGTTAATGAACACTAGATGGCATCAGTACTCAAAAAGTTGTCTGTAAATGTTTCTATATACTGTAGCATCATACATGTTATGGGAGAAGAGAGAGAGAGAAAAAAAGACAGAAAAAAACCCCTCTGGCTCTTATCATGGGCTATTAACTCTCAAAAATATTGCACAGGGATCAGACCGTAAGGCATATTCTCAAATTCAAAGGAAACCGTGTCAATTAGTCTATGTTCACACACTGCATCATTTTTCTGAGCGCATCTTGACTGCATATTTTTCCTGTGGTCACAGAAAATGCAGCTTGTGGCCGAAAAACTGCATGACGTTTTGCCGCTTTTTCCTTAATTCGTTTTTTAAAGGAGAAACAAAATATGATAGGATAGGATAATTGATAGATCGATAGAATGGATAGGTAGATAGATAGAAATAAAATACATAGAATAGATAGAACATATAGAATAGGTAAAGAATAGATAGAAATAAATAACAGAGTAGCTCGATAGATAGAGGGGATAGCTAGCTTGGCCAGCTGTTTTTATTAATATTTTTTTGTTAAAAAAAATTATGTGGAGTACCCCTCATTTTTCATATCCAGCACAGGAACAGCAGCAGCTGCAGGCTGCAACCCTCAGCTGTCTGCTCTATCTTGGCTGGTTTTGAAAAATAGATCTCACGCTTTTTTTTTAATTACTTGATTTATTTATTTATTTTTAAAAATGACATTGGGTCACCCCCATTTTACCAAAACCAGCTAAGGTACAGCAGACAAATAGGGGTTGATATTATTAGGGTGGGAAGGGCAATGGTTATTTAACCCTTTCCAGCCTAACAATAGCAGCCCACAGCTTCCGCAGAAGTGACGCACCCACAAGATGGGTCAATGCTGGCACTGGACCCGGCTCTTCCAGTTGCCCTGATGCGGTTGCAATCAGGTAATAAGGAGTTAGTAACAGCCCACAGCTGCCACTAAGTCCTAGATTAGTAATGGCAGGCATCTTAATCTGTAAGTGAAAAGAAATAAACACAAACACCGAATAATGCTTTATTTGTAGTGATGAGCGAGTACTAAAAAGCTCGGGTGCTCGAGGCTCGGGCCGAGCATCCCAAGATACTCGTGTACTCGGCCCGAGCACCGAACCCAATGTTATCCTATGGGAGACCCGAGTATTTTTCTGAAATGACCCCCGGCAGCATGTAGAAACCCTAAAAATGTCACAAAAGTCTCAGAAGAGTGCTCAAATGACAAGGCAAAAGCATGGGGAAGACCCCTTGAAGCATTTATCACTCAAAAGTCACAGCTGTGAACAATTTTGTCCGAGTTTTACGCCATTTTTACGGACTCACCAGAAAACCTTCCAAAATGACACCAAAATGAATTTTCATGGCGGAAATGTTAAGGGCACATACCCAATAGTGAGATAGAGCTGGTGTATGTTACTTTTTGAGATTAATACATGAAAGATTTTACACAAAACATTGTGTGGCACTCCGATGTCCAAAACGCACGTTTTGTGCTTTTTACTAGCGATGTCGGTCATTTTTTTTTTCATTCTATCTCCCGTCGGTCGGTCTCGCTCTGTCTGTCTCTCTCTGTCTGTTCTGTCCCCCTCTCACAGTCTGTCGGTCAGTCTCCCCCCTTTCTCTTACTTACCGTTCCCCGATCACTGCCGCGGCGCTGCACAGCTGTTCACTAAACTCCGGCGGCTTTTCCTCTTTTGAAAAAGCCGGCCGCTCATTAAACAATCTCGTATTCCCTGCTTTCCTGCTTTTCGGCGCCTATGATTGGTTGCAGTGAGACACGCCCCCACGCTGAGTGACAGGTGTCTCACTGCACCCAAACACAGCAGCCGGTGGGTGTGTGTATACTGTGCAGTGAAATAAATAATTAAAAAAAACGGCGTGCGGTCCCCCCAATTTTAATACCAGCCAGATAAAGCCATACGGCTGAAGGCTGGTATTCTCAGGATGGGGAGCTCCACATTATGGGGAGCTCCCCAGCCTAACAATATCAGTCAGCAGCCGCCCAGAATTGCCGCATACATTATATGCGACAGTTCTGGGACTGTACCCGGCTCTTCCCGATTTACCCTAGTGCGTTGGCAAATCGGGGTAATAAGGAGTTAATGGCAGCCCATAGCTGCCACTAAATCCTAGATTAATCTTGTCAGGCGTCTCCCCGAGATTCCTTCCATGATTAATCTGTAAATTACAGTTAAAAAACACACACACCCGAAAAATCCTTTATTAGAAATAAAAAACACTAACAAAGTCCCTCATCACCAATTTATTAACCCCGACAAACCCTCCATGTCCGGCGTACTCCACAGTCCTCCAGCGTCGCATCCAGCTGTGCTGCATGAAGGTGACAGGAGCTGCAGAATACACCGCCACTCCTGTCAGCTTCACACAGCAACTGAAGACAGCCGCGCGATCAGCTGAGCTGTCACTGAGGTTACCTGGATCCAGCGGTGGATGCAGCGGTGGCCGCGGGTAACCTCAGTGACAGCTCAGCTGATCGCGCTACTCACCGCCGCTTCGGTCAGCTCCACGCAGCAACTGAGGTGAGTAGCGCGATCAGCTGAGCTGTCACTGAGGTTAATCGCGGCCACCGCTGGATCCAGCGGTGGCCGTGAGTTACCTGACTGACAGCAGCTGATCGCGCTACTCACCTCAGTTGCTGTGTGAAGCTGACAGGAGCGGCGATGTATTCTGCAGATCCGGTCACCTGCATGCAGCAGAGCTGGACGCGACGCTAGAGGTCCGTGGATTACGCCGGACATGGAGGGCTTTGTCGGGGTTAATAAATTGGTGATGAGGGACTTTGTTATTGTTTTTTATTTCTAATAAAGGATTTTTCGGGTGTGTGTGTTTTTTAACTGTAATTTACAGATTAATCATGGAAGGAATCTCAGGGAGACGCCTGACAAGATTAATCTAGGATTTAGTGGCAGCTATGGGCTGCCATTAACTCCTTATTACCCCGATTTGCCAACGCACTAGGGTAAATCGGGAAGAGCCAGGTACAGTCCCAGAACTGTCGCATATAATGTATGCGGCAATTCTGGGCGGCTGCTGACTGATATTGTTAGGCTGGGGGGCTCCCCATAACGTGGAGCTCCCGATCCTGAGAATACCAGCCTTCAGCCGTATGGCTTTATCTGGCTGGTATTAAAATTGGGGGGACCGCACGCCGGTTTTTTTAATTATTTATTTATTTATTTTACTGCACAGTATATACACGCCCACCGGCTGCTGTGATTGGGTACAGTGAGACACCTGTCACTCAGCGTGGGGGCGTGTCTCACTGCAACCAATCATAGGCACCTGTGGGCGGGGAAAGCAGGGAATATGAGATGGCTGTGTGCAGAGCACAGCACGCCCGCCGGTATAAAGGCTCGGTCACGCTGTGCAGGCCGGCCAATCACTGCAATTCCACAACTAACAGGGCTGTGGCATTGCAGTGGTCTGCCAGCCAATCCCTGCATGAGGGCTGGCTCTCAAAAGAGCGCCAACATGCAGGGATGAAGACCACGAGTACAGCACGAGTATCGCAAAATTACTCGGTACCCGCCGAGTAGCCCGAGTACAGTGATACTCGTGCGACTACCGAGTAGTAACAAGCATACTCGCTCATCACTATTTATTTGGAATAAAAGACAAAAAAAGACCTCTATCACCACTTTAACCCCACAAACACCCCTCCAGGTCTGACGTAATGCAAGTAATACATATCTGAAGCTCACAGTGAATGCCATAGAACAAGACTGCCTCCTGTGAGTCCTCCATCTGTGACAGCAAGTCACCTGAGTGACATCCTGCTGATCACGCGGCTCACTTCAGTCATGGCCTGATTTGAGATCACAGGTGGAGGACTCTCCCCCAAATTTTTGAATGGCCTTTTCTGAATCCTATCAAGGCTGTGGTTATCCTGGTTGCTTGTGCACCTTTTTCTACCACACTTTTTCCATCTACTTAACTTTTCATTAAAATGCTTGGATACTGTCACGCTCCCGATACCTCGGCACCGCTCCTTACACGCTGATCTGGTTGCACCATCCCGGCACCGCTCCGTACCCACTGATCCGGCCTCACCGTCATTGCACTGCTCCTTAACCACTGATCCAGTCCACGTGTCCACCGGTCATGGCTGCCGCTCCCGCTTGTGCTCTCCTGTGTCCTGCTCCTGGTCTTATGAGTCTGACTCTGAGTCTTAGGGGCACTTTGCACACTGCGACATCGCAGGCCGATGCTGCGATGCCGAGTGCGATAGTCCCCGCCCCCGTCGCAGCAGCGATATGTGGTGATAGCTGGCGTAGCGAAAATTATCGCTACGCTAGCTTCACACACACACTCACCTGCCGTGCGACGTCCCTGTGGCCGGCGACCCGCCTCCTTGTTAAGGGGGCGGGTCGTGCGGCGTCACTGCGACGTCACACAGCAGGCGGCCAATCGGAGCGGAGGGGCGGAGATGAGCAGGATGTAAACATCCTGCCCACCTCCTTCCTTCCGCATATCCTACGGAAGCCGCGGTGACGCCGGTAGGAGATGTTCCTCGCTCCTGCGGCTTCACACACAGCGATTTGTGCTGCCGCAGAAGCGAGGAACAACATCGGACCGTCGCGTCAGCGTAATTATGAATTACGCCGACGCTGCACCGATGATACGATTACGACGCTTTTGCGCTCGTTAATCGTATCATCAAGGCTTTACACACTGCGATGTCGCATGCGATGCCGGATGTGCGTCACTTTCAATTTGACCCCACCGACATCGCACCTGCGATGTCGCAGTGTGCAAAGTGCCCCTTAGCCACATGGTTCTGTATAGGACCAGGCCGCGCCAACTCTCTTGGTCTTATAGGCCCAGCACACCTGCAGCAGGAAATGACATGAGGCTGTGCTGGGTATATAAGACTGGCCTTGCCATGTGGGCGGCGCCTGATCAACGTGTCTTGAAGCCTTGTCTTGTGAGCTAGGTGCTCAGGTCCCCTTGTGCCGTGTCCTGTACTACTGCCTGTCTTTCTACCTGGCACCTGTACCAGTGTCCTGCACTGTCTCTTAGGAACTCCGTGACCCCAGGGACTTTGTTCTTCCTGTCCCCTGTGGGACGCGGCTCCCATCCCAGCCACGCCAGTGCTCCGGCTGCCGTGTACCCTGCCCCCCGGTGGGGTGCTCGGTCCAGCGGATCCACCTCCTGGGTCTACCAGTCCTCCCGGTCCTGACAGATTGATCAGGCCATGGATCCCGCTGGAGCACAAACGTCTGAGCTGGCTGAACTACGCCAGGAACTGGTGCAACAGCGTGACACCTTACACCGCATACTGAAGTTCCTGACGTCTGTGGACCACCGGTTGTACACGTTAAAGACCGCTGCCTCGTCTCCGTCGACGCAGCAGACAGCATCAAAGTCCGAACCTGTTGTCCCCTCGGCTTCGCAACTCCGCCTCGCTGCTCCGCCTCGCTATGCGGGGGACCCCAAGACCTGCAGAGGCTTCTTGAAACAGTGCTCCCTGCATTTCAAGTTGCTTCCCCATTTGTTTGTTTCAGACCAAGCTAAGGTGGCCTTTCTAATCTCCCATCTGGAAGGCGAAGCATTGGCCTGGATGAATCCTTTGTGGGAGAATGAGGACCCAGTGACCACCGACATCCAGGAATTCCTTCAGGCCTTCCGTGATACCTTTGATGAACCGGGACGCACCACCGTGGTTACCTCCTCGCTCCTCCGGCTACGCCAAGGAACCCTGACGGTGGGCCAGTACGCCATCCAGTTCCGCACGCTTTCCTCCGAACTAGGCTGGAACAACGAGGCATTGACGGCAGCCTTTTGGGAGGGCCTGTCGGGCTGCATTAAGGACGAATTAGCCGGTCGTGACGTTCCCCGTACTTTGGACGCTCTGATATCCCTAGCCACCCGAATTGACCTCCGTTTCCAAGAGCGAACCAAGGAAGTATCCCGGGAGAAGCGACCAATCCGTCACATCTCCATTCCGCAGAGGTCTACCGTTCCCCCGCCACTGCCGTTCTGCGATTCTACTCCTGAACCAATGCAAATTGACCGACTGAGCCAAGCTGAGCAACGCCGTGCAGAACGACTCGCCCAGGGCCTGTGTTTCTATTGCGGAAGCGGTTCACATCTGCTCCGCTCATGCCCTGAGAGACCAGGAAGACCCCGAGTCCAAGGGATGGTGGGAACCGCCACCCTTGGTACCGGAATCCCCTCAGTCCCGGTTACACAGACTGTCCAGATAACGACTGAGAAGACCCGGTTCACTGCAGAGGCTCACATTGATTCGGGGGCAGCGGGTAATTTCATCCTACAAGCTACCGTGGACCGTTATCGGGTACCGGTCATCTCGCTTGCAAAACCCCTCTGGTTCGCCTCCGTGGACGGAAAACCGTTATACGAACCCGTCGTATATACAACCGAACCCGTGAGACTCCGTGTTGGTGCTCTGCACACTGAGACTATTGCTTTATATGTCATCCCGAGAATGGCTCCCGCGCTCCTGCTGGGTCTGCCCTGGCTACAACACCATGACCCTGACATCAGTTGGCGCTCTGGCGCAATCACTCGCTGGAATCCCTCGTGCCATGATAACTGTCTACAGCCCGTTCCTCAGCCCCTGGCACCTGACCCTGTCATGCCTCAAGAAGAAGAGGAAACGACGCAGTCCAGCGTTGTACCACAGCTCCTGGCACTTGTGCCTGTGGTACCACCGGAACCAGAAGAAGAGACGACGCAGTCCAGCGTCGTTCCACCGTCCCTGGCAATTGAGACTGTGATACCACCGACTTCTGATGATGTGACAATATCCTGTGCCCAGTCCGAGGCACCCGAGCCGGTCGTTCTTGATACCTTCTCTTCTACCGCCTGTACTACCGATCCGGTCGTCCACGATTCCCGTCCTGCTTCTGCCCGTCCGCCTCTTCTTTCTGTTGCCACTGCCAACGGTTCTTTGGCTAAGCGTGGTGCGGTCAAGAAGGTGGCACGGGGTCAGCAGTCCTTCCTTACCTTTGCGTTGGGTTATGGTCCGGAAGCTCGGTCCGGTTTGCCCCAGGGGTACTTTGCACGGAGGGGGGGGCATAAAGGGGGGGGTACTGTCACGCTCCCGATACCTCGGCACCGCTCCTTACCCGCTGATCCGGTCGCACCATCCCGGCACTGCTCCGTACCCACTGATCCGGCCTCACCGTCATTGCACTGCTCCTTAACCACTGATCCAGTCCACGTGTCCACCGGTCATGGCTGCCGCTCCCGCTCGTGCTCTCCTGTGTCCTGCTCCTGGTCTTATGAGTCTGACTCTGAGTCTTAGCCACATGGTTCTGTATAGGACCAGGCCGCACCCACTCTCCTGGTCTTATAGGCCCAGCACACCTGCAGCAGGAAATGACATGAGGCTGTGCTGGGTATATAAGACTGGCCTTGCCATGTGGGCGGCGCCTGATCAACGTGTCTTGAAGTCTTGTCTTGTGAGCTAGGTGCTCAGGTCCCCTTGTGCCGTGTCCTGTACTACTGCCTGTCTTTACTACCTGGCACCTGTACTAGTGTCCTGCACTGTCTCTTAGGAACTCCGTGACCCCAGTGACTTTGTTCTTCCCGTCCCCTGTGGGACGCGGCTCCCATCCCAGCCACGCCAGTGCTCCGGCTGCCGTGTACCCTGCCCCCCGGTGGGGTGCTCGGTCCAGCGGATCCACCTCCTGGGTCTACCAGTCCTCCCGGTCCTGACAGATACAGCACTCTTTGAACAGCCAGCATCTTTAGTAATGACCTTTTGTGGCTTGCCCACCTTGTTGAGTGGGTCAATGACTGCCTTCTGGACATCTGTCAAGTCAGCAGTCTTCCACTTTAAATGCTTAGGAAGCCTTTGCAGGTGTTTTGTGGCAATTATTCTAATTTTCGGAAATAATAACTTTTGGGTTTTCATTGGCTGTAAGCCATAATCATCAACATTAACAAATAAACACTTGAAATAGATCTCTCTGTGTGTAATGACTCTATATAATATATGTGTTTCCTTTTTGTATTGAATTATGGAAATAAATTAAGTTTTTGATGATATTCTATTTTATTGAGATGCACTTGTGTAATGTTGTTTAAGAATGGCGCATGATATCTCTTAAGATTTAACCATTTTGGCAAGGGCTGCCCCGGGAATTTCAGGGCCTCATACTAGCAAAATTTTCCACCCCCTTGAGACTCCACACAGGCTCCACCCCTAATCTGCCTTCATCCGTCAAACCTTCCACAGCCTCCCCGTTTCTCTTGGAAAAACTTCACGTCTGCACTAAATCCTCATCACACATTAACAGTTACCATCAAACACCATCTGCTGGCTGAAAATATTATCTGTACAATATAAATATTTATACTATGTAATATTTATTATACAGGCTTCTGACTGTGTATATATAAATATATCTACATACAGTCATGGGATAAAGTGTTAGCACCCTTGAAGTTGTTTCAGAAAATGAAATATTTACCTCAGAAAATTAATACACTCCCCTACAACACTCTTCTCCATAATACACCCACTACACCACCCCTCTCTACAATATCTCTCCCACACTGCCTTTATGTGTAATATCCATCCACACACACTGTCCCTCTGTATAATATCCCCCAAAACAAAGTGCCCCTGTATAATATCTCTTCCACATACACTGCCCCTCTGTATAATATCCTTACACACACTGCCCCTTTGTTTAATATCTCCACGCACACTGCTCTTTGTATAATATCCCCCCCACACACTGTCCCTCTATATAATATCCACCACACACTGCCTCTCTGTAGAATATCCCCCCACACATTGTCCCTCTGTTTAATATCCCCCCACACTACTCCTCTGTATAATATCCCCACACACTGCCCCTCTGTATACTATCCCCCACACACACTGCTCCTTGCAACACTTTATTAATAAAGAATTAGTGGGCACCAAAGGGTAATAATCTAATATATAAAGCTGAGTGTGTGTGTGTGTGTGTGTGTGTGTGTGTATGTATGTGTGTATGTCCGCTAAAGGAATCCGCACTGTCGCATTTACAATCACGAAATTTTGCACAGACGCCCCTTGTGACCCAGGGAATGTCGTAGACTATGTTTTGACAGAAAAATGTAACCCCATGCTTTACAGTTAGTCTCTAAAATCCTGCCGCCATTAAACTGAATGGAGGTGGGAGCTATAGGTTATTAATAGCAACTGTCAGTGGTTGCTATAGGAACAAAATAAACTGTTAGTTGAAGCTTATGCGTGAGGTAATATGATGTCAGTGGAGAGATGGATAGAGAGACAGAGACAGATGGGGAAAAAGACAGCCCTGGAAAGCGACAGACGGACAAAGAGACAGATGGTCAAAGAGACAGCCGGGGAAAGAGACAGCAAAGAAAAGAGACAGCAAAGAAAAGAGACAGCAAAGAAAAGAGACAGCAAAGAAAAGAGACAGCAAAGAAAAGAGACAGCAAAGAAAAGAGACAGCAAAGAAAAGAGACAGCAAAGAAAAGAGACAGCAAAGAAAAGAGACAGCAAAGAAAAGAGACAGCAAAGAAAAGAGACAGCAAAGAAAAGAGACAGCAAAGAAAAGAGACAGCAAAGAAAAGAGACAGCAAGGGAAAGAGACAGCCGGGGAAAGAGACAGATGGAGAAAGAAACAGACGGAGAAAGAGACAGACCTGGAAAGAAACAGACCTGGAAAGAGACAGATGGGGATAGAGACAGAACTGGATAGAGACAGCCCTGGATAGAGACAGCCCTGGAAAGAGACAGCCCTGGAAAGAGACAGCCCTGGAAAGAGACAGCCCTGGAAAGAGACAGCCCTGGAAAGAGACAGACGGGTAAAGAGACAGATGGGGAAAGAGACAGACGGAGAAAGAGACAGATGGGGAGAGAGACAGACGGGGAAAGAGACAGACGGGGAAAGAGACAAATGGGCAAAGAGACAGCCCTGGAAAGAGACAGACAAAGGCAGACGGGAAAGAGAAAGACGGGGAAAGAGACAGACGGGGAAAGAGACAGACGGGGAAAGAGACAGACGGGCAAAGAGACAAACGGGCAAAGAGACAAACGGGCAAAGAGACAAACGGGCAAAGAGACAAACGGGCAAAGAGACAAACGGGCAAAGAGACAGTCCTGGAAAGAGACAGACAAAGGCAGACGGGAAAGAGACAGACAGGGAAAGAGACAGACAGACACACACATAGAGACAACTGAATAGGATAACTGAAGTGAGCACTAATATATATATATGAGTGCAAGCCAAAAATACATACTATATATAAGAATAAGGCTGCACATCAAACTTAGATAATGGTATAATGCCTCAAGCATATGGAAAAACATTGGAATATACAATGAAAAATGCTACTTGCTAATTTGAACATGTGAATAATGAATTGCATACCTGCTATGAATATTAGGAAAAAGGAGATATTTAGCAATCGCATTGATCAATGTAACTGAGCCCCAAAACCTCGTCAAGGTATATCTCTATATTGGGGTCCCTAGCTCTGTGACCCTAACTGTGTGTCATCTCATTGCAATTAAAAACTGCTATGGGTGGAGAGGGGTAACTAAGGACTTTCTTATATAGGAGATGGAAAAAACATGGCCGAAAGGGGCGGAGCTGTGTTCACATTCAGAAAAAAAACTACATATAACTGAATAGGATAACTGAAGTGAGCACTAATATATATATATGAGTGCAAGCCAAAAATACATACTATATATAAGAATAAGGCTGCACATCAAACTTATATAATGGTATAATGCCTCAAGCATATGGAAAAACATTGGAATATACAATGAAAAATGCTACTTGCTAATTTGAACATGTGAATAATGAATTGCATACCTGCTATGAATATTAGGAAAAAGGAGATATTTAGCAATCGCATTGATCAATGTAACTGAGCCCCAAAACCTCGTCAAGGTATATCTCTATATTGGGGTCCCTAGCTCTGTGACCCTAACTGTGTGTCATCTCATTGCAATTAAAAACTGCTATGGGTGGAGAGGGGTAACTAAGGACTTTCTTATATAGGAGATGGAAAAAACATGGCCGAAAGGGGCGGATCTGTATTCACATTCAGAAAAAAAACTACATATAACTGAATAGGATAACTGAAGTGAGCACTAATATATATATATGAGTGCAAGCCAAAAATACATACTATATATAAGAATAAGGCTGCACATCAAACTTAGATAATGGTATAATGCCTCAAGCATATGGAAAAACATTGGAATATACAATGAAAAATGCTACTTGCTAATTTGAACATGTGAATAATGAATTGCATACCTGCTATGAATATTAGGAAAAAGGAGATATTTAGCAATCGCATTGATCAATGTAACTGAGCCCCAAAACCTCGTCAAGGTATATCTCTATATTGGGGTCCCTAGCTCTGTGACCCTAACTGTGTGTCATCTCATTGCAATTAAAAACTGCTATGGGTGGAGAGGGGTAACTAAGGACTTTCTTATATAGGAGATGGAAAAAACATGGCCGAAAGGGGCGGAGCTGTGTTCACATTCAGAAAAAAAACTACATATAACTGAATAGGATAACTGAAGTGAGCACTAATATATATATATGAGTGCAAGCCAAAAATACATACTATATATAAGAATAAGGCTGCACATCAAACTTAGATAATGGTATAATGCCTCAAGCATATGGAAAAACATTGGAATATACAATGAAAAATGCTACTTGCTAATTTGAACATGTGAATAATGAATTGCATACCTGCTATGAATATTAGGAAAAAGGAGATATTTAGCAATCGCATTGATCAATGTAACTGAGCCCCAAAACCTCGTCAAGGTATATCTCTATATTGGGGTCCCTAGCTCTGTGACCCTAACTGTGTGTCATCTCATTGCAATTAAAAACTGCTATGGGTGGAGAGGGGTAACTAAGGACTTTCTTATATAGGAGATGGAAAAAACATGGCCGAAAGGGGCGGAGCTGTGTTCACATTCAGAAAAAAAACTACATATAACTGAATAGGATAACTGAAGTGAGCACTAATATATATATATGAGTGCAAGCCAAAAATACATACTATATATAAGAATAAGGCTGCACATCAAACTTAGATAATGGTATAATGCCTCAAGCATATGGAAAAACATTGGAATATACAATGAAAAATGCTACTTGCTAATTTGAACATGTGAATAATGAATTGCATACCTGCTATGAATATTAGGAAAAATATTCCTATTCAGTTATCCTATTCAGTTATATGTAGTTTTTTTTCTGAATGTGAACACAGCTCCGCCCCTTTCGGCCATGTTTTTTCCATCTCCTATATAAGAAAGTCCTTAGTTACCCCTCTCCACCCATAGCAGTTTTTAATTGCAATGAGATGACACACAGTTAGGGTCACAGAGCTAGGGACCCCAATATAGAGATATACCTTGACGAGGTTTTGGGGCTCAGTTACATTGATCAATGCGATTGCTAAATATCTCCTTTTTCCTAATATTCATAGCAGGTATGCAATTCATTATTCACATGTTCAAATTAGCAAGTAGCATTTTTCATTGTATATTCCAATGTTTTTCCATATGCTTGAGGCATTATACCATTATCTAAGTTTGATGTGCAGCCTTATTCTTATATACACACATAGAGACAGAACCAGAGATAGACAGACAAACACAGAGATGGAGACAGATAGACTGATAAAAATACAGACAGAGATAGGAATAGACAGACAGAGAAATAGACACAGACAGACAAGGAAAGAGACAGACAGAGAGACAGACAGACAACGACACAGACAGAGACTGGGAGAGAGACAGAGAGACAGTTACTATCCTGGGCAACGCCTGGGTACTACAGCTAGTTATAATTAAAGGAAGGTGTGCTAACAAAAACTATTCAAAAATGTGTACACTGAGCTATTAATATATAAACGAGGCTTTTGTTGATTCAAAACATATAAGGCTGACAAAAACAGAGGTTAAAAACATTATTGACAAGAGAAAAAGAATGGATGAAATAAGGGGATGGACATAATAATCCTGTACTTATCTCCAATGAAGTATCAGCGCACTCATGATAGAATGCATAATAAGTATATAGACAAGGCAGTGTCCACAGATAAATAATATAATGCCAAAACACAAAATACCTGGCTGTAAAGCCTCACCTTAAAGGTAATGTAGTAGTACATCAATCAAGGGTATTTAAAAAAAAAACAAACAATAAGACTTGCATTCTTTTATGCCCTCTATTGACTTACTGCCACACATATATATATATATATATATATATATATATATATATATATATATGTATATATATATATACACTATATACTATATATACAGTATATGTCCTCCTCCAGGTTTATTTGTCCTCCTCCTGGTATACATTTTTCTCTCCTGTGTGAGACTCATATGGGATTAGTGGATGAGGGCAGGTATATTTCGCCCTGGTATCGGTCCTTTGTGACTTAGCCTGGTCAGGATCACCTGGCTACTAATGGATTAATGGGAGGTGAAGGATGGATGTAAAAGGAGGCTGGAAAGTTGGGGGAGGGTCTCCATCTGGGAACACAGAAAGTCTGTCAGTGTAGGAGACATTTGTGAGTGGGAGAAATGCTCGATGTTTGTAAGGTTTAGCTGGAAGGGAGAAGCCCCCCAGTCTGTAGTTAGGATGTCATCTGTATAGTTAGCGCCGGACAGGCAAGGATTTATTTTGTTGGTGTGTTTTTTTTTGTTTGTGCTTCACTGATATAAACCTTACCAAGCGTCAGTTACACTTGGAATTCAGCTGTCTGTCTGAGGGGAATACCGAACCTACGTGCCCTTTGAACCCAGCAAAGACGATCCCCGAGCGTGTTATCACACCTGGTACATGTCTACCTCTTGGCCCCCATCCTGTTTCATTTGTCCCCATTTTGGTTTATTTGTCCGCATCCTGGTATATTTGTCCTCCTTCTGGTCCCCTCCTGATATATATGTCCCCATCCTGGGCTCCTCCTGGTATATATGTTACCCTCCTGGTATATATGTCCCCTTCCTGGTATAAGGAGCCACGTCCTGGTACATATGTCCCCATCCTGGGTCCCTCCTGGTATATATGTCCCTTTCCTTGTCCCATCTTGGTATTTATTTCCCCATCCTGGTTTATATGTCCCCTTCCTGGTATATATGTCCTCCTCCTGGTATATATGTCCCCTTCCTGGACCTCTTCTGCTATATATGTCCCCATCCTGGTTTATTTGTCTCCTTCCTGGTATATATGTCCTCCTCCTGGTATTTATGCACCCTTCTTGGGCCCCTCCTGGTAGATATGTCCCCTCCTGGTATATATGTCCCCTTCCTGGGCCCCTCCTGGTATATATGTCCCCCTCCTGGTATATATGTATGTCCCCCTCCTGATATATATGAACTCCTCCTGGTTTTTAAGTCCCCCTCCTGGGCCGCTACAGGTATATATCCCCCTCCTGGCAACTTCCTGTTATATATATGTCCCCATCCTGGTAAATATGCCTCTGTTCTGTCTTTAACGCAAAAATAAAAAAATAATTTTACTCACCCTCCCTGGCTCCCACGTTGTGCAACATCCTCTCTGCACTGCAATCCATTTCAGCTGGATGTGTGCCCTCGGATACACATCCAATTGAAACAGGGGCAGGGATCATCAGGCCCCTCCGTCACCCCCCACAGTCTCTGCGATTGTGCCTCCCCTGTCTTTAGCACCTCCACGGAGAGCTTACTATTCCCTGCCAGCTGCTACATCCTCCCCACCTCCATAGTTCTGCATTTCCCGCAGCAGTGGGATAAGGTCACAGCGTGCTGACCTCATCACGCTGCTGGACACTGCTTTGTGTGATGATGCGCCCTGCTCTGCCTCACTACCCATGGCGCCAACTGCATGGCTAATTTGCATGCAATGCACCTGAAGCATGCACCATGCACCAGTAAAGACGGCAATGCCCTGATGGCAGCCCTGCTTTTGGCACCTAAATGTCCAAACTAAATTTCCACTATGCTTCTCTATGTCTCAGAATTTTGTCACTGTTACCTTCTTTTGATTTTTTTTTTATTTCTTTTCTATGACACATGTTTTAAATGTAGATGTGTTTTCATTGTGACAGTTGATAAAATGTTTTGATGCTTGAGACGTATTATTTTTACACTAGTTGCGTTTTTTTTATATCTTACAGATGTATTTTTATTCTAATATGTACTTGTCTTTTGGTGCTTCATATATATTTTAAGTTTTATTGGGTGCATTCAATAATGCACGTTACATGTGATGCTCTACAATTTAGGCAAGTTTCTATATTGTAGTGATGATTACTTTCTGAGTTTGTGAAATTATTAATTTTTTTTTAAAAAATGAGTACATCTTGCAAAATTTGGACCCAAATTTTTTTTTTTTTAAAAAACCTTTTAATGAGAGCAAGCCATTGTTAGGTCTCATAGAAGTAATACAACTGGGTGATAGTATATTTCCCAAAGAGGTAGCACATTTGGATATGACTCTACAATTGTTTTTAATAATAGAAACTAATTCTTCATCTTCTTCCAGTATTGATACATTTTTGTAAAAAAAAAATTTAATCTGTCAGAATTGTTTACTATATTGTAAAACTAGAGTGATCTAACTGTTGCTGTAATTGTCATTTTTTTAGTTAGTTTATGCATTTGATTTATTTTGAATAATATTATTGCCTCTTTTCAACATCCAATTTCTATAGACTTTTTATCTTAATCTTTTTTCTATATCTGAGACTTCCCTTTGGTAATCGTCCCTCCTATTACAGTTGCATTTTGCACGGGTTAATTCTCCTATTGGTATTGTAACGCTAGTCACTAACTTACGGGGTCGCATGAATGGAAGGGTAGTCAGTAGAGCCAGGATCTGGTAACAGGAGGTCACGTATAATCGTAAGGGGTAAACAGAGATGTAGTTGTGCCGCCCCCTTGCCAGCAGCCGCCGCTGCTAGGATCCGGACCTTCAGGGGTGGTGGCTCGAGTGTCTCTGGACCCGGGGGTCTCGGGGACACGCCGAATAAAATGGGGCACGTAGATGTACGGGCTAGGCCGTAATATGTTCATGACGCCACCCATGGTGTGTGGTGAGGTGGGACACCACCGCTGCTGTTACGGGGCACCGGGAGAGATGTTGTGCAGCAAGTTGTTAACCCCTCCGTGGGTAGGGATGGTGGCCCCGGGACCCGGTGGCTCTGGTGCATGGGAGATGGCGGCCGCAGGGGGAGTGTTGGTGTACTCACTGTCAGTAGTAAAGCACGCAAGTCTCTGGTAAACCAAGGTGGTGGTGGCTGGTGCCGCGGCCGGTTGCGTTCGGGTTCCCCCACCCGGCTGGTGGTCTCTATCCTTGTCCTGCACCTTTTTAGTAGAAAAGACTTCCTTGTATGAAACGTAGGAGTCCGCTCCCAGCTGGATGTGGCCTAAGGAGCCGTGCCCACAGACGCTGGCCCGTGGGACCTATGGGCCTTGGCGGTGACCTGTTATCCCTAAGCGGTGGGCTGTTGTCTTCTATGAGGGACTTTGGGTGGGACAGGACCGCTAGTCCTGGCCTCAATCGGTTAATTAACCAGTTCCAGTCGGTTCTGGTTCCTGGCTTCAGGGTCCGAGTACCCCCTTTGTGCTATGGTTTCCGGGTCGGTTCCCCATGTCGGTACCGGCGGGCTACAACACTGGTCCGGTCCACCTCGGTTCCACCGAGCCGTCTTTTCGTCTCCTGTCGACGGAGACCACTGTCTGCCTTCTAGCCAGTGGCACCAGGGCTCCTACCCTGGTACCTGTCAGTTTACTTCAGGCCTGACACACAGGCCTGACCTCCACTACTCAACTCCAAGACAGATCTGACTACTTTCCCGCCCCCGGGCTGTCTAACCCTCTGGGTGGGTGTGCACCAACCACCTGGCCACGCCCACTGGTGTTTCTAACTGTCCCTAAGGAGGGTGACTAGGGTTTAATGGTTGGCTGTGTGTTTCCTAATGAGGGAAAGGTGTGATGTGGGGGCCTACTTGTGACTACCTGGTTTTGCCAGGGCGTCACACTCCCCCTTGGTTAAACACAGACCGTCCGCGGGCTGTCCGACCACCACCAGTTTATTTTTACTGCAGAAAGATAAAAGGAATAAAACATTGACAAGCATAATAACATTTGTACATTTAACTGTCTAACTGTCCCTAAGGGGGGTGACTAGGGTTTAATGGTTGGCTGTGTGTTTCCTAATGAGGGAAAGGTGTGATGCGGGGGGCCTACTTGTGACTACCTGGTTTTGCCAGGGCATCACATAATCAGGGCACAAGCTGTGGGTCACAATACAAGAAGAACACGTAGTAGATAAAGGGAGCAAGCAAAGTCAGATAATGGTCTAGGGTCCAAGACAGGAATGCACAACAGGAATAGGGAGCAGGCAGACGGAAGTACAATAACAGTCCAGGGTCAGAATACTAATATCAGATTACTAGCAGATAGTGCTGGGCGATCCCCTCGATGATCGAGAGCCTCGCCCAATCATTTTGTAAAGATCGAGATCGGGATCGAGATAACATTATCTTATGTTCAATCACCGATCTCGGGCTTTACAGTTATGGGATGGGGTGGGGAGGGCTGTAAAATAAAGAATATAGTTAATAATAAAGATTATGATCATACTTACAGGTACCGCTATGTGTCCTGCAGACTCTGTCTCCCAGCCTCTTTTGCTTGATCATTGCTGTGCTACCGGTAACCAGCACGAACTTACAGGACCTTTAATGATGTCATAGCCATGTGACCAGTCTGGGGTGAATGTTGTACAGACATTGGCTTACAGACTGTTCACATGACTATGACATCATCGAATGTCCTTTTAACTGAACTTTGACTGTTACTGTGCCAGTGTCGCTTCACGGGGCACAATCTCCCCACAGGAGCGGGTCAGCTGCATATATTTCCATGAAGCTGAGGAGCTCCTGTCCCATGATTGTCAGGCCGTGTGGGGTGATGCTAACGCGAGATTGCACGAGTTAAACCCTCAGTGTCAGCTCTGTACGGAGCGATGTAGCAGAGCTGACAATGCTCTCTCTACTTCTCACTGTGTATAGACTGTGTCTGTACAGTCATGAAGCAGAGTTGACAATGCTCTACCTGTGGATTATGTCGGACTAAGGATTTTTTATAACAAAGATGGAGTCTTTACTTGCTTTTTTTTTGCTTTATTTCTAATAAAAAACAATTTTCTCTGTGTTGTGTTTTTTTTACTGTTTACTAGAAATTCATGGTGGCCATGTCTAATTTGGCGTGACCACATGAATTTCGGGCTTAGTACCATCTGAGAAAAGAAAGCTGGTATTAACCCCTTTATTACCCACCGTGACACCTCATTAGGGCCGCTGGACGAGCCGGGTAAAGCGCCTGGAAATGGGTCTAAGAAACAATGCGCCATTTCCAGGGGCGGCTGTAGGCTGCGGAGAATCCCAGCCCCCAGCTGCCTGGCTTTACCTGACTGACGATCAAAATTCGGAGGGAGCTCATGCATTTTTTTTTAATTATTTTTTAAATAATTAAAAAAAAAATAATGGGCTTCCCTGTATTTTGATTGCCAGCCAAGGTAAAGCCAGACAGATGGAGGTAGCAGCCCATAGCCATCTGCTTTATCTGTGCTGAGAATCAAAAATACTGTGGAGTGCTACGTTATTTTTTTAATGATTTATTTTTATACAACTATATATTGTGTACATATACAGGGTGGTCCAAAAGAAGGTGGACAGTATGTGTATTAGGGCTATCGAACATGGTGTAAAGTGAAATTTACTCAGTTGCCCTTAGCAATCAATCAGATTCCACCTTTCATTTTCCAAAGAGACTGCGAAGAATGGAAAGTGGAATCTGATTTGTTGCTAAGGGTAACTGGGTCAGTTTCACTTTACACCATGTTTCATAGTCCTAATATGCATACCGTCCACCTACTTTTGGACCACCCTGTATGTATATGCCCCAGCCCCTCATATGATGTGTATGCTCCAGCCCCGCCTGTGATATATACATTACAGGAGCCGCTGGGGAATATACATCACTGGAGGGGCTGAGGGCATATACATGACTGGGAGGCATAGATATGGCTTTGGGGCATAGACAGCATTTGGAGGGCACATACATCACTGGAGGAGCACAGACCGCACTGAGGGGGGCTTAAACAGCACTGGGGGGCACAGACAGTACTGGAGGGCACAGACAGCACTGGGGGTAGCACAGACAGCACTGGGGGTAGCACAGACAGCACTGGGGGAAGCACAAACAGGACTCGGGGGCACAAACAGCACTGGGGGGGTACGAACAGCACTGGGGGGCATGAACAACACTGGGGGGCACGAACATCACTGGGGCATGAACAACACTGGGGAGCACGCAAATCACTGGGGGCACGGACAGCATTAGGGGGAACGGACAACACTAGGGGGCACTGGGGAAATGGACACTTGCGGAGCACAGATAGTGTTGCGGGCGGGGGCCAGACCGCAGCCAAGGGGGGCTGCGCGGGGCCTCTCGGGTCAGGTGGTTTTGCTGTGGCTCGAGTAGGAGCCGGACCCGGGCTCGAGCAGCGGTCCGCCACCCACAAGTGAAAAAGGGGGTTTTGTTTAGAAAGGGAGATTGTCTGTGACGCCACCCACGGTGTGTGGTGAAGTGGGACACCACCGCTGCCGTTGCGGGACACCCTGGGGGAGATGTGAGGGCAGCTGGATGTTAACCTCTCCGTGGGTAGGGATGGTTAACCCCGGGGCCCAGAGTCTCTGTGCAGGTTATGGCGATGGCCGGGGCTTATGCGCCGGATGGACCGGGGGATGTTGGGTTACTCACGAGTAAATGAATCACACGAGTCCTTTGGTAAGCCATGGTGCTGGTGGCCGGCCACCACGGCCGGTTGTATTCTGGTCCCCCACCCGGGCTGGTGGTCGCCGTCTCTTTCCTCTGCACTGGCTGTGTTTGTGTTTAGACTTTAGTATGGAACACGGGAGTCCGCTCCTGGCTTATTGTGTGCCTGAGGAGCCGTACCCGCTGACGCTGACTCGTTGGATCTATGGGCCCTGGCGGTTACCCTATCCCTTTCTGTGGATGGTTGTCTGCTTTTGGGACTTTGGTTGGGACAGGACCTGTAATCCTGCCCTCAATCGGTTGATTAGCTAGGCCGTTGGTTCTGGTCCTGGCTTGAGGGTCCGAGTACCCCCTTTGTGCACAGTTTCCGGTCGGGTGCCCGGTGTAGGTACCGGCAGGCTCCAACCCTGTCCCGGTCCACCTCTGTTCTGCCTGTTATGGACAAGATTATGAATTATTATGAGTATATAAGAGTTACATGGAGATATCCATAAAGAACAAGATTTAAGATGTTGTTTGAACTGTACCCCACATATCTCTTGGCATAAGACTCAGACAGACAGTCTGGGCTATTCTTGTGACCAGTGAATCATGCTGACATTGCTTAATATAAATGAGGAACCAAGCACATTACAGTAAATTGTATATCACAGAATAAGCTGTTCTACTTTATCCAATAGGAGACGTGTTACGTATTCTTGGCACCTAGCCAATAAGCCGGTTATATATACCTGTACAAACTTCCGGAATAAAGAAGTCTTACTTTCTATTCATATCTGAGCACGTCTCTGGTGTGTGTGAAAGAGTGGTTATGCATGCTACCACGAGTGACTCATAATTTGGACTGCAGACAGTTTAAGAGGGATGCATGATTAGATTGCATCAACCTAAATTAAGGCCTTATCATTTGGCGCCCAACGAACCTTAGGACGGAGCTCTGGATGGCGGACGGCCGTGCTGACACCTTCAGTCGAAAGGCAACTACGCGAGAGGTGGAGAATTGCGCAACTCCAGCTGCAGGTGAGCACATTTGTATGATCTCACCTTGCAACCTCATGCGTGTACTTGCATTTCGAAGGGGGGGGGTTGGGCTGTCCCAGTCTAGACACCTAATGACC